>NW_012150707.1:729206-738351 GCF_000956105.1 Propithecus coquereli | reverse complement strand
ATATGTGAGCAGTATAAGGACTCTCTGACCCCATTGCAGGTGCCCCTTATCTCTTGCTTGGATCTGTGCTCCATCAAACCTACTTCTCTTTCTTCAGCCTCTATCTTACAATCCATTTTCCAGATAGACTTGTGGAGTGACTGTTCTAAAATGTAAACATCATCATGTTATCCTCTATTTAAACACCTTCACTGGTGCCTGACAGCCTTCAGATCAAATCTAAATGTCTTAGTTTTGTACACTGGGCTCTCTGGGATCAGGTCCTGACTTGTATCTCTCATCTCACCGTCTCCTCCTCATGAACTCGTAAGAACTTTCCTTCCTTCCTGAGCAACTGCATGTGAGACTTAATCTTTCTCCATGGCAGACTACCTCACTTCTGGGCTCAGTCAGCATTATTCTCTTAGCTCGGGAATTGTTTTTTCTCCTCTGCCGTCACTCCCCACATGTTGCATAGCTAACCCTAACCCTTACCTATCTTTGCAGATTCACCTCCATGTCACTTCTCAGAGAAGCCTTTGTAGACCAGCACCAATCTGGATGAAGCACGTTCCCATGTGTTCTGGGAGCCCGTGTTAAAGTTGTAGTACAGCACATACCGTTGTGTATAATAATTGTCTATTCACCTGTCTTTCTCTTCTACTAGAATGTAAACTCTTGGGAGTAGGAACTCCCTAATTAACGTCTGTATTGCCACAAAGTTGCCACATGCATGACCGGTAGCATATACAAAATAAAAATACGTTACATGAACTAACAATTCCTTGGATAACACTTTATACTCTCATGCAAAGGGTCCAAGAGGACATATTAAAGAAAAATAAATAAAGAAAAATAAATAACTTTTTCAAAGTTAAGTCAGAGAATTTTACAGAGTTCTTTTGACAAATAATGTTGGAGAAGATGTACATAATACCTACCTCTTTAAATTCCAAATACATTTGACCATATAAAACTTAATTTCTTAAAAGTTCAGAATTAAAAGAAACTCCTTAACTTTGTTTAAATCACTCCTAAGTACTATTTTAATAGTTCTTTATGGTCGTATCTATGGACATACTATAGAATTAATACAGGTAAATACATTTTGGGGAGCACTATATTTTGGGGAAGCATTTCATGTATTTTTCATATATAGATGGAAATATCTATGAAGTGATATGTGACATTTATCTTGATTATTTAAGAAATAAACATCTCAAGAGGGCTAATTTTGAATATAAAAGAGTATATATGTCAAAAAATGCAAAGCATATTTTAGCAACACATGCTGAAGTCTTTTATGCTTGTGATGCATATTTTTCTATCGTCTTTACCACAGACTATACTAAACATAAATCATGAAGCCAAACTTTTGTGCTGATTTTTATATACCAAAATCCTCAAAATTTTCAAAACTATATTGGGAAATTTGCTTTTTTGTTAAATGGTTCTGACTTTCTCCCCTTCCACCTTCTTCTCTTTCCCCTCCTCCCCCTCCTCCATTTTTTCTTCCTTGTTTTCCTCTTTATTTTTCTTATTTTGGTAACTTAGATTATATAATCAAATAAACCGTTAGTAGGGATCTGAGAAATTCTTTCCCAAGTAATGTGCATAACTTTTATTGACATTTAATTTACACCAGCGTTCTCTAATGGTCTTACATGAAGCAAATGTGCTGTTTTCCATATCCCTAGGCAAACAAAAATCCAGAATACTTACAATGTGGTTGAGTTTTTTGACTTCTCCCATTCTGTATGGGATAACTGATGAATATAAATGGAATATAAAAAAAACCAGACTAATCATATATGGCTTTCTATCATAAAGAAATAGGCATGATGTAGAACCTCAGCTTGGAGAGTATACACTCAAATCCCTGTTCAACAGGAAAGAGTGAAGATATTCATTTCTTTTTGTGGATAATGGGACAGAAGAGAATGAACAAGATAAATTTAAATGGTACGTGGTAAGAAACAAAGAAAACTAAAAATGTATGAGACTATTTTCCGTTAGAATAATATCTTTGATTTTCTTATGTTGTGAGTCTAAGTGTCATTACCCCTATTGTCACATATTTCAGATTAATATCATGTAGCATTTTTGGCTCACAGAGATATTTCAAGGAACATTGAGTATATTCTATTTCCTGGAGACAGAATAACAGCCATATATTTAAAGGTTGGTTTAGAATTTGCTTTAACGACTCTTATAGTTCAATCAAGATTATATTAATGTTTGTTAGTGAATACAAAATTTGATTTATGTAGTTTTTTAACAACCGGTGATATTTTAATGATGGCCTCTGTTATATAATGAATATTGTGATCATATGAGCTGAAAGAATAAATTCCAAAGCTGTGGAAGATTAGAGCATACATATTCTGTCTTTCAATCGCAGCCAAAAATATTGTCTGTCAATAAATCTAAAATCTGTTACTTGATGATAAATCGTATATAGGTACATGTGTCATACATACTTTTACACATAACATGTGTTATATATATAACTGCACTTGCTATGAAACTTGTGTTTCACTAGGATCACTTTTGAATGAAAGCAAATCTGCGATAGAAATAGAAAATTAATTAATCTCTGTACACTTGAGGGCACTCTATGAATAATTTATTTCACTAGTATTGTTTCCATAACAACAAATTTATAAAATATTGTGCATTATTTTAAGCAATGTTTAAATTCTCAGGGAGATGCCTAGAAGATAGTGAGAAAATTTCATGAAATGAAAAGTAAATGCTTCCATTAGCATATGGCATACCTAGTAATTAGAGTAATAGCCTAAGTAACAATAATTAACATTGGTGAACTCTTAAAAGTGTAGTATTTTTAAAACCTACTCAAAGATTCCCAATTGATTTCTTAACATCAGTTGGAAATTATTCCAAGCAGATTCAGCAAATCATTTAGAAGAGAATGTTAACTATACTCAGCTCTATTTTCAAATCAATAAAGATAATTTACCATAGTAAAATGAATGTTTCTGTAATTTTTTCAATATAAATATTCATGGTATTTTTCTTTTCTGTTTTTAATTATTAAAAATACAGGTAATAATGTATCACTTACAAAATTTTATCAAATCCAAGTTTGATCTGGTTAGTGAACTATTTAGTTAAGATAATTTCCAGAACTATCTAAAGCCAAAAATAATCATATAAACTATATAATTTTACTCATTTAAAGAAAAAAAATTATATATTTGTATTACATTTTCCCCTGAAATTCTGTATATAACAGTAACCAAGAAATTAGAATGAGATGAAAGAATTATCTCTCTGAATCTATAAAAAACTTTTGATATTTTTGCTTAATTTTTGCTAAAAACCCATCATCTAAGATAAAAATTTGAAGAATTTGCCAGCCAGCATATCTTAAATTTTTCAGGAGTTCTAGTTATTCTGAGCATCAACATTTTGAATAAATCACCACAACCAATATTCGGGTTGTGATTATAAAATCCATCTTTATAAGATCGATGGTCAGTACCAGTAAGAACTAGATATTGTGTATAGATAAACTGATTTCTCAGGTCTACCTATCATATAATCAAAGCACAGAAGACTAAGTGGGAAAGAGTGAGGAGATAGAATTTGAAATCCTAGTGACAGAACCATTTTAAAAGATTAGAAATGTGGCTGGCTGCATAGCTAATACATAAGTCTAATGCATCTAAACATCTAAGCATCATTTGTTTTTGGGTATGTGAGTTGCCTTTTTTTGCAATATTTTCAACAACAATGGGCAGAGTGATTTGTTATTGTCAAGCTATACCATTCTAGAAACAAAGTGCAGATGTGGGATGGCTGTGTAATGATGTGATAAATCAGTCAATTTGAAGCTGGCAGAATATCACTAGCATGGCTTTTATTTAACAGAAGAGAAGAAAGCATTTTTGAAATTGATCTCTAGGTAATGACTGAAGATAATTTAGTTAATATTGAACTTTACATGGAATGATAAACTGCAAATCAATAAAACTACTAGTTGACATATAAAATATTTTAAAATTTGTTTTTTCTAGAAGTAATTTCCCAAAAGTAACTTCAAATTTAAGTTATATAGTGTATTATTCTGAATTATTCGGAAAAAACAGAACCAATAGAATATATATGTGTATATATATATCAAATGAAAATGTGTGTGTATGTAATGATAATATATAAGACATTAACTATAATTAATTAGCTCATGTGAATATAAAGACAGAAAAGTTCCAAGATCTGCAGTCAACAAACTGGAGATCCAGAAGAACCTGTGGTATAGTTACAGGCCAAGTCAAAAGGCCTGAGAATGAGCGAGCTGATGGTGTTAGTCCTAGTCTGAGTTTGAGAACGAAGGCAGGAGAAGATCAATGGAGTAGATTGAAGACAGTCAGGTGGAGAGAAATATTTCTTTCTTACTCAAACTTTTATTCTATTCAGGCCTTTCACAGATTGAATGAGGTCCATCCACATTGGGCAGAGCAATCTGCTTTACTCTGTCTACTGATTCAGATGTTAATTGTATCCAGAAACACTCTCACAGGCACATCCAGAAATAATGCTTAGCCAAATATTTTGGTAAAACCCTATGGCTCAGTTAGGTTAACACGAAATTGTTCATCACATACAATACAGCATTATCACAGTATTTCACATTTCATATGATACATATATTCTCATGATATGTTCTAAGCACATTTTTAACAATGTGATGCTCTTTAAATGACATCATGCAAAGGTTTATTTTTATCTCCAAAGTGTAATAATAATATTGTATCTACATGCCATAAGATATATTTTATATCTAATAGTTTCAACACTATAGAATCTCTAACTTGATGTCAATATTTTTCAGCAGATTTAGTATTACAAGGTACTTGTAGATACGTTTGTTTATCTTTGTAAAATGTATAGTAAATATGTAATGAAAAATACAGAAACAGTGAAAAAAGATCTATTTGCTATTGATTTTCAAGCAAATTGTGTTCTGAATGTTTGCTTACTATATCAGTTATTCCAAATGTAGATGATAGTTTCCTTTAGAAACAATGAGATAAAAGGTGTTCGGTTTCAAGATAATTCCATGGAAACAAATTTAATGTTGTAGCCAAACAGAAATCCATCTTTATAAGATCGATCAGCACCAAGACTCTAGCTTTCATTCATTATTTTTTCCAGGGAAAATGCTTATGGGCCTAAGTGGTTCATTTCAGGCTTCATAGGTAGGGAGTTGTCCTTGTCTGCAAAAGGAAGGAGATTCTTTTAAGAGTAAAAGCAATATTTCCTTTGTTCTAAATTGTTACTACTATTAATACACAAGTTCTATACAGAAAATATGCAGCCATTGTTAATATAACGAGAACGGTTTGCACGACATTGATGCTACCTGGCAATGAATGAGAGTGGACTGGAATGTGCATGTGTGAACAATGACGACTTCACCGTAGCAGTCAGTGGGGCGGAGATGCCGTTGAGTGAGCATGTGTACTGTGTGGCCGTGGTATTTGAAATGACTGAGTGAGCAGAGCAACGAATCTGCATCAAATTTTGTGTGAAGCCTGAACGTTTCTCCGTAGAAACTATTTGAATGATTCAGAATGCTTTTGGGGATGATGCAAAGAGTGCAGAACAAATAAGTGTGGCACTTCGAAGATAGTCAAGAATCTCTTGAAAGTGCTCTACATTCTGGAAGGCCTGCAACAAGCAGAACACCTGAGAATGTTGAACTTGTATGGGTTAGGTTGAGACTCTGGGAGAACTATGTGAGGTCTCAGGGTGCCTACTTTGAAGGGGACTGAGGCATCATTGTCCTATGTACAATATTTCTTGTACCTTGTATCTTCTTTAATAAATGTCTCTATTTTTCATATTACATGGCTGGACACTTTCCAGACAGACTTTGTATATTTCAGTTGATTGAATAAAGAAAGATAAAAGCTGATATCTGAGATATGGCATAAGTAGAGCACTTACTAAAATTGTTTTGGATTACCTTCCCAGTGGGAAGTAGATCTACACATCTAATAAGTAGGTATTAGGAATTCCTAAGGAAATGATAAAAGAAACCAACAAAAATCCCGCTTTCCATGATTCCTGTTTCTAGTGATAGGAACAGAGAAGAAGCTCCACAAGTGGCTTTAACCATCTTTTCATACTAATGTGTTCATCTACCTTGATCAGATGTTATTTTTAGACTTGTCTTTGACTTCCCACTTGAACAAAAAGTTGGGAGCATACTAGTTGATAAGCCAAAGTCTTTGACAAATCCTTATCATTGCATTTACCACCAAGTGCATCATTCCCACAGAATGATGTGTGTGTGTGTATACTTTATTGTTATAAATATATATAATTATGCACTATATAAGAATATAACATATATTATATATTATATTATTTATACATGCAAAGTCATATATATGTATAATACACACATATATCAATCGTTAGCAATCAGAAATGATTTTGTCCCCCAAAGAATATTTCACAATGTTTACAGTTATTTTTGATTGTCATGACTGGTGAGGAGGTGCTACTGACATCTAGTAGGTAAAAACTAAGGATGCTGCTAAAAACATCTATAATGCACAGGGAAGCCTCTCACAACAAAGAATTATTTAGTGCAAAATATCAGTAGTGTATACTTATGAGGCTTACAACCTAATGAATCTAAAGAGCTATGCACCACAAAACTGTAATAATATTCTTATTTTATACACTTTCGTATAGCTTTTTGAAAAATCTATGCAAATATTTTTCTATAATTAATTGCTTAGCCAATCCATTAAAAAACCCCAGAAATCTCAAACTTCTTCTGATTATGTTTTTCCACAAAAATAATGATAATTACATTTCTTTTAAATGCCCTTAATAAATTGAAATATGCTCGGAGGATTATGTTAAGTCCAAGATATATTCTCATTACCATGAACTAGTTTTATTGCAATTATGGAAGTGAAGATACACCATTTAAAATACATGTCAGCTAAGTGTGAAGCAAATTGAAAGACTTATTCTGTTAAATTTTACTGCAAAATGCCTTAAGAAAACATAGTGTGGGGATCACATAAAATGCATTTGGAATTGTTGGGACTATGTCATTGTGATATTAATGATTCTTTTATTCCAGAACATACTGATTAGATAAAGTTAATAAGAATAGCCCATTACCTATCTATGACTATTTAGGAACATTTCAAAAAGGATCCATATTCAAGTCTATTTGCCCAACAAACTAGCCAAAAACTATCCAAAATATCACAGAGATTGAGTTTTTTGGCCTGTGGCTTTTCATTTCATGATTCCTTATTTGTGTAGAAATACCCCAGAGTAAATGTGTAATAATATGATGATAATAGCAACTCAATATGAATTTATTGGGGAGAGGATTAGCAAACAATCACTTCAAAATATACAGAGATAAAAAACACAGGGCAAATAAACATCCATAATACCAAAGGACAGCTAAATAACCCGGAGAGCTAAAGTGTGGTGAAGAACCCCAGGGCCAGGCAATAGACTGTGTACTTTACATGAAGTATGTTTTAGTTTGGATTCTGACCAAAGTGGACCCTAAGACAAAGAGTTAAGTACAGGAAGTTAACATGACTGAAAGAGTGGGCAAACTGAGAAAGGAAAAGAAGAGACAGTAAGGGGTACATTGACAGTAGAGTTTATTCTTTATCATTAAAGACAGGAAATTGCAACTACGTATCCAATTGAATCCTTTCCTCTTCTCCAGACTACCCTTCCCACAAACCGACCAACCTCCTGTCGTATCAAGGCAGAAAAACATCATCAGACACAGAAGAGATATAAATGTACAGGGAATACCCACTGCATCTTTAGATGAACTCAGGCGTGGTCCGAGGGGATAGGGGGCAGGGCATCAACCATGTCTACTACAAAGTATTTAATATGTTCCTCAAATTAACTAAATCACTATTTCCATTTAAGAAACGTAAAAACTGAGACTTAGTTTGGAAAAAAAACTGAGGCTCACAGTTGTTAACTAACTTAACCTCAAATTACATAAGTTTATAGGAAGTCATAGTGAAATCTGAAACCCAGATATCTCCAGCTCCACTTCCATGCCCTTGGTTTTTCACACACCTACACCATAAAGTGCACTAAAAAGATGCCTAACACTAGTGCTATATCAGGAAAATAGTGGGCTCCTAATTGGTATGAAATTTAAAAATATATTAATTTAAGGAATTAGGAAAGAATGACAAGAAAAGGGTAACCTTTGGTTCAAGGATAATCCACGTCCATATAGCACTTACAACTACATGTGAAGGACCGGCCAGCCAAACTCCTAAGTACTCATTCTTTGAATGCTACTGAGAAGATCTGGGAAACAGAAGAGTTCTATAAAATCAAGTTACTTGTCACAATCACTTGATTCCAAGAAAAATTCACATCAGAGCAGGGTCTTTTCAGCTTATGGAATGGCAGGGATTAATACATCTTCTGTATGGAAGAGAAGAAAGTAAGAGAAAGATGCCAATAGAAGGCAGAGCCTACTACTGAGCTTGGCACACACACACATCTGGCACAAAAATCCTATATTGATTCAGAGACAAATTAATCCAGCACAGAAATTAACAATGATGGAAAAAAGCAGTGATACAATAAACACATGGCAAGGAAATGAAGGAAAGGTACAATATAACTCATGAAGAAAGTCACTGAAGGTTTGGAAACTCATTGTTTACCCACTTTTAGTAGCTTAGAAGAGAGCTGGCATAGCAGGTCTGTGTGAGGTCAACAGAAGAACAGACTGACACAAGATAGTAAATTCAGAGGCTCACCCCTTACAATAAGCCTACTCCCCTGACCAGTGTTTTTCCTCCCCTTTAATTTTATGGATGTTGCCTGCCTCGTGACCCAATACATATGTTGAGTATTACAGGGACAAAGCACTCTCTACTGAGCACTCTCCATTGGCCATGATGAATCTGATCATATAGGCCTGACCTAAGTCATGGGATAACGAGGATTGGGAAGGGGGAGTGGGTTGTGTGCACCCTACTGGATGCTTGCTCATATTTTTCCCAATTAAACTTATGTTATATCGTCACTCTTTGCGTGTCTTGAGCCCTTTGCAGAATGGTTTCCAGCTCTTTTTACATCCATTCTTCTGTTGACTAGATGTCTTTTGCAC
>NW_012150707.1:726617-728291 GCF_000956105.1 Propithecus coquereli | reverse complement strand
ATAATAGAAATATATTTAGCTTTGATGTGGCTTTTTAACAACTGTTCAATGTACGAGCTATATATAATAAGCAGTCCTTGTTTTCTCTGTCTTAAGCGGTCTTTGAAAGCTGTTCTGCATATTGCCAATGTAGAGTTGTAGTACTAACCTGTGACAGCTCTGCTAACGGAATGAGTCGGTAACTGTTTGGGAACTCCAGACCACAACTCAAGAACAGTTGGTTTTTCCCTTTGCCTGTTTTAATTAACCACAATTCCAAACCTTGTGAGCTATTTCCAATGAGCCAGTATAGTAAGTGGTATCAAGAGTGCAGTACATTTAAGGCAGATCTAAAAGCCTTTCAATTTCTAACACAGATCTGCTCAATATGTTTCATGTGTAAGTAAACAAAGTGAAATTTTATTTTTATTTTAATTGTTCACACTGGCCATTTTAAGAAAGGAACCGTTTTTTGATTAAACCAATTTTTCAGACACTAAAATAAATTACACTGAAGCACGCAACCTTTTCAAATCTATTTTTTTAATTGTCAGCATAGCACATCACATTATTTCAGGCCTTAAACATAATTAAATGTCAGAAAATGTCAGGTGAGTTTTCCTTCAGTAATGATCTGTTAATTATTCTACTAGGGTGTTTAAAAATCTTTAGATATCATAGTGTTTGCTTGAAGATCTTCAAATTTGATAAGTATAATCGTTAAAGAAGCTTATGTTCTTTCTTTAGGATCTTTATTTTCTGGTTCTTTAAATACAGACAAACAGCTTCAGCATGACAAAACACTGTAAGGTGTAACAAGTATGTTAGAGTGCCCTGTACTTTCTCTGTAAGACCTTTCAGATAGAAAATAACAAATTAAAATGAATCAAGTAAAGTTGAAAAGTGAGCTTTTCTAATTTTTTCCTTCTTTGAGTACCCTTTCCCACGCCTAGAGGTAATAGCTGCTTTCTGCATTTGCTATTACTCTACACTTTCAAGTTCTCTTTTTCCTCTTTTTGCCACATTTAGCAGTTAACAGATTTTTATGTTTCCCTTGTTCAAATTACCAATGTGGTTTCTATCCTGACTAGACTCTGATGAATGCACTCTTATTTCTTTTTCTTTTTTTTTTTTTCTGTGGTCTGGTATCTTCTTTCCACTCGTGTGTTCATAAACTTCAACAAGATACAAATGAAAATTGTTCCCACACTCAAATCCCTCCTGTGTCTTTGTGAGCCTCAAGCAAAGTTAGTTACTCTCTCTAATGTTCACTTTGTTCATATATTTGTAACGCTCATCACAGCATATTGAAATGATCTGTGTACACATCCTCTCCCTCCTTACACGTGGAGCTTCTAAACAATATGACCATGTTTTTTTTATCTTTGTTCCTCAAAAGTTAAACATAATGCCTAGAACATAATAGACATTTAGTAAATAGTGTTACATGAAAAAATATGAAAAAAAGCATACACAAATAACAGCAAATCCCTTAGGTAAGTTATTTTAATCAGAAATAAACATCAGAATCAGCATTAGATGCTTTGGAATTAAATGCAACATTCCACAATATTTAGTGACACCTAATAACATAGTGTGCGTTCTTCCCAATTTATATCATTTTTTTTAAAGAATATTCAGAGATACCTCTTTGGTAAAATTGAATTTTTATTTAAAAATTCCTGTTATACTATT
>NW_012150707.1:715306-726317 GCF_000956105.1 Propithecus coquereli | reverse complement strand
AGAATCAGTGAAGACTAAATTGAATCATAATTCCTCCTCTCCATGACCTCTGCCCCTGTCATCCATGAAAACTTTATATCCTAAATGTATATAGAGACTCTGAGGCAAAGTTCAGAGAATAGAATTGTCCACATCACTGTCATTGCCATGGCAGTTATTCAGCTTTTACTCTTAAAAAAAAAAATTACCACAGACAAAATGTAATATTTTCACATGACCTTAAAAAGCCCCAGAAAGTCTTATAAAGATAAAACAATCTATTCTACTGTCCTAATTATTTGGAAGCTATAAACACTGGTCAGGATACTCTGTTGAATTATAAAAGGATGATATTATAAGGTGTGAAAAAGTGTGGAAGGGACATGATTTACAAAATGTTTTCTGAAGCTTTAGATCACAGAGTAAGTAAAAGGTCGAGATGGTTATTGTCCATTTTAACCTGAATATATTGATCTTTTTTGGCTCAAAAATCAGATTATGGAATTCAAGAAATCTCCATCTAGAGTATGAAATTAGCCCAAAATGTCAAGATATGAGATATTTTCCCCATAACTCATAATAAATCATGACAGCAAGATCTAACATATATCATAATAAGAATGAAGCATGAGCAAAGTCTTAAGCAATGGCTTATAATGTTCATCATAACTTTAGATCAAAATTCAACTCTTCTAACCCTTTGGAGTCTGTGATTGGTTTTGAGCTCACTGGTAGCAATGCATTTATTTATAGAAAACCCTGACTAATCGCCTCTCAAGGATTAGAGTCTTTTAAAAAAGTTTCTAACCAGAAAAATTGGGAATTATGTAGTCCTACACTTCAGGTCACCCTGATACTGCAAAGTCCTAAAAGTGTGATTTGTCATTATAACTTCATCTTTGAGGGCAAAAGAACTATAACACTGTGTCTTACTGTCCATTGGGCATTTTACAGTTGCAGCTTTTCTGAATTGCTAAAAATGCTGGAGAAAAAAATAAGTAAAATGTTTATTTTCCTTTTTTCCTACTATGTCTGTGGACTATATCTTATTTCCTATCCTTTCTTTTCTAATTAATTATGCATACTTTAGTACTATTTTGGATTAGGCAAATATTTTAGTTGATTTTGCATATATTTGAAACACTAAAAATACATATTCTTGAACATAATTCACAATTAAGCTTTATATTAATGTAGTACTGGTTTAGAGTTAACATTTCAGAGAATGTGAATAGAATTCAAAATGATTTTTTAAATGATCTGAAAGAATCAGAATTCACCAATAACTTTAAAATTTAAGATAATCTTAAAAAATTAGAAAACATTTCATTTTAATAAAGATACAATACAAATGTATAATTGGTCTTGTTCTACTAACAACTCCCAAAGAGGAAAGGGAAAATCAGGGTACTACTATAACACCCTGTTCGGGAGAGATGAGATCTGCAGGTGTGAGTATAGGCCAGGAGGGTGGTTCCTAGGGGTGGAGAAGCCGGGGCCCAATCAGGGGAAGGGACTGCAGGAAAATGTAGAACAGCTGATAATCATTTGGTAATATCCCACACATCCTGTAAACCCTTCTCTGGAACCAGTTCAATAAAAGGAAACCACCTGAGAGTCCTCAATGTCTTCTCCAATTGTGGAGCCCGACCTGTTCCTTTCTCTGGAATGTATTTTCACTTTGGACGGCTTCCTTTTTTTTTACTTTCATTTTGTATAGTTTCTTTCTTTTCTGTAATATTAATAAACTGTTAGTGTTGGATTTCTTTGTATTTGTGATCACTCCATCATTGGCTCAACTCAGTACTGGTACTCATTCTTGACACTGTGAACTGAGGGTCAGGGAATATCGAGATAGACCTAACAACCCTATCCCAATTCAGTATCCATTATATCAGTTGAGAGAGAGAAAAAAAAATACACACACACACACACACACACACATACACAAACACCAGCCCATTAGAACCTAAAACTCATCTCTACTTTCTTCCTCTCCACCCACAACACTTTCTCCATGGAAATGATTATAAGCTTCTTGTGGTAGGTAGAATAATGGCCAGCCACCCAAAGATGTACGAATTCTAATCCTCTGGACCTGTGAAAAATATCTTATATTCCATTGCAAAGGGGAATTAAGGTTGCAAATAGAATAAAGTTACTGATAAGCTGACTGTAAGATAGGGAAATTATCCTGGATTACCTAGGTGAACCCAATATTTTCACAAGAGTCATTAAAAGTGAAAGAGGGAAGGAGAGTAGAATCAGAGGGAAGTGCGACTGTGGAAGAGTGATCAGAGATGCAGTGTTTCTGGGTTTGGAGATACAGTAATGGGGACAAAGACCAAGGAATGTGGATGACCTCTTGGAGCTGGAAAAGCAAGAAAGCAGATTTCCCTTAGGTCCCCCAGAAAGGAAGGTAGACCTGCTAACAATTGAAACTTAGCTAATTGAGACACATGTTGGACTTCTAAATGGACTTACAGAATTTTAAAGCAATAAATTTAAATATTTTAAAGGCATTAAGTTTGCAGTAATTTTTTACAGCTGCAATAGAAAACTAACATACTTCTCAAAATGAAGTTCTGTGTCCTTTTTTTTCCTATGATGGTAATTAATACAGTACCTAGCACATTCTCCCAGCTTTGCGGTTAGTAAATACTTACTGTAAATTCTCCAATAATAGCTCTTTAAATCAATAAATATTTATTGAACACCTATTTTTTTTCATTCAAGGAAAAATCTATTAGACTTTGGAGGACATCACCATCAATTAGAAACAAAGCCTGTTATCAATGAGAATAAAATGAGTATAGGCTACCATGCAAATAAAGAAATGTGAAACCTCAGCACCTCACAGTTCGACATTACAAGTTAAAAAAGAAAATCTAATAAGTTGCTTAGTTAGACTTTTGGGATATTGAAGTGAAAACTGCATATGTCCAAGAGAATCTAGAATAGCTACTGTAATGAACAACTATTGGTTTTGCTTTCTGTCTTAGTTTCCCAGGGATACCATAACAAAGTACCAGAAAGTGGGTGGCTTAAAAAACAGAAATTTATCATCTCACAATTCTGGAAACTAGAAGTCTGAGATAAGGATGTTAGCAAAGTTGTTTCTTTCTTAGGGCTATGAAAGTTAATCTGTCCCATGCCTCTTAATTTCTGGTGGTTTGCTGGTAATCTTTGGCTTTCCTGAGCTAGGCTCGTAGAAGCATCACCCCAATCGCTAATGTCTCATGGAATTCTTTCTGTGTGCATGTCTTTGTGTCCAAACTTCCCCTTTTTTAAGGACATCAGTCATATTGTATCAGTGTCTATCCTAATGATGTCACCTTAACTAATTATATCTACAATGACCCTATTGCCAAATAAGATCACATTCTGATGTACTGTGGGTTAAAACTTTGACATATAAATCTTGAGGGGAAAAAGTCAACCTACAACACCTTCCCACAATTCATTCTCCGAACATTAGCTCTCTTTAAGTTCAGGAATCCATTTCAGATGCTTGAGTTCATGAGTCTTAGCCACCTCTGCCGAAATAGACATATGATTTAAGATAGGTTAATTAGTGGTATATTCTGTGTTAGTTAGGGTTCTCCAGAGAAAGAGAACCAATAAGACAGATAGATCAATAGATAGGCAGGTAACTACATAGATATATGATAGATAAGAGGGGATTTATTATGAGAATTAGCTTGTATGATTATGGAGGCCAAGAAGTTCCACAATGTACTATATGCAAGCTGGATAACCAAAAAAGCCAATTGTATGAGTCAGTCTGAGTCCAAAAAGCTGAGGACCAGGAGGGCTGACCAAGGTCAGGAGAAAACATACGTCAGAGCTCAGGAAGAGAGTGGATTTGCTCTTCTTCCATTGTTTTGTTTTATCCAGGTCCTCAGCGCCCACCCACATTGGTGACAGCAGACCTTCTTTACTCAGTCTACTGATTCAAATCCTAATCTCTTTCAGAAACACCCTCATAAACATACCCAGAAAAAATGTTTTACTGACCATCCGGATATCTTTTAGCTCAGTCAAGTTGACAGATAAAATTAATCATCACACGTCTTTAATAACTTACAGTGATTGCTTTGGAGACTGGAATAATGACCAAGCTAAGCAAACAAGCACCATCTTTTGAAGTTCTGTCCTAACTATGGAGAAGGAGACATTCTCATGTGGTTTATATTAGAATGAAAGCTTGACACAGCTCTTGGCCGATTTCTTTTTTCTAGTATATACATTGAACCTGGCTAATAACAAAGTCAACACAGAAAAAAATTGGAGCACCTAGAGAGAAAAACGGTATCCTGATACATTTAAGCACCTGGTTCTATCTGTACCAGAAGGCTTCCCCTGAATTTTCCATTTTATAAATCAAAAAAAATCTCCTTTTATATTTAAACAAGTATGATTTGAATTTCTGACATACACTTTAAGCAGAAGTCTTCTGCTTAAAATAGTTACCTGAATAAGCAGTCAGGGGAGAAATCTCAGGTACATTGATAATTCCAAAGTGTTAATAACACAAAACTTATTCAGATGTAATATCTATTCTGTAATGAAACCTCAAAGACAAAATTAAATATAAAATAATCTTTGAACTGTTTTATATAAATATTCGATATACTTTTGATGTTCAGTCTACTAATCCATTTTCAAATAAAAATATAGCTAAATTTTCTAAATAAAATGGAGAGCACTGTGGGAGGCACTTTAATGTACTATATTTTATTTAATTGGTTATTTCCCTTTAATTGCTATTATGGGAAAACCAATACTACTGTATTCTCCTACTGTACCATATTTTTCTATATCAGCATAGATATACCCCAGAATTACATTTCCTAGAATCTGTTTCCCTGTATTATTTTCAGTTATAGTAGACCAAAAGAGAAAATTTTTGAAAGCTTATCACAGTCAGACATGATAACAGACACACAGGTACCTGGAATATCACTCCGTTCCATGACTTTCCAATCGTTGTCCTTCTAACTGTTGAATCTATTGTCTAACAGTGTTCCAGTTTCATCCCTGGTTGCTAGGATGCAGACACTCAGAAGCAGTATGTATACAGAGGTAACAGTTTCCATAGGCCTTTCTACAAGCTCTGCTTTGTGAACTCATTGCCGGGACAAAAAGTAATGGGTGCCTCAGATTTCCCTGGGAGTCTTACCTGTCTCCTCTTGTCATTGCATCAGTCAAATTGTTGGTTTTTCATGCTCCTTCTATACTTTCTTCTTCCCATATCTGTGTAAGGTATAATTTTAAAAATAAACCCCCTACATCCATCTTACTCGTAGTATCTCTGTTTTCCTGACTGATAACACCAACTAAAATTGGTGCTCATTCAAAAGCCATGTTAAATCTTAACTCTCATGCTATCAGTTGTTGCCAAGGCTTCAGTTATTTGCCTGGTTCTTCTTCCTAATGCTCAGAAGCACAGATGTTTGATAGAGCAAGTTTGTTTTGGTTTATACAATAGTTCTATTTAAATGTTAACTTTTTAAGGACCATATTCAGTCTCCATGGAAACTGACAATGTGTTAATTATTCTTTTAAAGGAGATCGAAGGCAAGAATATAGAATATAAGCATAATGAGGGCAGAGACCTTACTTGTTTTGTGTATTACTTTATCCTTAGTACCTAATAAGAGTGTCTGGTATATTAGTAGAAGTTCCATAAATATTTGAAAAATGAACAAATCAAATAAATTAGATTTTGTTAGTCTTTTTATTATTTATTGGCAGTGAGGGGCTATATATATTTTAAAATTACCACCCCCTCCTACTTCTGGCAATAACTGTTTTTGTTCTGGGTAAAGTTTCACTTCATTACTTCAAAAAGTTATTTAAATGAGAATTATCATAGTCTACATATCTGCCATAATCTTCTTCTCAAGGCTGAGTTTTGTGTCCTGAATTGAACTTCTCTTAAGTGGGTAAAATTTATTTTCCTGAACAGGTGCAACTGAACGAAAGTAATCGAATCAGTGTTTTTCCTGAATATTCCTTTTGTTTTGTTTTCTTTTTTTTTTTTCACTAAGGAAATAAGGGCCTTTGAGCGACAGACAGCTTGAGTTTAAGGTATTAGAACTTCCACAACCATGTTTATTCCCAGGTGGAGAAAGCCTGTTGGCAATGAAGTGATTAATGTCACCATATAGAGAAGCAGAGATGAGAAATCATACCCTTCTTTAATGTGTCCAAATCCCTATTTCCAGTTGTCCACAAAGCCCATTGTATCCCTAATTTCCCTATAGTTGGGAGGCGCCCTCATTAACATGAGACAACTTGGTATCATTGCAATTTTTTTTCTTTATTTTGCTTATGTTAATTCCAGTTGAGTTTACATCCTTTCCAATTAAATAATCTAGACTACATATGTTAGAATAGGATATTCTATTCTGCAGGAACAAGCAAGGCACACTATTTCAATGGCTTGACCCAGGGCCTAAAGTATCTTGAGGGCAGTTTCCTTTCAAATAGTGATTCAGGCTTTCAGGCATTTACAATGGTACCATCTCAATGCATTGATCCAACTATTACTCTGACAGCTAAAGTAACAGCATAGAGAACTGACAAAAAGCTCGTAAGTAACTAGATTAAAAGTGGCATATATCACTTCTACTTAAGTTCATCAAATTAGTCATACAGCCAGCAACCTAACTATAAGGGAAACTTGGAAAAGTAGATAAGCAAATAGAAAATTTAGCAAGTCCTACTCTCTTTGCCTTACCAACTATTATGTGTACTCTTGATGGAAATATTGTCTGTCCTCCAAAGACTACCTAATACATCTAAGCTTCAGCAGTACATGAGGAATTTAGCTTCATGTTGACCATACTTTTCTTTTCCATATATCGTTAGATGGTGGTCAATAGGGCTTAATTATATGAGCCAGGCACTACCTTAAAAAGGAGGAAAGGGACACTGTCTTATTTATGTTTGTATATCTATCACCTAGTGAGAGATTTAAAATTTTGTAAATGTTTATGCTAAGTGAATAGCTACATTGAAATGTTTATAATTTAAGGAAATAATTTTTCCTTTAAAAATTTCAACACATTTTAAACTTAACAAATTTTGAAAACAATAGTCATTTTTATCTTACACTATACTTTATGTTTACATATATACATGCAAAAATACATGTTTCTTAAAGATCAGTGATTTTGAGAAAGCAATTAGGGTAAGCATTATAGGACTTCTTCAGAAAGTATGTCCATTCTGTCAGAGAGGGAGGAAGGTGTAGCATTTTATCCTAAGAAATTTCCTTGAGGGAGAAAGAAAGAGCATGCAGAACTTCATAGCGGAGCTATAACATAGAGTTTGAAGTGTATTTATGGTTATAATTTGCACAGATCACTTGGTGTTCTAACACCATGCTCTTGATCACAGCATAAATCACACTTTAATTTTAACCTTTGCAGTTCATCAATAGATTCAATATCAAAAATAATTCAAGGCTGACACTATTGGTTTACAGGTAAGTTTAACAAGAATGGGAGGCTTAGTGATGTATTAGTTGTCTTGTCAATTGAGGCATAAAGATTCATGAGTCTTAACCTATGTTTCCATCACAAACTCAGTGCTATAAATAATGCAAGCAGCTAATCAGGCATAGAAATGATATACAGCATCATTGAAAATCAGCTATTCATACCATTCAAGCTTTTAAAAATTTATCCTATATAAAGTAATCCAGTAACATAACTCATATAAGATTTGTGCTGACTCATAACAAACATTCACTGTTAATTTTTAAAGTTTTATTAGTTCCATTTCATAGCGTTATTTTTTAAACAGTTAACAGTCTTTTTAGATAGAATAATTTACCTTAAAGTTATATTATGATTTATACATAGCATTAATTGCTAAGATTTAAAGTGAATTCCAAGGTAATACTTTATAACCACTCTTTTTTTATACTTTGACATTAGTAATTTCTAAAAAATAGCAACATGAAATAAAAGCTAATGCAAACTTACGACATAAACTGAAAATTACAGTAATGAGAGAATTGAGAATTTTTACTCTGAATCTGTATTAGCTTCCTGGGGCTGCCATAACAAAGTACCACAAGCTAGATGGCTTAAACAACAGAAATTTATTGTCTCAAAGTTCTGGAGGCTAGAAGTCTCACATCAAGGTGTCAACAAGTTTGATTCCTTTTGATGGCTATAAGAAAGTATCTGCTCTTTCCCTCTCTCCTAGTTTCTGGTAGCATCAAGAATTTTTTGGCTAATATATGGGATTCTTCTTGTACCTTCACATTGTCTTTCCTCTGTACCTGTCTGTCTCTGTGTCCAAATTTCCCCTTTGTAATAGGACACCAGTTTATTGGGTTAGAAATTACCCTAATGACCTCATCTGAACTTGATTACTTGCCTCTGTAAAGACTCTAAGTATAAATAAGATCCTATTCTGATGTACTAGGGGTTAGGACTATAATGTATCTTTTGTAGAGGAGGGACATGATTCAACCCATAACAGACCCTAACAGGACAAAACATCTTGAAATATTGTGTTTAGTGAGAACACACAAGATATGATCATGAGTTTTATTCATCTGAGGAGAGCAGGAAGGATAATAATTGTGGAATTAAGTGGGAATTGTTCACATCAAACAAAGTGTTACTTTTTTCCATATTTTACTAATATTTTAACCTTTCAACAACAGTTTATTTATGCAAGAGTTTGTGAGATCATGCCACTCAGTAACAATTTGTGGAAGTTCATTATTATTTATTAAATATTTTTATAATGTGTATCTTGATTTGATAATGAAAAGAAAAAAAAAATAGGAAGAGAGAATGTAAGGAAGAAGAGAGGAGGAAACCATATGAATCAGCCATAACAGGCTAGTTTGTGCTACAGAATCTACCAACTCCAAAAATAATGTGACTTAAAATTACAAAGATTTATATTTTGTTCTTATATTTATATTTTGTTCTTATATATTTGTTCTTATCGTATGTTCACAGTGGGTCAGTAAGGGTCTGTTTCCACTTCACTCACTTAAAGATCTAGGTTAATGAAATTTTGTTTTAACTAAACAATCATGAATCGTGAGATTCCTCATTTGCTATAGTAGGAGAAGAGATCATAAAGAATCACACTCCAGCTTTTACACATTTCATCACAAAGGTGACAAATTTCTTTGATCAAATAAGTCATATATATGCACTAAACTTCAGGGGAATGGGAAGTGCAATCTTTCCTATTCCCAGAAAAAGTAGAATGCATGTATTTGTGCAAGTACTAAGATTATCTACCGTACCATGTCAACCAAATTCCACTTTGAAAGTTAAAAAGAATACACACATACACACACATGCTCTCATAGAATGGAGAATGACCTAAAAAGTGCATTTTGCAACATTAGTTTTATATGAACTTATTTTATAAAATGGTAATATGAACACAGTAGTATGCTACACATACTTGTATATGTGTGTGTACATGTATGTGTGAATTAAGATAATATATGTTTTGTATTTTCTTATCTATTACAAAAAATGTTCTAGGTAGGTTGGTGGTAATTTCATTTCCCAGTACCACTTTCCTAGGCCTCGGTTCTTGCCTTATTAATTATAGATTATATCAGACTCTTTATGTCAGGTATTTTCCTTACTTTTATTTTTATTTTTTTAGTTTCCTTCCCCACAAAGAAATGAATTTGCCCTGAATTCAAGTCCAATAGATGATATACTGTTGCCTACTGGCAGACCTACTTGATGTTAGCTGACTGCTGGCCTGAACTTATAAATTTTCTGGCCTTTAATTTCCCTGTATCCAGGTTCTCCCCTTTTTGTGGAAAACCCTCTATAGTCCTTTGATTTGAATCCCAACACCTATGCTCAGGTTCAATAAAAGTATCTCTTTCCATATCCTTTATCTACAACTGAACCAATCTTCTGGCAAAACATTCATTTGAATATCTTCCCCAGGTGCATGTCTGCATCCCTGGAAATAGTTCCTGGGTTCATTTTCCAGGTTTTCCCAATTTTCCCTGCCCACTAAAATTTTACCTGGCCAAGCTTGGTCATGTTCCAGGGAAAAATCCATCAAAAGTCAACTTTAAACTTATATCCAGGACTCACCATTATCCTTTCTCTTTGAAAACATGGAAATGCATATGGGTAGTGTGCTGATATTTATAGTGACTTTGAGGAAAACCAAAAGAACATATGGCTAATGCAGATGTCTGGTATTTTATGCAGGAGACGCGTAAGACTAAGAACTAGTTTTCTGGAATACACTGTGGAGCCTTTCGTGATGCACTGGAGTGTGTTCTGACACATTGGTTTTCAGCTGAGAATCATTGTAGTAAATAAATGAATCATCCAAATAATACACACTCATTAATAAAGGTTGGCCAACTTTGATACACTCTGTGCATGAAGTTACAGAAGTATAGGAACCGACATATTTGAGTGGCTAATGAAATAGTTTCTAGGCTGGGAAGTTTGAAAAGTAGGAAAGGACATTGACAAGATGACTGTAAGAGTAAGATACAGACCCCACTGCCTCCATCTAGCAAGGAGAAATAACTGTTAAATAAGCATTTCCAGGGCACATTTCAATTTCTTTTCCCTGAGAAAATAGAAAAAAGAATAAAAAAATCATAAGTAAACACAGCACCATTTCAGGAAATGACTTGACTCAATAAAAAAACGAAAGACAGAAACTCTTCCCATAATTGGTTAATTCATATTAATTTACTGTAGGAAGAGAAAATGGTTTATATCACAAAGAGAAATACTAGTTTTAAAAGAAAATGTTGGTTAAGTTTGCTTTACCCACCAACCTAACCTTGCATTTAACCAATAAACCAAAGGATCTGATAGCAAATTGTTTTCCTGTTTGATGGACTTACACTGATGAAAAGGTAAAGCAAACAGAATAATCCTTAATGCCACAAGTCGTTCTTTTCTGGAGTGCATAAGGCCTATGAAAAGAGAGGTTGAGTCAAGGGATTTGGAGCTGTAACAGGCTAGATAATATACTAAAATATTTTGAG
>NW_012150707.1:711303-714110 GCF_000956105.1 Propithecus coquereli | reverse complement strand
CACTTAGACTAAAGGATACTCTGCTAAATACATTTTCCTAACTTTCTATTCCATGATTTTTGTGCTTTTACAAAAAGTGAAGCCATAGGTGTGAACTGTTGGCTCTATTAAAAGAAGAGCTTTGCAAGCATTTAAATGAGGCCAGTACTGTCTGATTCAAATACAATTTTATCAAACCAAATTTCATCCATTTTATAATCAACCCTGAGTGTGCCTGTTTTACTCTTTCAAAATTATATTTCCGAAAGGCAAGGAATACAAAGAGGGTTTCTAAACTCTGTTTCAATTTACTGACTCAGCATTTCTGCATCTGCTTCAGTGAAAGTGAATTTAAATAGCTACAAGCTGATCCCATTTCATGATTGACCATCTCTCTTCTGTGACTGTATAAGAAACACTTTGGGCCCTTTATAATACAGACACGTTTATTCCGCTGAGGGATATCTCTATCACAGACTTGTTTTAAAAACTTTCCCACGATATGCCATTAACACTTTTCAAAATAACTTACAAATTAAGTTTATTTTATACCACTTACATTTATATTTATTGACCTATTAGAATTTCACTGTCCAATATGGTAGCCATTAGCCACATGTGGCCTTTGAGCACTGAATTATGGGTAATTCAAATTGAGATATACTGCAATTGTAAAACTCATACCAGATTTCTAAGGCTAAGTATAAAAATAATATAAACTATCTCATGTGTAAATTTTTACATTGATTACTATTGAAATGATATTTTATGTGTAATGTATAATTAAAATATTTCAACTATTTTATTTTACTTTTTTATTGTTACTGGTTGAAATTGTAAATTACCTATGTAGCTTGAGTTATATTTCTATTAAACAGTGATACACTAGACTATGAAGTCCTACAAAATAGAAACTAATGTCTCAGTCATCTTTGTATTTCTCATACCCATCACAGTAAGCATTTAACCTAAACACTTAATATATGTGAATGAATTGCATAAAATATTGTTTTATAATGAAAGAAAGACACAAAAATTTGATGCTGAAATGAAAAACAAGTTCATTCCTACGATTTTGTTAAAACATGTGACTACTAAAAATAATCTAGAATGTAGATTCTTAAAAATAGTTTTGAGAGTTATGAGAATAAAAATGAATTAAACAAGAGAACATATGCACAAAAGCAAAATAAAAGCTGTGTGATATATACTTATATGCATTTGGAATTAAAAAAAACAGGCATATTCAAAACAAAAACAGATACTGAAAACTTCCAGAATGGAATTAAACATTACCCACCATCTTCCAAACATCATACTATATTTATATTTTATTAATATAATACAAAGATAAGTGGCTTTTTATTGTTCTTATCTAATTTATAATACAAATCATCTGTATTTCAATTTATAGCTTCAATGAGGGTCCTAAGTTTTATAGCCAAAGTGATATTTCTGAAGTCTGAATCCACTCACTTGCAGCTGACTTCAAATCAAGAGAGAAGAAAATAAGACTCCTCATTGTCTCCCTTTGCATTCTCTTAGGCTTCAGCTCTGGCATTCCATTTGTGGGAATGGATCCCAGTGGCCTCAAGGTAAGGACTATCTGTAGGCAACACAATAAATTGAACCATATTGAGTAAAGTCAGCATGCCATTAGCTTGCTTATTGCCTGCAGAAATTGCAAGTTTTACTGGAAAGAAAATTTACATTTTAATTTGGAATCTCTTGGTCCCAAAGCATACACATAGTTCCTGTCAAAAACCTAGGCCCCGCAAAGAGATATTGCTAAAAGCTGCAGATCACAAGAGATAAGAATGTTTAAAAATTGTGATTCTGCTCATTATTATTTATTTAATCCCTGAGGGTGACACAATAGAGTTAATTTAATGCATAAATGAAGCTTTTATTTTGTGTTTGTTTGGAGGTAGGTTGAAAGAGGAAAATAAAATAAAATTTCAGTTTGTGTTATGTACTGGATATCATCGTCTGTATTATTTCAGTTAATCTTCAGGACAATCCAACGATGAGTATATTGTTTTTTCTATTTTATAGATAATAATACTGGGTGATCTTCATGCCTTAATTATTCTTCTATCTAATCTAAAACTCACACTGCATCTCACATCCCAACTCTTTAGCAGTACTTTTTGTCCTCGGGGTTAGACGAGTATTATCTCCAAAAACTTAAGGAATGCATTTAACAGTATAAACACTTTTTTTTCTACAGTCCTATGCTTGTTTTTATTCCATCTTTCAGCCAGAAAATTGGACTGGCTTCCAGGGGGCTCTCTCAGGGAATGCTAGCCGATCCCTACATTTCTGTTGAACGACTTTTCCACAGAGGAGTTAAAGGAAATTCCCCATATCCCCAAATTCCTTGTAATATTATCATGCTTCATATATGGGGTTTATTAAGCACAAAGGTACCTACCTGGCTCCCGTTATTTAGTGATTTTGACTAAGAGTAGTTTTAACTGATTTTATATCAGTAGTTTTTTTTTTGTTTTTCTAATGTATTAACCAATCCCCAAAACAGAGCAAGTTAACCAAATGTAACTAATTTCATTAAAACACAATCAAAATATAAAGTGTATAAAGATTATACATAAGTTAAGTAGCTACCAAATCAAAGAATTTATTGACTCACAGTAAGTGATATTGGAAAAATGGAACTCAGCACTGATTCTGTGCTGGTGATGTTATCAGCCAACACCATTGAACATTGTAGTTGGGAAATACTTATTTAAAACTGTCGGCCGGGAGCGGTGGCTCACGCCTGTAATCCTAGCTCTCTGGGAGGCCGAGGTGGGCGGATTGTTTGAGCT
>NW_012150707.1:710554-711253 GCF_000956105.1 Propithecus coquereli | reverse complement strand
AATTATACAATAGGTGTTAAAATACTTGGGAAATAGCAGCTTAACAGCCAAAATGTAGAAAGAGAAATATGAATGGTTTTGCTAAAATGCTTGTCGTGTTTTGTAGTTTAAATCAGGGAATGTATCCTAGCTTTATGAGACCAAAAATCTATAAAATTATGGGGACTTCTTTATAAAAATACAATATTGTGAAAACAAAATTAAGTATAAAATAAATATTTGATACTATTACAGCATAAATTATAGTATTGCAGCTGATTTTCTGTAAGTCATTCCTATACCAAGAAAATATATGATAACTGATATATACAAAAAAAGGACTGCAAGCCATAAATATACTCCCGTAAACCTTGACTAATGCGTTTCCTCATTAGTCATCTCTAATTCATCTTAGTTGGATATCAGAAAGGCATGTAGCTCCTCTAACATCACCTAATAAGATGAAAAAATTGATGAAGAAATGGGTATAGAGAGATGGAACTTAATATGTGGTGATTAAAATAAAATATACTGGTTTTTCAATTTAAAAAATGTGAATACATTGCTAGAACTACTTCCAGAACATTAGAAGAGTTTGATGCAATTGAAGAAATTTGAAGCTTAAGCTTCATTTATGTAATAGGAATTTTGCCACTGAAACACATCTGCAGCAATTATTTCAGTGTGATATTTCATTCTATATTTATTTTTACAAAAAAT
>NW_012150707.1:694462-707315 GCF_000956105.1 Propithecus coquereli | reverse complement strand
AAAATAAAAAATAAAACTGTCAACAGATGTTAGAATACCATTCTGGATGACCTGCAATATTTATTGCAACAGATGCACATATTTCTAACTTCAACCAAAAATATTATTTTTTTATTTCTTATTTTGTTGTTTGCTATAAATCTCGTTTCATTACTATGGTGTTGAGCAAGTTACCCGACATCTATAAGTATCAGTTTTATTACCTTTAAAATGAGAATAATAATGACTCACAGGATCATTTGATAATTAATACAACTATGAGTATAGAGAGTCACAGTGCTTTGTCAGAAATTGTTAGTTCCATTTCTCCATAAATACCAGTTCTCATTCTTCCTCCATCCACAATTCACAATTGCTAACTCACATTTTTTCTTCAATTTATACTTAAGAGCACATGCATCTCCTCAGAAGTTTATGTCATCATCCCAACAAGAAGTATTTTACTATACATATATGTTAGCAAAGAGGCAATTCTCCAATTATAAAGATATACCTTCTTAATCTATTTATATACAATATCAGTCAATATTTATTTTACCTAGCATAAAGCATCATACCCCCATCTTCAATTATATTCAACTGAAATACTCAACCACTTTATATGGACAATTTGGGTTTCTACATGGATAAAAGATTAAAATAAAATATTTGACAAAACTAGATTACAGATATTAATAGAGCCATAGTATGTAAAAATGCAGTTCTGATATCAGAAATAATATCTGGATCCAAATCCTGCATAAACCATTTAACGGTTATATGATATTGACAAATTGCTTTATATCTCTAAGCCTTAGCTTTCTCAATTATAAAATGGAGTTTTAATATTAACCACAACAATAATCACACCAACTATAATTTACTAACTGCTTTTCCTGTGGCAAGCATTTATTTAATCCTCACACTAGTCTTAATAGTACATACTATTATCATGTCCATTTTATTAAAAAGATAGCTGACACATAGAGAGGTAAATAATAAGGTCGCAAAGCTCGTTTTTGGTAGAGTAGAAAATAGAGCATGTACATCTGACTCCAGAGCCAATCCAATTAACCTGCCTATTGCATTGGGTTGATTTGAGTATAAAATGAAATCATGCATATAAAATGCTTAGCATACTGCCTGGTACATAGTAAACACTCCAGGTATAATAACACCAATCAAAATTGTAATTATCATCATCGATATAATGATAGGATTGTGTAAAGAGTAAAGGGAATTGGAATGAGAACAATGCTACATATTTGTAGCTCAGGAACAGAGCACAGAAAGGCAAAGATTAATGGAATGACATTTTACTAGATTATTTACAAATTAGCTCTGAGTCTTTTGTTGAACTATATTGAGTTGCAAACTAGAGATGGTGACCAAGTTTTATTGTATCCAATACCATTCTATTATTTTTAAGCATAATCACTTCTGAAAAATGAATATCATTCACCTCATTTCATAGCCACTTAAATCAAATTAGTTAGAACATGTTTAATTATATTTCCAAAGCCTGATACTAATTTAAGAAATTATAGTACTCCTTTGTTTTTTTAGTGTCAATAACATTATCTTCATATTAGAATGTTTCCTACCAAACTAACAGTAAAATATGCAATTTACCTGGTAAAAGAATTCTCAGAATGACATTTAAGTGGCCCTGCAGATGCAAGAAATCCCATACTTCATTAACATACCAAAGAGAATATATAATCAGCTTCTGAGTGAATAACTCTAATAATATTAAATAATTCCCTGGCTCATAATTCAGTGAAAATACAATAGAACTATAATTCACATTTTCAAATCCCAAATAGCCTCCTGCTGGTACATAAAAGTGTCATGTAAACTGGCGTCATTGTTAATAAACAGCAAAGCCAGAGGTTCCCGGCTGTGTGAGTACTGTTAGGAGGCTCAGCATTCCCATATCATATCTCAAAATCAGTCATTTTTATTTTTTCTTCTTTCAAGAAGCTTATTAATATACACTGTATGAAAATAATTCTCAGTTTTTACATGAAGTTCTTCATTAATGTACTTACAGACGCAACGATTGGACACTGTTATGAAGATGATTGATATCTGGGGACTAGAACATCTCTACTGGCCCAAAGGTATTCTCAAAAGTATGATAACAAATTTTCCACTACTTTAAACACTATTCATAGAATTTCTACAGTGTCCTCCTTTACCTAAAAAACTATCAAACTCTGGAAAGTCACTACGTAATGGGGGTTGGCTATAATGATATTTGTGTAATATCACATACACTTCCAGTTTGCAAGAAACAGAGAATCATTCCATTTATTTTTAGATATATAGGTTAATAATATGGAGACATGTGGAAATAATAATAGCAAATAACTTCACCCTATGATTAAGGCTTATAGACTCTGTAATATATTTATGACACAGCAGTAATTTCAGCATGTTAACAACTCTTGTTGATTGACTTCTGAAGAATAGTAGTTGTTGCCACAGAAGCTTGAAACCCTGTTGCAGACTTAATATTTCACTATTAATACAACTAAACAAGCAAGAACTAAACAAACAAGATGATATGATTAATTAAATTAGTCATCACTTACTTTGAGTAATTTTCTTTGCCTAGACCACTTCTTAGGCTGCTGTTTAGTGTGTGTGCGTGTGTATAAATATATACAGTTATTTGTATACATGTTTGTGTGTGTGCCTGTGTGTGTATATATATATATATGGGTATATGTGTGTGTGTATTGACTAGCTCTGGTCAAAATGAGCTGTGGCCTGGTGATACAGTCATGTTCTAGAACCTTGTTACACGTGTATAAAAACAAATTTAAACTATTTCCTCTTAAAGATGTGAATACAACTCCCCTCAAAAGAAATGTGAAACCAGAGCACACAAATAAAACAACAAAGACCCTGTAACTCTAATTGTTTTAGGTCTCTGATGTTCTGAAATGAGGCAATGTGTCCATTTCAGGCCATTGAGTTATCTGTTTAAGCATAGTAATTCTAGCAAAAAAGAATTATTAAATGTCTTTTGATATAAAAATTTATGAACTTACGGATTATCTTTCATTCATGAACAGCAAGGCTGTTAAAATATACTATTGCCTTGCAAAAATTATGAAAATACAGAAGCAATCTTCTCAGTGGCATGAAAATGTGCATTACTTCATTTATATATATTTTTGTTCAACTACAAATCTTGCAGTTTTCCATTTCTTCCTGTTTACTCTTTCCCTTCTCAGCAAGCCAATTGACTACAATTGAAGAGTTGTAGCACTATCAACAGTTCTACTCATTTCTCTGTAGGTTATCATAAAAAAGTAAATTAAAGAAACTTTCAATTATTTCATCTATAGAAAAGAAACATTTGTTTTTTTAACCCCACAGTTTTTTACAGATCATATATAATAAATTTATTTATTGTCTTACTTATTTTGATATTATGTACAATGAAAGTTATTGAGTCATTATAGGAAGAAATTAAGATAGTTTCTACTACTACATCTAAAGTTAGTAAAGGACTAAAACAATTAATTCTTTTTCTAATTTATGGAAAATATTGCAGGTGTAAAGTTGGGATCATGAAAAATATGTCACATTTTTTAAGAATTTTTTTTCTTTGAGCAAGGATCACAAATTATCCTTTATAGATATAGTGTACAATAAAATGAATTGAATTTTTTCTCATAACTAAATATGAAAAAATAAGTGATAATAAGGTTTTCTAAACTAACCTTTTTCTCAGTAAAGGTATACAAATTATTTTAAGATGAGATAATATTTTTCCCAAATAATTGCATTTCAGTAGCATTTTTTCTAGTTTAAAAGAGTCACCATCCCATATTGAATAATGTGGGTACCTGTTTTTAACACCTTCCCTACACCTTCCAGATCTTATTATTTAGATCTTTCTCACATATAGTTTTCAGTGAAATAATAAATGTAGAAATAAAGAAAGATCAGTCCTCAATTTTCCTCATTAAGTGGTTTGTCTAATGGTTCTCAAATGCCAAGGGATGGGGAAAGGAGGTAAGGAATTGCTGTACAGAATATCTATGTATATGGCCTTATGCCCATAATGTATGTTATAGTCATAACGGGAAGGCCGGGGGTCACGTGTATTTTAATCAAGCTTCCCAGGTGGTTTAAAAATACTGCCAAATAACTTTTCTCTTGAGATCCACTGGCTTTGATTATGAATTGTATACAGGAACAGTTATATAAGAAAACTATTAACAAACTCTAGCAGATATTGATAGTGGCTTGGTCAAACTCTAATCTCTTGATTTTGGGAAAGTAGTGTGCCTAGCTGCTTCCTAGGCTCTATGATATCTTGTAGTAGCCAAATGACTGAGTCTTGCAAATGCAATGTAAGAACGAGTGTTGCGAGTGTGAGCTTCGAGAAAAATTTTTGTTTTCCTGATAAAAGGAACAAGTGCTGCCGACGTGTATTTATGCTCCTGTTTCTTTCTTTCTGTCTGATTTCTGAAAGGAGGATTAGATGCCTGGAGGTGCAATAGCCATCCTGTGACAAACACAATGTATAGCAGAGAAGAGAGAGAGATAGAAAGAACTGTCAAGCCAGCACTGAACTTTCCAATTCCAGATTACTTTTTAAGCAAGGAAAATAATACTCTTACTGAAGACCTTATCAGGTTTCTGTTACAGTCACCTAAATATATTCCTGAGTAATATACCAGCAATAAAACATTTTTATATCCTTGGAAGATTGGACTATAATTCCACCACTTCATATCAAAATAGGTGAGAACAAATTTTTTCCCCTTATATTCCTTACTGACCTATTTTTCAATATTCATTTCCCATGCTGGCTGCCTTTATTTAATTTTTTTCTACTTAAGGGTTCTTTTGATGCTTTTCTATATCTAATAACTTCTACAGTATTATTATGGGCAAACTGAAATGGACAGTGGTATGTGGGTCATGTCTATAGCCTATCATTAACATACGAGAGCCCGATTAGCTTGGAAAACCCTAGATTTCCGAATATTTTTACTTGATGGAACGTGAAATATAATTTCTTATGCTTTATAATGATCATTCAGCATCCTAGAAACACATGTATTTCAAGTCTTTTTTGGTGAGGGACGGAAGAGGGTGGATAATGGCTCCCCAAACATACCTATATCCTAATCTCTAGAACCCGCATCTGTGTTAGTTTATACACTAAAGGGGTTCTGCAGGTGCAACTAAGTTGAGGAGATAGAGAAGCTGAATTCTCCAGGAAAAGTCCCAATGTGATTGTGAGGTCCTTACAGGTGGTGGGGAGGAGAGAGGAGATTAGTGTGATGCGGCCATAAACCAAGTAATGCCAACTGCTTCTGGAAATTAGAAGATGCAAGGAGTGAATTCTCCCGTGGAGTCTGCACGGCATTCAGTCCTTCCAGTACCTTGATTTTTAGCTCTGTGAGTCTCATTTTGGACTTTTGACCTCTGAATTTATTATCTCTGATAATAAATTTTTGTTGTTTAAGTCACTAAATTTGTGGTAATTTGTTATAGCATCAATAGGAAGCAAATGAAAGGTCATACAATGCAGGAAGAATATTATATCCATTTATCATTTGACTCAAAATGGTTCACACTTTTCTGAAGATACAATTTTATAGACAAGTGCTAATGAGTAACAACAAAATGAGTTTTGAATTATATATTTTTCATTTACCTTTTTGTGTATCCATTTACTCATTTAAAAAGGATTTCTTTGTTCAAAAATAATTGTCTCCAAAATGCAAGTCACAGAAGTAAATATTATGTTTGGGAGACTTACTGGGGGAAATCTCCTTTGAGATTTAATCTCGTTTATCCTTTTTATGCATATCACCAGGTTGTTGTCTAAATTTATAAAAGTATCAGGACTAAAATATCAACATTTTTGTTACAGTGGTAAGATTTTGTTTGAATATTGACTACTTCCTATTGATTGGTTAAGATGAAGTGTAAATGCAGAACCACGAAGCCCATTTATTGGTGACTAATAAGAATCATCTTCACAAATGTGGAATTCTCAAGGCACATTGTGATTGTATACTCTCCATATCCGGAGAAACTGAAGCCACTCTGTAGACGGATTACAGAAAAGGTGTCTTTTTTTTGACTGGAGGAAAAGAAAATTTATAAGATAACCCTTAGGCAGGAGAAATAAACTCCATTTCCCTTTTCTGTTACCATGATCCAGCTGTTGTTAGGTGAGACTGAGAAGCAACCCTATCCCTGGTTCTCTTCACTCAGCGCCTAGCCTTGAAACATCTTAACTAAACAGCCAAACTGATGTCTAGGCATTCACCCAAATTCACTTAAAAGTAGAATCTACCAATCCGCGTACACATATGATAAAAATACTCAAGAAATATGAAAGAACACTTAGTAAAGAAATAACTGGAGTTATAGAGGAAATATCAAACAAGAAAAGTAATTTGGGTAATATTTTAATGAAGATACAGACATAGAATATAGCAGGTATTGATCAGAAAGGTAATTGATTATTTGCTGTCAACCAGAAATAAAAAAAAAAAAAAACTCTTGCATAAAGATAACAAAAATATGAGTCTCAAAAAATTTACAGTTGATAACTTTGCTTGTCCACCATTTAAAAAATAAGAAATTCATTTCGTATTTTCAAATTTCTTTGTTATATGGATATATTGTATAGCTGTGAGATCTGGGCTTTTAGCATACCTGTCACTGGAATAATGTACATTGTACCTAATACATAATTTTTCATCCGTCACCCGCACACTCACCATCCCACCTTTGCATTCTCTGATGTCTATTATTCCACTCTATATGACCATGTATACTCATAGTTTAGCTTCCACTTATGTCACCTCCAATATTGGGAGAGCTGTGAATAATGGAGACAGCGTAGATTAATGTTAATGAATGAATACTCTGGAGCTAGATTGCCTGTGTTTGCATCCTAGTTCTTCCCCTAACTAGCTGTGCATCCTTTGTCAATGACAGCCGCCGTGTGCCTCACCCATATAATACAGAGATCCTAATAGTAACTACCAATAGAATTATTAAGATGACCTAAGTTAATAATTGTAAAATACTTAGAAGTTTACTAATACAGTGATTAACATATATATATACACATACACAAACACATACACATTTTTTAAAGAAATTTATAGAAGTTTTTAACAAGTTTTCCATGGAAAAAATTAGCTGACAGTTTTACTCTTTAATATTGTCTTTCTACTGTTTTATTAAGACCTCTTCCAAATTACATTTCTGTTTAAAATGAGAAAATAAGATCCAATATGTATGTATAATTCATAATCAAAATTCTAAATATTAGTCATAATAAAATTGAATTATAAATTTAGCTAAACTTTAAAGCTTGACAGCTTACAGATTTATTAACTGTGTTATTGAAATAACTATGGATAATATGTTATAATTAAATCAAAATCCAATTAAGATTCATAGGTCTTTTCACTTTTAACAATGCTGAAAAATGCAAGTTTATGTCATAGCTTCTGAAGCGTACTTCTGTCCTGAATAACATGCAAATGTCGATTTTTATTTAAAGGGGCAAAGAACCAACAAGTGTATGGACAAGCCAGCAGCCACAATACCATCAGTGAATTTTGTGAACTTTTGTTAAATTTGTGCTCATTAACTAGAATGTGCTCTTCTACTTTGATATTAAAACTATGACAGGTGAGAAATCAAAACTGTTTCATTTATCCCACTGTTTGAGATGCTGAAATGAGAAGTGACATTTGGAATAAGTTCAGTGTCATGACCCCTTTCAGGATACAATTTATGGGTCTGTGAATGAACATGTGAGTAATATTAAGCAAGCTATCATTGTGTCTGGATAAATATGCCTTACCCAGAAAATGAGGAAAAGTGGACAAAAACTAACACATCTTTACTCTTTATCTGGTTTGTTGTGTGTCTTGAAGAAATGTTTAACATGCAAAAATGTCAAACGAGGCAAAGTTAAGTAAAAAAAGAAATTGGTTTCAAATGTCTTGTCAAGAATATTATTATACAAGAATATATGTTTTGCAGGAAGAGCTTGAAAAGTTTAAATTAAATTAAGTTATAATTAATTAAAACTAAGTATAATTACTTTAGTATGCAAATTGTAGAACACCATGCAGAAATGATCACATTAGCTTAAAAAAAGACACATGTACACTTGTATATAAACAAAATTGTATTTTAGAATAGGTAAAAAAATAGTTGAAAATTGATAAAACTGCACAAAAATTTGATAAATACAAAATTTAGTTAATAGCTGGGGGCAGGAAGTATGAGCATAGGTTTATGTCATGTAGTAGTTGTAGACCACTTTCTGCCTCTTGGATTGGGCAGTGAATTCACAAGTGTTCATCCTATTACCATGCTTTAAAAATCACACAACTGTTACAATATTATCTTTCATGTTTAAAATATTCTGCTTAATAAGTAAAACAGTAAATTTTCACCTTTGGAAAGATGCAGTAGGCACAATTTTCCCTATTCTTCCTGCCAAGTACTACTAAAAACTGTGGACATTATACATAAAACAGACATAAGACTCCAAAAGGTGGAAAGAAGAAAGCTGCCCAGCTAGGGACCTTAGGACCCAAGAAACGAAGAACATTGAGTTCCCTGGGTTTTCATCTTACCTTATAAATCCCAGCCTTGATACTGGAGAAACCAGAAACCTGGAAACACACTAATGGACCAAAAAAAGCCCCATGAAAAACCTGGTCTCCCTTGACCAAGGAAATGTCCTGTGAGACACAAAACTTTTAGACAATAACCACTCTATTCCAGCCAACACCACAGAAAAACAATGGCTCTGCTCCCTCCAGAAAAGTTGAGCGGAGAGGCTAGACTTCCTTTCTCAGAACACTGTAAAATACTGAGAAGACTGATCCTACACATACAAACACATTGGTACATGTATGCCACCTGTGCTGTCAGAGAAAGCAAATTGGGGAATTGGACTCTCACCCCTGCTAATTACTAACAAGCCTTCTTTCACCTTCAGTGTCCATGGAGACCAGAGTTCCACTCCCCCTGGCAATAATAGTAAAAAGGCACCCCTACCCATCCCTACTGTGGCAGAGTCAGAACAGACTTAGTAGAGAGGTAGTACTTTCACCATGTCCCGTAGTAATGGGGCTACCCCTCACCATATCAAAGGATATAACATGGGACCATATTTTTATCAATGGAAGCCAAGTTGACCACCTCACCTAGCAGTAGTGAGTTCAAGTAAGAAACTTGGATTCTGCCCCCATCCTTCAGAAATGAAACAGCACCCCCTTTACATGCCAGCATGATGTCATAGGAGGCCTGATAAAATGGGATATTTAAATAAAATGCAGAGTCCCAGAATAGAATGCTCAAAATATTCAGAATCCAACCAAAAAATCACTCATCATAACAAGAACCAGAAAAAATTCAACCTGAATAAGAAAGATGATCCAAATGCCAACACTATGATGTTGTAGATGCTGCAATGAGCAATTATGTATATACTGGAAACAAATGAAAAAATAGGAAATCTACGCAAAGAAATAAAATATATAAAGAAGAACCAAATGAAAATTTAGAAAAATAAAATAGCTAAAATTTTAAAAAATTAGATGTGCTCAACAGTAAAAAAGGATAAATAGGAAATAATCTGTGAACATGAAGAATGCACAATAGAAAATATTCAATCTAAACAACTGAGAGAAAGAAGAATTAAAAAATATGTAAACAGAGCCTGAGGGAAAAATGGAAATATAATAAGATTCATGTCACTGAATTCCTGGAAAGAGAGGAAAAAGATAATGAGTTTGTAAAATATACATAAGGAAATATGACCCAAATTTCATGAAAGACCTAAACTTATACATCAAGAAGTTGAGAGAGACCTAACACAGCGTAAGCCCAAAGAAATTCACACTAAGACCCATCATAGTCAAATTTGTGGAAACTAAAACAAAGAAAAATATCTTGAAACTAGCAAGAGGAAAATGGCATTATTTAATAAGGAAAAACAATTTAAATGACAGTGGATTTTTCATCAGAAACCGTGCAGGCCAGCAGGAAGTGATACACTTTTTCAATGCTGAAAGAAAAGATTGCCAAGCCCAAATCCTATTACTCTGTGGTCCCCAAACCCTGGGCTGCAGACCAGTACCAGTCCGTGGCCTGTTAGGAACAGGGCCACATGGTAAGCAAAGCTTCATCTGTATTTACAGCTGCTCCCCATTGCTCGAATCACTGCCTGAGCTCCACCTCCTGCCAGATCAGCAGCAGCATTAGATTCTCATAGGAGCGTGAACCCTCTATTATAAACTGCGCGTGCGAGGGATCTGTGTTGTGTGCCCCTGATGAGAATCTGATGCCTGACGATCTGAGGTGGACCTGAGGTGGACGCTATTGCTGGGGAGAGGCTGCAAATACAGGTTATTATTAGCAGAGAGGTTTGGCTGCACAGAGGCCACAATAAGTCAATTGCTTGATGACTCATATCAAAACCCTACCAGTGAGTAGCAAGTGACAATTAAGCTGCATCTGGTGGCAGACTTTACAGTGGCAAGTGAGCATCTCACTCAACTGGAAAGCTGCATCTGGTGGCAGGTTTTAAGTCAGAATCCGACACTTATTTTAGTCCATGCGTGGTTGGCCCGTTATTTTATTTATCATTTCCACCTGTGCCTCTTTGCCGTCCTGTGCACTTGTCTCGGTCACAATTTTGGTAAGTCCACAAGCTGATGCTAGCAGAAATGAATAAAAAATAAACATTGCTGAAGAGCTTCTTTGAAAAGGGGGAAAACCCAGTGATGAGACAGCAGAAGACTCTAAGACTGCCAACAAAATTTAAGCTGTGTTTAAAATAAAATACCAAGAGTCCTTCTTAAATTATGGATTAATTGCAACAGGTCATTCACATTCTCCAAGCCTGCTTTGGTATAATACGTGGCAACAGGCAATCCAATGAAGCCATGAAACCTTCACAACGGCTTTGACACATGAAGACCAAGCACCCTGCATTAAAAGGCATGCCTTTGGAGTTTTTCGAAAGAATAAAATGTGAACAAGAAGAGAAGCAATTATTAAAGGCCACCACTTCATCAAAGTGCCTCCACTGAGAGCATCATTCTTAGTGGCTAACCACATTGTTAAAGGCTTCTTAAAGCCCTCTACTATTGGTGAAAGTTGATCCTGCCTGTTGCTAAGGACATTTGCCATGAACTTTTAGGAGAGGTTGCAGTTCAAAAGGTGGCACATGCTCCTCTTTTGGATAGCACCATAATTAGATGAATTGATGAAACAGCAGAGGATATTGAGGAACAATTGTTAGAGATGAATAATGAGTCATCATGATATGCAATCCAGGTTGAAGAGTCTACCGACATTGACAACAAGACAACAGTGCTTGTTTTTGTGACTGTATTTTTCAGGAGGATGTGCATAAGGATATGTTATGTGCACTTTTGTTGACAACCAACATTGCAGCTGCAGAATTATTCAAGTCTTTGAACAATTGCATATCTGGAAAATTGAATTGGTCATTTTGTGTTGGTATATGTACAGACGAACTGGCTGCCATGACCGGACGGCTTTCTGGTTTCACTACTAGGGTCGAAGAGGTCACTTCTGAATGTGATTCTATATGCTGTGTCATCCATAGAGAAATTCTGGCTAGCCCAAAAATGTTGCCTGAACTAAACAACGTTTTACAGGATGTGATTAAAATTATCAACCACATTAATGTACATGCCCTTAACTGATGTCTGTTTGCATGGCTGTGTTAGGAGATGGATGTAGAGCACACATGTCTTCTCTTACACACAGAAGTGAGATGGATTTCTAAAAGTAGATCAGTGGCCAGAGTTTTTGAGTTATGAGAGCCACTCCAGAGATTTTTTTTTTTTTTTTTTTGAAAAGTACGGTAAGCATCTTGTGATGTTTGATTTAAAGATGGTGAGTAGCTTGTCATATTGTATTAGTCATTTTTTTTTTTTTTTTTGAAAAACAGTCACCACTGGCAGCACATTTCAGTGACACAGAATGGGTCACAAAATTTGCTTACTTGTGTAACACATTCAACCTGCTCAACAAACTCAATATGTCACTTCATGTGAGAATGACAACTGAGTTCAAGTTGGCAGATAAAGTGGCTGCATTCAAAGCCAAACTGGAATTATGGGGGCGACAAGTGAACTTTGGGATTTTTGACATGTTTCAAACATTAGCAGAGATTTTGAAAGAGACTGAGCCAGGGACTCCTTTCTCTCAGCTGGTGCATGATCACCTATCTCAGCTTTCAAAAGAGTTTGAGCATTACTTCCCAACCACAGGAGACCCCAAACTGGGAAGGAATAGATCTGTGACCCATTTGTAAATAAGCTGGGTGAATTGACATTGTGCTAGAAGAGGATCGACTGCTGGATATTGCAAATGATTGTGGCCTTAAAAGTATGTTTGAGACAATTTCAAATTTCCATACATTCTGGATTAAAGTCAAGGTTGAATATTCTGAGATTGCCACAAAAGCACTGAAAAGCCTGCATCCATTTCCAACATCCTATCTTTGTGAAATAGGGTTTTCTGCAGTGACAGCAACCAAAATGAGATTACAGAGTAGACTTCCCATAAGCACCACATTTTGGATGTCACTGTCTCTCATCACTCTAGGACCATCTGGTTGCAGGAAAACAAGCTCAGGGATCCCACTGATTCTGCATTATGGTGGGTTGTATAATTATTTCATTATATATTACAATGTAAAAATAATAGAAATAAAGTGCACAATAAAGGCAATGTGCTTGAATCATCCCCAAACCATCCCCTCCACCTGGTCCATGGAAAAATTGAAACTGGTCCCTGATGTCAAAAAGGTTGG
>NW_012150707.1:683770-693067 GCF_000956105.1 Propithecus coquereli | reverse complement strand
TTCCTTTGCCCATTTGTTGATGGGGTTGTTTGGTTTTTTCTTGTTGATTTTTTTAAGTTCTAGGTAGATTCTTGTTATCAGGCTTTTATCAGATATGTAGAGAGCAAATATTTTCTCCCATTCTATAGGCTATCTATTCACTCTAATGATAGTTTCCTCGGCTGTGAAAAAGCTTTTTTAATTTGATCAGATCCCATTTATTTATTTTTATTGCTACTGTGATTGCTTTGGGGGTCTTCTTCAAAAATTCTTTGCCTAGGCCAATGTCTGAAAGGGTCTTCCCAACATTTTCTTCTAGAATTCTTAAGGTTCCGTGCCTTAGGTTTAAGTCTGTTATCCATCTTGAATTGATTTTTGTGAGAGGTGAGAAGTGGGGATCCAGTTTCAATCTTCTGCATGTAGCTATCTAGTTTTCCCAACATCATTTATTGAAAAGAGATTCTTTTCCCCAGTGTATATTTTTGTCTGTTTTGTCAAAGATTACATTACCATATGTAGGTGGTTTCATCTCTGAATTCTCAGTCCTGTTTCAAAGGTCTATGTCTCTGTTCTTATGTCAGTACCATGCTGTTTTAATTACTATAGCCTTGTAGTAAAGCTTGAAGTCTGGTAGACTGATACCTCCCAATTTGTTATTTTTACTTAAGATTGCTTTGGCTATAGGAGGTCTTCTCTGGTTCCATTCAAAGCATAGAATTATTTTTTCTAGATCTGTGAAGAATAATGATGGTACTTTGATAGGGATTGCATCAATTCTGTAGATCACTTTAGGTAGTATGGACATTTTAACAATATTGATTCTACCAAGTCATGAGCAAGGCAGATTTTTCCACCTGTTTGCATCTTCTACTATTTGTTTTCCTAGTGTTACATAGTTCTCCCTGTATATGGCTCTCACATCTTTCATTAAATATATTCCTAGATATTTAATTTTCTTTGAGGCTATTGTAAAAGGTATTACATTTTTTATTTGAATTTTGGCTCGACTGTTATTCGCATACATGAATGCCTCTGATTCATGTGTATTGATTTTGTATCCTGAGACTTTACTGAATTCATTTTTTTAATTCTAGGAGTGCATTATCAAGTCCATTATTATAAACTCATGGCCAATATCATACTGAATGGGGAAAAATTGAAAACATTCCTACTTAGAACCGGAACGAGACAAGGTTGCCGACTATCTCCACTTCTATTCTACATAGTGCTCGAAGTCCTTGCTATAGCAATTAGACAAGAGAGGGGAATTAAGGGCATCCAAATGGGGGAAAATGAGATCAAACTCTGGCTCTTTGTTGATGATATGATATTATACCAAGAAAATCCCAAAGATTCAACAAAGAGACTCCTAGAATTGATAAATGTATTGAGATACTTATTTGAAACACTATCTTATATGAAATATCATTGGGTAGTGTTACATATCTTGAGTATGGTTATTTCCCAGACTTAATTAAAATCCCCTCCTTGCCACTTACTATGTAACCTTTGACAAATAAGTTAACTTTGAGGGACATAGTAGGAGAAATGGTTTAAGGATCAATGTGGCTACCTCTTAGTAAAGCCAGGAAGAATGCTTGACAGCAACTTTGCTTTCCATTTAGATTATATGATATGTAGCACCTATATTCAATAATGTATTTATGTGAAATTCTGAGAAAGAAAGAATAGTGTCGCTGTCCCTTAAAGAGATTTTCTCTTTCATTTTAATTAGAACAGGAACATATGCTTATGTAAATATTGCAAAATACAAATAATCAAAAAGAAAATTATAACAATTTATAATATCACAGATAATCCACACAGATAATTACTCTTAAAATCATGTGTATGTACTGTCTTCATTCTGCATGCCTTAAAGTAGGCAAAGACATTATAAACCAGACATGAAAATCATTGACCATAAAGGAAAGACTGCTCATTAAAAACATTATTTAGAGAAAAAATTTCAAGCCCCAAAGTAGGAAAAGAAATTATTACTTTTCTATGAAAAAAATTAATTTATGTTTCAAATATATAAAAATCAATATATCAATAGGAACAGCCAGAAATACTCAGCAAAAGCTTTGAATAGGTACTTTACAATGGAGGGAATCTAAAAAGTAGTGCACGTGCTAAGACACACAATGTGATTGTCACTGGGGGAATAGAAATTAACACCCAACACATTGTCCAAAATTCAAAAGACTGAATATCAAAAATGTCATAAATTATGTGGGAGTTTAATCAATAAAACCACTTTGGGTAAAACCACTTTGGCATTACCTTTGTAAACTGAACATATGCATATAGAAAGACACAGCAAATCCACTCCTGGCTGTATGCATACAGCAGAAAAAAAATCAATTGTGCTATGTCCAGGGTGGGCTTGATGGGTGTGGGGCTTGAGGAATACTTCTGGGATGCTGAGTTGTTCTATATCTTGATCTCAGTGAATGCAGGTTTGTTCACTTTGTGAAAATTCATTGAACTGTATACATGTGATACATACACTTGCCTGTATGTTGTGCTTCAATAAATTTTATTTAGAGAAAAAAAAGATTACTATCCTTTCATATTAAATTTCATTATTAAAAGGCCATGCATGCATCCATTGATAAACCTGTAATAAATCTATCTTGTTCAAGCCGTATCATTCTTTTACCATGCCAATGGATTAATGTGTTATCATTGTGATAAGAAATTTTGTATAATCTTACATTTTTGTGATATATTTGTTTTATTTTGTCAACTATGTTTTCTTCATATTATGTGTTTGAAATGTTCGTAGACATGAGAGGCATATTTAAAGTTAAAAAAAAAGACATGCACCAAGTTATGTAAAGTACACACCTATAAGATCAGATATCTCAAGGAAGTTTGCTGTGCCAAGATGATCACCTGAGTCTCCTCTCTGCAGAGAAAAGTATGAGAGAGCATCCAAATGTTTCAAGAAGGTGAAGAGTGACTGAGAAGGGTGTCTACAGATGTGTTAATAAAAAGATAAGGAAAAAAAAAGAGCTTAAGGTCAATGACCAGGGACTGGGAGAGGACAAAAGATGGCTGTGGATCAGATACTCCCTCCCCACTGATATGTGGAATTCACTTGGCTCTGCTCTATATGTCATCCTTGGGAAGACAAGACAGTAAGTGGAAATCTGAAATTGTTTAAACAGGAAATATCTTAAAAAATACAGAACTAATCAATTCTCTATAGAAACGAATAATTTTTTGTTTTCTACTATTAAAAATAAATAAATATTGAAAGTAATAGGCTTGAATAATAATAGACTTGGAAAAATTAAAACTTTTACATGTATTTCATTCCTGAAGTTTTTTTTGTTTTGTTTTTCTTTCTTTTGCCAGAATATATTCTGAATAAGACTAGATTTTCAGATATATTACAAAAGCATGTTTAATAAAAGTGGAAAAAATAATACATTTAGTTTGGAAATATATGTTGTCCTTTTTATTGATTATATAAACAAGGACATTTTGGGGTCCAGAAAATAGAAAAAATATCTATATTTGGACATTAGTTGCACACAATGAAGTCCAACCTGGAATAGAGAAGGACTTGGGTTAAATTCCTCTGTTAATAATCAATCAATCTGGAATGTTCTACATTATCTTTGTTTAAATTTTCTCCTTTATCTCCCAATCCTTAAAAAACTTTGGTTTCCTAAACGAAATAGTCTCATCTCTATGCAGTAGGGTATTGGGTTATAAACCTTTATTCATGCTTGATATAAAAATCACAGGCACACCTAATGGGTGTGTTGTGCACCGTTTGGAGGATGGACATGCTTTAAGCTCTGACTCAGGTGGGGCAAAGGCAATATACGTAACCTAAATATTTATACCCTCGTAATATGCTGAAATAAAAAAAATTTAAAAAATTCACGGGCAATGGCAGCTACCTGAGTGGACTAGATAATGATGTAAAAAATATATATAATATATGGCAGGACTCATTTATGTAATATAATGGAATATCAAGCATGAGCAATCCTTATAGGTTCTCAAAGTTAATTAGATAAAATAATCTTTTGTAGTCAAGGAGGGTAGAGGTTTGCATAATACAGATGTGTGTATCTAAAGAAATGTGGCATTATTTTTGGTTTCAGGCTAATAAAATCTTTCTTCAAAGGATATTTTCCACACTAGTATTCTCAGATAATTTAAGAAACAGAGAAAGAGGTGATGTCTATTTTCTTTTGCATTTGTCTCTGTCTTTTCCAATAATCTAAAATGAGCATATGTTAATTTGCCACCATCTCCTCCCCCCAAAATGATCAAAGAGTGCTTTAAAAACTCTATAGTAGGATAATAATTTTGTTTTTTTACTTGTTTTGATCATAAAAGTTCTCGATAAATATTTTTAAAATAAAGAATATTGTATCAGTCAGGATTTGTACTGATACACTGCAAAAACAAATAGCCTCAAACTTTTAGTAGCTTATATCAATACATGCTTATTTCTTACTCAAATGTCATGTCTGTGCATATCAGCCTCGTCTTGCCGCCCTGCGTCTTTATTCTAGTATCTAACCTCTATCTGGGTACCTTCGAAGTCATTGTGGGTGAAAGAAAATACACATGGAAAATCATGTTTTGGCTTCTACCAAGCTTGTACCAAGAAGTGACATATGGCACCTCTACTCACGTTTCACTGACCAAACCAGGTCAACCCTGAGGTCTCCAGGGCAGAGCTTCAGAGAGGACACAACAGGAAGAAAAACTAAATATTTAGCAAAGAGTAATGAAACCCACCATAAGCATATAATCCAATATGACATATAATAAATATATTAACTTCACATTTAGGCAATTTTAAATTTCATTAATATGTATAATACATGTTAAGGTACTTGTGAATTTGGACTAATAGTTTCTGATCAATTACTTCAATATCTTACTAAGGTGACGATATGCTGACTTTGCTCATCCAACACCCATTCAATTTTCTCCTGGTAAGAGTGGCTGCAATGTCTTTGGGGAACTACACATTTTGCACACTTTGGGTACATGTATTTCAGATGATGCTGTACCCGTAGCATCAATTTTACTGTATGTTACCCTGCCCTGGGTAAGAGAGCATAAACATTCTGTAGCCACAGTGGTTGGTTCAGGAGTGGACATGTGACACGTTTGTCCAAACAGTGCAATTAGATCCAGTCTGGCCACATTGATTCACATCAATTGAAACATAACCCTTAAGATATTTCAATCAAAACCTTTCTTGGATATGTGTAAAATCTTGTAAGAAGAAATACAAAACAAAATAAAAATTCTCTTCTATTCTTTTCTTTCTTTCCCCCTTTTTTTCTTTTCTTGTGTTGGCTGGGATCTAACCTGGGAAGCTGTAGGCCTACCTCCTTGCCGACACCTTTTTACTATGTCACCACGTCAGTGAATTAAGTTAAAAGATGAAGAATGAAAAGATGTAGAGATGACGAGGCCTGATGACATATGAAAACATAAAGAATAAGCTGTACCTGAAAATGGACGGAAAGGAGAAAAATGAAGTTAATGGCAAGGACCCAGTTGTGGAATATGCAACCTATGAAATTATATAACCTATGAAATAAATGTACTTTTCTTTTAATAGTCAATTGGAAATGAGTTTTCTGTTTACCTGCAAAAAAAAGCCTCACTTGTTTCAAATGCTTTTCAGAATAGCACACATGCTTACTTAGTGAGGTTTTACTGTTTCTACAGCTGCTAATTTGCCATAATTGCCAGGCTCGGGCCTTTTTAATCTTGACAAAGGCACAACAGAGCTGGCTCCTGTGAAAAGAGACAAAACAATTTATTCATGTTGATCCTGGAGGTAAGACAACATAAATAGGCTTTCAAAACTGTGAGAAGGGTCAATATAAATTTAATAGGATTCCAGAAGTCATGAATAGAGAAGAGTTAGGATAATTATTATTCAAAAAGATAAAAGTCCATGATTTTCCATGTTGGTCTAAAGACATGAATCCTTGGATTCACAAGACATGATGAATTCAAGCAAAAATAGGTAAGTTTTCAGTGGAAATCTCTATCAATATGTACCTATGTTTTAATTACCTAGATATCACTTTTTTTTCCCATAGAATGTTATACTCAAGAATGATGATCTCATGTCTAGACTTAAGCTTTTAACTTTGCTTCTGCTCGAGGGGTTCTAATGTATTTCAAAAAGCAATCACTCACACACAAAAGCCTGCTGGATAATGACCTTTGAGATTTTCTAAAAATTTAATATATTTTGATAAGAGTATCATTTCTATAAAATCCTCAGCAAGGCACAGATCGGGTTTTGGGCATCTGCCTTCTATTCAATAATCTATAAAAACTTATTGAAAGGATAGCCTTTTATTGTGATTTTCAAAGAATTTAACAAGAAAATACATATTCTTAATCTTTAAGCGCATGTGCTTTTAAAAATCTACTGAATGTATCTTTACATCCTTCATAGGAATCTAAATCCAGAAAAATAAGATGTTAAATTATTTTTAAGATCTAAGAGCAATGAATATCTTCGTAATTATTTTAAAACTTATGCCTTAACCACAAAGTATGTTTTTTAATGCATAAATTTTTTGTGAATATCTAATTTAAAACAAATTAAAAGGGGGATTATGTTATCAATGTGCCAGAAAACTAGTCAAAGCAGAATTTAATTTATATACATTGTGAGACCACCTATAATGTGATGCAGAGTTAATTTGTATAACATGGAAAATTAGTAAAATATTTGAACTTGAAATTGGAAATAAATGTCTGCCTATTTCATATGTATGTGGAATGTTGAATGTTCTTATCAAATGATGCAATATATGATTTGCTTTTTTGATGGTTTGAGGTAATAGAGAGATAAGAAGAAGAAATTAAAACAATTCATAAGCCAAGGAATGTTATTATCCTACATTGAGAACTTTTAAGCTTAAAATTAAGTAAAATACTTAAGGATAATCCAAAATACTTAATTTTTAAAGTAAGATATTGTGATCTGGGCCACCAGAAACAACTGATTATCATATAGTTACAAGATTGTATATAAATTGTCACAATTCTTAATGAACAAAGTAGATGATGGAGCTTAGGAGTGCACTAGAAGTTAAAGTTTACCTAATGCAGTCATTCACCAAGTTGTGAAAATGAAGCTGGTGCAATAGTTATATCAGATCAGGAACCATAGGCTAAGACTGGCTTGCGTGGATTCAAAGTTTTTGCAATGTGTTACACTACTAAATCACACATTTAAAATTGACATCGTATCTCTTACGAAACAGATGAAATTCCATAGATTTTTGCACACATTCACTATATTCAGTTCCCACATTGCTTCAATTAATGCTAAGGGAAATTTATTCTAAGTAGCATTACTAAGTAAGTTTTAAAAAAAATGTCATTTCCAAAGTAAGTCTTATTTTTTATTTTTAATGATTAACACTGAAATGTAAGCAGTTTTCTATTACAGGGTAGTTCAGATTCTTTAAATCACCTACTACTCTTTCTGAATCTATGAGAGGGAGAGATAGAAAGAAAACATATATCAACAATATTTTTAATTTGACCCCTTGTCAAAGTCTCTAATAATATTGCTTAAAACTACTGTAAAGCAATTATGGCTTAGGAAACCTAGTTTATTTCAATAACTTATGGGCTGATATCATTTTACTAGTTTTGCAGTAACATTTAAATTTTATCTTATATATTAATCATTAACCAGTCCAGAATTATATACCATATCTTTGAAAACATGTGTAATTTTTAAAAATATCACAAATAGGTTACTATACTGATCACAGGTAAGATGGATATTTTTATATTTCATTTTCACAAATTTACAACTTTACATATCATTGGAATAGAGCATATCAAACCTGAATTTACAAAATATGCAGAATGATCATATTAATAGCTTATAAATATGTTTTGAATTCTTAAAAGATGATGAAGGATTGCATTAAACTTTATATTTGGGCCCATTTTTATTAATTTCTTATTAAATACTTTATTAGGATTAAGAAGTGAAGTTACTTTTTCTCTCTGGATCCAAGCTTTCTCATTGACACAGTAAGAGCAGCACTTGAAGTTTCAGTTCAAATAATTTGAGGAGCAGTCAAGTGCACAGCCACGAAATTCAAAGAATGTGAAGCAGAACAGGGAAGATTCTTCTGAATTTCACATCCCAAGAAGTCAATACCTAGTGCCCTTCCAGGATCAAAAGAAAAATGAATCAATTAAATTATGCAATTATATAAACTCTGACTTAAAATCAATACATTTTCTGTACAAATATTTATCAAGATTTTTAAAAAGTTTAGGGCTCTGAACTCATCATTATAAGGTAAACTACAAATACATCATAAGTATTCTTTGAGCATCAACAAGATCAGCAAATGATTACAACTGGCATATGTAATAAGCACTAGTTATGGTTGATGTATGAGATAATTACAATGCTTTGCTAGAAAATCCAATAAATCCCAGAATTATTTTCTGAAATCTATTTTTATGGAAATTAGAACCTGAATATCCCATTTATTACAGAAAGAGAAACTTTAGAAATTTTTCTGATATACTAAATCAAGAACTTGGTCGACTCATGAAAAGTAATTGCTTGTGAAGTGTGAGAAAAACACTTTATTTTCTAAAACTGAGCAGTTTAATATTAAGATGTAGCAAACTTCATAATTTTCACAACAAGCTAAGTTTAATAATATGCAGATACCTTTTTTGACATAGAACTCAAGAAAATAAGTAAATATAACAATATTTTAAAAGATATTTTATAAATTTTCAAAACCTGATTCACTTACAGAATAGCTTTACTTGAAATAAAATATTTTATTCAGATCAGCTTCCTTAGTATTGTTTTTTTCCTACCATATTTAAACACTATAATTTTTTTCAATTCCCTTTTACTGTAATTTATTGTATCAATTATTCAACACTATAGAAAAGATTATTGAAGGTAGTGTATCTTAAAGAGCTTGAGTTCCACATAAAGTCAATCATCTGGTCTCAACCAGGTTGACAACCATGTAAGCTACTTTGTCACTCTAAATAGCCAAATTTTTCTTAACATGATAGTTGATTTTGGCTCAATTGAGTCCACATTTTGAAGTTTAAAAACAAAGAATATAGGTAGATGAAAATGTATTTATTACATAACAGTTGAGTTTGAATTTCTCAGCTATATTAGATTTTTTTCTGAAATATTTTTAATGTACTTTTTAAATTTTTTTAAATTTTAGCAAGGCAATACATGGATAAAAATTAGGGGGAAAAGTTTTTATTCTTCTTAAGCTATTTAAACTG
>NW_012150707.1:664351-683720 GCF_000956105.1 Propithecus coquereli | reverse complement strand
TTTAGGAAGGCAATACATGGATAAAAATTAGGGGGAAAAGTTTTTATTCTTCTTAAGCTATTTTAACTGTAGTACTAACCTCCCTTATTTTTTGCAATTTAAATTTGTATTAACTTTCTGATATGATATTGACTTACACTGACCTCTTTTATACTTTTCATCCTCTTATCGTACAGTTAAAATATTCCTTTATATGCCTGTTTTTAACCTTTTGAAGTTTACTCTAGTTCTGTTATTTTTTCACTGACCATAGTTAGTTTCTCTCAAGTCTCTACTTTGAAAGATAAAATACTAGTTCCTTTATTTTTTTCATCAAAACTTACACATTTCACCCCCAACTTCTGTATTCTGTATACTATTTTCCTCTTTTTAAAACTGATGTCATATCATTTTGTAACCATAATTAAAGGTATTTTTAAAGGTTGGTTAGAATTTTATTTTAAAGGTTGAAATTAATTGTACATTGGTATGGCAAGGAAATAATTTTACTAAGTAATATATCAAACATATAACTGTTTAGTAGGATGCTTATTTTACTTGGAGATTTCAGTAATATGTTATTTCTTTGTTTAATCATCCTGGATTTCAATAAAAATTTGTAATGTCTTCTATTATTTGAGAAGGAGATCAAGTACATGAAATTCCAAAACTATTGTTTTGACTTTAATTTTTCTTCATTTATCTCCTAAACTGGAATCATTAGTTCTTTCACACTGTGTCTTGCTTTCATTTGATATACTTTTGTTTTCTAGGAAGATTTCTCAATTAAATTTTCAAAAATAGGCAGGTAAAAAGAAAATTTTAAATTACTTCATGTCATAAAATATCTTTACATCATGCTCAAAACTTCACTATCTTACTTGACATGGAATCCTGGGTTGGAAAAAAATGTTTTCTCCAAAATACTAAGGCATTAATCTATTGTGTTCTTCTAATTAGTACAGCTGATAGATCCTTTAACGGATAATTGTTATTAATTTTTCTGCCTTTTTAAATGATTACTTTATCTACTATTATCTTACATTTTATTAAAACAAGGATGTCCAGAATTGAGTGATTTTCTTTCATTGTAATGGACATGCAGTGGCCCTTTTATTTGAAGTTCAGGTCTTTAATTGTTAAGTAATTCTCTTTTGTTGTTGCTGTTCTTTAATAATTTTATCCTTTTGTTTACTCTTATCTGTGAGGAGTCGTATCTTTTGAACTGAATCTTTTTATCTTACCTTTAACTCATTTTTTGTCTTTGTTTTATTCCTTCAAGTTTTTGGTTATTTTCAGTGGTCTCTCTTTTTTAATTTTCCATTTCTTGTCCATTGCACAGAAACTTCTTCAGTGGATGCAATATCGAAACAAACCAACAAAAAATCTGAGATGACAATCAGATTTTTTTTTACATTTATTTTATCGTTCCCCTAGTGGTGTTGTTTTTTTTTTTTAATTTTGTTTTTATTTCAGCATATTACAGGGGTACAAATGTTTAGGTTACATATATTGCCTTTGCCCCACTAGGGTCAGAGCTTCAAGCATGTCGATCCCCTAGACGGCGCACACCGCACCCATTATGTGTGTATATACCAATCCCCTCCTCCCCCCTCCCATTTGCCCGACACCAGATGAATGTTATTACTATATGTGCGCTTAAGTGTAATACCAGTTAATACCAGTTAATACCAATTTGATGGTGAGTACATGCAGTGCTTGTTTTTCCATTCTTGGGATACTTCACTTAGTAGAATGGGTTCCAGCTCTATCCAGGATAATACAAGAGGTACTAGATCACCATTGTTTTTTGTGGCTGAGTAGAACTCCATGGTATACATATACCACATTTTGTTGATGGGCATTTGGGTTGTTTCCACATCTTTGCAATTGTGAATTGTGCTGCTATAAACAGTGTGCCTTTCATTTTACAAAACGTTTGTGAAATATCTAACTTATTAATGATCCTTCTCTGTTCCTTTCATTTTTACAATTTTTTACCTTTTTAATGGCATTCTTGTGAGGAAGTGTGGACGAACACGTTATGTCCATCATCCTAAAAAATAAACACTATACTGTCTTATATGTTAATTATCATTGAGATACTTCTATTATCTGCTTATTTTCCTATCTCTTCATTTGTTTTATTAGTTGCCTAATCCCATTTCATTCACACTTTAAGTGTGTCAAATCCCTAACAGAAATCTTTTGCTCCAAATAGGCTCTTTATATTCTTTCACATTAGTTCTGTGAGAAGCTAGTCCATTGCTTCTTTGCTTTCTACAATGTCTTTCTCATAAATACTCATCTTTTTCTTTTACACTTCCTCTTCAGTCTCAGATCTCCAATCTTGTCATTTGAAACATGTATATAAATACACTGAATTGGTCAGTGGCACAGTTAATCTCTCATACAAAGGTAAAAACCAATTAAATATAAATGAATGTAATGTTAATCAGCAAAGACATTACTGAAGCATCTTTGTAAGTACACACAGATATTGTCACAATAATTGAATAGTTGTATAGTCAGTAAGAGAATGTCAGGAGATAGTAATAGACATAATAAGGCTTCTGGTTTGTTTAGACTTCAATGGGCAGTGTTTTCATATTTACTCAATTTCAAATACCTAATACTCTAATGATTTAGTTTTTAAAAACGACTTTTTTCCCTAAAATTTTAATTAATTCTTAACAACTTCAGGTTGTTTTCAAAAATCATTATCTTTTCTATTGCTTGACAAATAATATAGGAGAAGATCACAATGGCAGATGTTTCATATTGCAGTGAATAACACTTCAAGGTCTTTGAGTTATTTAAAATTTTATATAAGACAGAAACAATTGTTATTTATTCAGTAACTTTGCTATAAGAGCATATTAATGCTTTTGGTCATTTAACATCAAGTTTTAACAATTTGCTTTTGTGACTATGTTGGCTCAATTCACAAAGCTTAGTTCTTCAGTTTCTCATAATGTGGTTTCACCATCATTTTTACTGATGCCCCTCCCCTAGCTATTCTCATAGCTTACTCCCTAATTTCGTTCATGTATCTTCACTCAAAATTCTTCTCCTCAGAGAGATCTTGCCACTGGTCTCTATCAAAAATCATTCTCATTGCTGTAAATATAACTTATTTTTTCTCATAGCAATTATCTGTACAGATGAATGATATTACGGTGTATACATACTTTCTTCTCTCTTTTCCCCACTAGAATAAGAGTTCTCTGTGGGCAGAAACTTTGTTTTATTACTCCACTCACAATCACAAATGTTTATCAACGCTTCCACAGAAGTCCTCAATAAATCTTTATTAAATGGATGGAAAAATGAAAAGAAATGGTATAATTTTGAATTTAGTTTTATAATAGTTAATAATTTAATAAAATAGATGCATGCATGTACCATGATTATAATTTCAGAATAGGTTATGGTAAAGTGTGTAGGTAGGCGGGGGATGGAATCAACCTGTTTTGACTTGTGTTTACTTGTGTACAGGGAAAACATAGCATGTGGTTGTATTCATTGTATTTAATTTGTCGAAATAATATAATAATTACAGATAAACAGGTACACTTCTATATACAATTATCAATACTTTTTAATACATTACATATTTTAGCATATCAACACTACTTTACTAACACTCTTATTAACACTCTGTGTACAGTAACATCTTTCTAAAGCCAGTGCACTGTCAACAAATTTTATACAGTAATTAGCAAGGTGAATGTGGTTAATAATTAATTTAATAAATGTTTTGCTACTACGTGAATTAAAAACATGAATTACAGTGAATATAACAAACAGATTAAACAACATTGGTAAATTGTGCTGCCTCCTTAAATAACACACCTGTAAGGAAATTATTTAAAATCTTCTTTTCATGGGACTTGCCCAGTCTGGGATGGATACATTTCATATACTGACAACCCTGATAGGCTATTCATTTTATAAATATGTGCCAGGCAATACACTTGATCCTAATGATGTTGTATTGTCCAGGAAAGGTCATTTCCTGTACCGAATATGTACCGAATAGATTACTAGGGAAGAAAAGCCATTATGCAAATAATTTCAAAATCTTTAATCATTTCTACTTCTTTGAGAAGTACAGTGTAAAATTAAATCAAATAACGACCACAATGTGGCACTTGTCCTTGAAGCCACATCAGAAGAATGAGATCAAGTGGTTTGAGGAGAAGGAAAGAGAAATTTATTACCATGCTAGCAAAGGAGGAAAGGTGGCACATTCTCATCTCAAAATCCAAATTTCCTGAACATAAGCAGAAATACAGAACTTTTAAAGAGAGGGCCCTCAGTTCTAGGCTATTGTCCTTAACTATTCTAATTGTCCCATCTCTGCCAAAGAGAAAGCCTGTGACCTCTGCCCACCTGGAAGGTCCACCCAGACCTCCCTCCACCAGCCAGGGACAGGGCCTGGGATCTAGCCAACAGTTCAGCTGAGCTATCTTCTGTAACACAAAGAACAAAAGACATTCCCCTTCCCCTACCAGCCACCTGCCCTGAGGCAGGGATGCAAGATTCAGTTTCCAAACAGAGTGGGTGAAGTTTTAAAGAGACAGAAAACATCTTTTTGTCATTTTTTGCAGGTCATTTCCTCTGTTACAACAACAAATCATTAATATAAAGCCAGGTAATACTCAAAGAATGATTAAAAATTAGCTAGCCAAAAGCATGTATATGCAGCGTTACAGGCAGAATGAAGAACATACATTTAAGGAGACAAAGGATATAAAGTATATAGAGACTAAAGAGAAATCTGATATGATTAATAAATGTGGTTATCTTTTGAAGAGATCAAACATATAAAAGCCACACTATACAATGTATTTCAGGATATGTTAATTTGGGGGGAGCTTTTTTATTTTTATGAAAATAGGAAAAGATTAAAAGGACAGAGAAATGATAGGACAAAATGTATTTTTTTACATTTATTTAAAATTTTAAAACTATTATTTTGCTTCAAAGTATTGTATAGACATGTGCAGTAAACTGAATTATTGGTCCTGATTCTTCACTCCCCTAAATATGAATTATATGTTCACACTCTTGCCAAGGTCTCATAGCAACATATACTTCCTAGCTTCTTGACGTAGGCTAGACCATTTATCTTATTTGGGCCACAAACATTAGTGGACATGATGTTTGCAGAGAATTGGTCTGTGCTTATATGACTGGCGTTGCTCCCTTGAGCACCTACTGTCTCCATTGGAAGACCACTGTTGTAGGTTTACTCTGGAATTTGGCCTCTAGAATACACCGAGCCCCCCAAAACCAGTAACTTCAGAGCCCAAAGTACAGTCATACTATCTAAAACTGAAGCTATATTTTCAAGAAATGCGTTGTTTTATGCTGCTGATTTTGTGGATATTTGTTATACACTATTATTGAAAAAAAGTAACTAAATGATATTACATGGTAAAAAGAAATCCACTCTTGGCTGGTATGAATATAGTGAGTTATCTCACTTGATTGTTCACAGTAAGTTACAGATTGAACTCCTCGTTTTACTACTTTCCCCCCTTCTCACTACTGTACTTGACTAGTGTTAAAGAAAAAAGTAAGAAAAAATATAATATATATATAAAAAAGAAATCCACCCAGAAAGACCTAAAGTTAAAATAAACATTAACCATCACCCATTTCCAAATTTATTCTTCCATTCCCATGAGCCACATTGCACTACTCTAAATAATGTGTTTATGAATCTCTTTCTTGATTTTGTTAAATACAGACACGTTTGCTAATGCAACAATGATAAAGGTGCACATGTGAGATTTCTGTCTTACATAACTTTCACTCCTACCATTTCTCCCTCCTATTTTTGGTAGTTGCATTGTCCTATTATTTTGACTCTTTTTAATACTTCATGACACATTTCATCATTGATATCTTATACTTTTAGCTTTAGATACTATTAACCCCTTAATCTGTAACATGTAGTTATTACCATCCTAGACTTCTCTTCCCACCTCTACTTCTCAAATTCAATTAACTGTATTGTACTTTCCACATTAATAACAGTGTAAATAATGTATGCATTCTGTTCTCAAGATTGGTCCTACTATAATGCCAGGAATGCCAGGGAGTGGTTTTTGACTCATCTAGTATCAGTCTAGGCATTCACACACATGCCTTGTTCTGTTTGCATCAGTTACCTGACATTTAAGCAGACAGGCTCGGAATCAATGGAACAGTCAGGGGAGACCAGGCAGATAGCAAATGAAAATCTGAGAGTGGTAAAGCAGAGCTTCTCAAAATAGTTGATAGGGCCAGATGGTATTATTGACATCTGGGGACACTTAAGGGGTTACAAGAGCCATGGAGCCTTGTATCTCCAGCTGGGAATTTGTACATTATCTGGCTTTGTGTAGTTGCCTGTGTATATGTAGGCATACATAATCTTTGTGATTTTCATCTTTTTAATAAAATGCTTTCATTGACAAAAATAACTTTGTCTTTTAAGTGGCTGTCATACCCCTGTTACAAAATGCCTGAATAGTTGTCATAATTAAACTCCAAATGTTTTTTGCCTACAGTATGATGAAAATGAAAATAATTATATGATTATTACTATATAAATATGGTTCCCAGCCCCAATGTCATTATCCTGATTATAAGCAAAAGAGAATGTCCCAAGCTATATGACTTATGTTCTTTTATATTCTGTCAACTATGCAAAACCATACCACATTTTAATTTTCTTATTTGGCCATGATTATTTTGTGCACTTTTTATCATGTTTCTGAATTTTTGTTTTTCTTAATGTTTTTATTGCTTATTTTCATTGTTGTGATAGAAACTATGTCTTGGTCGTGTGCAGGTAAGGGGAAAATTCCCCTTTGCCCAGGAAGGCTTGATGAAAGATCAACTCACAATAAGACAGATTAATATTATAAGAGAAAGAGATTTATTTACTGTACACATGGTGAGAATTGCAAAGTGATTACCCAACATCCCAGTGGGGGCCAGAAATTTATATACCTTTAGAGGGAAGAGGGAGAAGAGGAATATAGGTAATTCAGTTTAGTTTATTAATTCTAATGGTTATTAGGGAGAATGAATAGATATTGGGGAGAATGAGCAAATACTGGGGAGAAAGAATGGATGAGGGAAAAAGATTGACTTATAAATGATTTTCTTTGGAAATTAAATTAACTTGAGAGACAGGTATTATATTTAAAATGATTTGGGTCAGGTCTGGTTGCATTCTTGGTCTTCTTTCTTATAATATATTGAGATAACGGGTGGGGAGAAGGGAAGTTGATTGTTCTTTCTGATGGTTCTGGTTTTTATGAAGAAAGAGGAAAGCCTGTTGATTTCTAAAGGCCTTTAATTCAAAATTTACTTTATACCTAGGAGTCATATTTTAGAGTGACATTTCTTCAGCTCCTTCAGTCATATCCTCAAGTTTTTTTACATCATCAATTTTACTTTCTGAAGCACAAAATTCATATTCTCACCTTCTTTTCGATACTTTTTACTTTCTGCTCCAACCTAGATCAGGTGTTAAAAAGGCTTGCTTTAAAATTTTAATTATTCTTGGCATTGCATTTTCCTATATTATAATCCTTATTAGTCTACTGTTTTCTAGATCTCATATTTCCCTTTTTCTTGGTTGCTTCTTTCATTTGCTCATTTCTATAGTTATTAAGAAAGGTAGAGCAGAAAAAAAGTTTATGACTCTTTAAATCTCTGAATATATACATCGTTATGTATATATGTGTGCATATATTTGCACATATGTGTGTATGTTTTTTGTGTGGTTAAAAAAAGGAGAAGATCAAAATATAATTTCATGAATCACATAGTGTATTGCTATAAAAAAGTTTTTTTTTCCCTATGATGCTCAAACGGGGGAGATAATGAGAACAAATCTCACAGGAATACACTGGGTAGACAAGGTACATTAAGCACATAGTGATTTTCAATTTCATTTAGAGTCCAACTGTTAAAGTCTAGTTCCTCAACTAGGATGGAAGCAGGCTTCTATGGATGTAAAGTCCAGTTGAAGTTTGAGGCTCACTTTTCTAGGAAACATTTTTGCATGAGACAGCTTGACCAACACAGAAAACATTCAAGGTCACTCCACAGGGTGAGCAGTGCCAGTGTTGGCAGGTAAAGCTTCAGAGAATACCTGAAGGCTGTCAGAGAATATACCTACTACAGCCTAAGCATTAGGTCTTCCGAGAAGCAGCTGACAGAGAGTAGCCCAGCTGCAGCCTAAGTTTTAAATGGTGTGTCAAAAAATCTTGAGTATTTATAAGTGTTTTGTAGTCTAGTAGTTAAGGCCAATAGCACACATATGTGGTTTAAGAAGATATGACGTAACATTCTTATGGGGAGTGAGATTGCTTTCCATGCTCCAACACAGCAAAACATATAGTTTGTGTTGGAGTCATTTCAAAGCTACAGTGCAGTGTGTGTGTGTGTGTGTGTGTGTGTGTGTGTGTGTGTGTGCACTAGAGAGATAATTTATGTTTTCAAATTCTAAATAAAAAATAATTTGAGAAGACTAATGCCAAGTGGATTCTCATTGTTTTGTAGTATACCTCTCCCTTTTTTAAATCTTTGTTAATTTTATCATATTTCTGATCTTTTATAAATTTTAGATTTGTCTATGTTATCCTTGTTGCTCTGCAATGCCACAGGTATTTATATTTTTATTAAGTCAACCTACTCAATAGATTTTTTTTTTATTTTCAAACTTACTTCTTTATTTTTTTTATTTTTTTAGTGTTTTACTAGTAATTTCCGTCTCCCATGTTATCTGTTTGCTTGTTCCCCCCGTCTCCCTTTGCTGAACAATTAGACAGATACATTTATGACACTTATCTTTCTCTTATTTTTTCACATATTTCCTCGGTTCCTTTATTTTAGACTAAAAATCAATCTTCCAACCATTCTCATTGGTGCTTTATATTAGAAATGATATTTCTAATGTCACATACTCCTTATTCTACTCTGCTTATTCCTTCTTTGGAGTATCCTTATTTTGTTAGTGGATTTCATCTTTCATCTTTGAAAAATATATCTGAAGGCACTAATAGCTTTTGTAAACATTCTCCTCAGTTATTTTCACTCTTTATTATGTTTTATTCTCTTCAATGTTGTAAGTATCTTTTTATGTGTCTGTTGTTGCTTGTTTGGGCATTTATACTTAAAATTCAAAGAGTAGGCTCATTCATATAATAGCAAGCAAGAGTTTCCTTTGCTGTTATATAGGCTGGAGTCTTCCCCCAGTAGCCTCTGAATAGGTAACCAGACATTTAACTAGATATTTAATGCCCATTTGTAGAGTACATTCATTCATTAGTTGTTTTAACTTTAGGGTCTTAGGGTAGGAGGCCAAAGAGCAAACCCTGGCACTCCAAGAGGTCAAAACAGGGAAAGCTTTACTCTGGAGCGTTCACACTAAACTCCATGCAATGCAGAAGTAGTTTGGTTTACTCACAGATTTTTACTTAGAGATCAAAAGAAAGACTGCAGAGCTGGGAGAAGGGTGGGGTAAAGCAGAATAAAATTGTTCCTATATAGATGTTCCATTAATCACCCAGTCTGTTGCCTTACTGTTCAACTTTGCTCTTGGCGACTCTTCGCTACAAGCTTCTCCAGGATTCTTTCGAAAAGAATGACTTCAAGTCAGTCTTCTCTTGACTATATACTCTGAAAGCTAGCTTCTTGCTGTGTTTCATTCACCAATGCACTCAAAGTGTTAACTTCAAGAACAGTCATTTGCTCTTATTATTCTTTGTTTTACTTTCTCAATCTTATTCCTTAAAAAAGCCTATCTTCTACTAGTATGCCTTCAATAAAAATTTATTTGTTGATTGTTTGGACCATTCTTTTTTTGAGTTTCACTCGTCTGATAGTTTTATCTTGAACTATTAACAACCCAATTCTCTCTGAAATTCCAGCATGCAGATACATTCTTCCAAACCTCACTATATTTACAGTAAAAATAGATATGGTTACAAGGATGGTGTGATGGTCCATAGTCCATTCTAGCTTGACTTCAATAAGAGTAGAGAGAAATGCATGGATTCAGAGTAAATTGAAGGGTAAAATTGAAAGAACTATAGATTGATAAGACGCATAGAATAATTTTTCCAGTTAGTAAAGTTAAATGAATAGAACTTTGATTTAATGATCTACAGGACATAATGAGTAGATTTGAGAGAGATATCATAAAATCAGTTTTGACATTTTAGAGTTTGAATTCCTTGCAAGACATCTATGTGGATGAGTACACAGGCAGTTGTACATGTGTGTTGAGAATCTGAGACCTACGGATAATGACTGAAGTAAGATTAGGAATGAGTCATCTAGGAATAAAGTACAGAAGGAGAAGAAAAGATAGACTAAGACAAGGAGGTCATTGATAAATTCTAGATTTAATCATCTGCATAGAACATGAGAACTCAACAAAGGAGAATAAGTTGGGATATCAAGAGAAGCAAGAGCAAAAGAAAACATCAAGTGTTTAGAGAGCTGCAGAAAGAGGGAATCCTAGGGAAGTCTGAAGACCATGTCGTGGCCAAATAAAAAAGAATAAACAATTTTCTAAACAAACAAACAATTGTCATCATTTACTATATTTTAGGCATTGAATTGGTTCATGGGGCTGCAATGAAAAAAAAAAAAAATAGTTCAGGGCATCTAGGACTTTAAAATGTAGCATGAAAAATGGCCATACACAGTAAAATGAAAGTATGCTACATACCAAAAAGGACAAACAGAGTATGCTATGCATGTATATGAGCATAATTTGGGGTCATAGTTTCTTTGTGTAAAGATTAATGCTTAGGCTGTCATTAAAATATGATCAGTAGATGTTATTCTAACAAGTATATGAGTCCTATAATGCCATAGATTACAGAAGAGGAAGACAAAAAAGAGAAAAGTACTGTGGAGTGGGAATCCTCAGAGAAAATTGGTTTCAGTTTCTTCCACCTATAGTTCAAAAGAAGAAAAATAGAATTATCACAGATTTCCAAATGTCCCAGGAATCCACATGCACAGCCGAATCTACATTGGATGTGCCGAAGAGACAGAAGAAGTAAAGACCCTGTTTCCATAAAACTGGTCGATATTGGAATGCGTGTGTTTGTGCATTCTACCATGAGAATCAGCTAGGTCACATTTTAGAGCTTTTCAGTAATTTTTAAAATCATTTTGGATCACAATTTTAAATATTTGAACACTAGATTTAAACTCTTTTACAGTTTGGCATGATATATGAATTTTAAAAACTCACAGTAAATGAAGAAATAATTTATTTTGAACTTTCTAACTGCAAATTTCATTTAAAAATTTTATTACTTTTACAAAAACAGAGAGAAGATTCAAATAATTCTGAAAAAGTCTCAAAAACTTCTATAAATTGAGGACTGTGCACCATCTTTAATAGAACTTTTTTTTTTTTTAGTAACAGTTCTTAAAATTAAGCACCTTTTTAAGTGATCTCCATAGTTTTCTTGACCTTTTTGTAGAGAACATTTTCAGGGAAAAGATCATCTTGGTAAATTCTTAAAAGTCAAAAGGAAATCTAAAGGCTATTTTTAAGAACTGGAAAAGGCCAAACACTTAAAATCTTGCAACATTATATTTTTCACACTATAGAAACTGCCTTAAAAAGGCACTTTCAAGATAAAATCATTTAAAGTTTTTCACTGTGTGGCAAGTTGAGTTTTCAAATCCTAAATAACTGCTTCTACATTAATGAATTACAGATTAGAGAAAAATAATTTATTGTAGAGTCACCTAGTACGCGATTGATTACCAAGGAGTCAGATATTTTATACACACACACACAAACACACACACACAAGCACACAAACGCATACACATTCAGAACACTAACAAGCAGTTTCAGATTTTACTTTGGTAATTTGGATAAATAATGCAAAATTTTAAGAAAAAGCTTACAAATTTGAAGAGAAGTTTTATATTTTATGTTAGAGGAAAAAAGAAGATCAAAGCAAAACAAACAAAAAAATCAATTTTATTGAGAAGCCAAAAGACTTTCTTTGACTTTTGAGTAAGTATTTTAAAACTGAAGTGAAATTCACAGATTAGAATTTGAAATCATATTCATCAGAGACTGGGATTTAATGGAGATGCCATTTGAAAGAATAGAGAAAAAAAAGAGTGGAGAACAAAACCTTGGGATTTGGGGTACTTGTTACCACTTTATACAAAACAACATGATTTCTTTTTGTTGACATTATATATATTGGGTCCTGAATTTTTTGTCTTTTTTTAACCAAAAAGAAGCAACAGCAAAGAAATTTAGGTGAAAAAGAGAAAAAAATATGATTATACATATATTCCAAACATAGTCCAACATCATCAACAAATAAAAACAAAAACAAAGATTCAAAGAGTATAAGAATTTAGCATAATCTGAGACCAGCCCCATAATTTTGGTGTTTTTTTTTCCATCTCTACCCTCATTGATCTGTATGTGTGTTTCCTTTTCAAGGACAAGGTCACAGACTAATGGAAGTGGGAAAGGTACATACATCTGAGTACATACCTATTGTTAATCATTTATATCTGTGTGATAGAATAACAATGCCTTGATGAAATACATTTTTCTTGATTTATTAATTTTTAATAGCTTTCACAGAATAACTGATATACAAAATGTGGAGATATTTAACATATACAATTTGAAAATTTTGCATTTGGAGATATGTATACACTTGTGAAATCATCATCACAGTCAAGGTAATAAACATATACCACATTCAAACTTTTCCTCTTTCTCCTTTGATTTTTGTTTTGCTCCATTTTGCTCTGTTTTGCGGTAAGAACACTTAACATGAGCTCTATCCCCTTGACAAATTTTTAAGATCAAAGAGATACCTGGACTTTCATGTTCATTACACGTCCAATACCTTTTAGTTATTATAACTTGGTGAGGTAAGTGGTCACTGATTTCATGAGAGGACAATGGCCCTAAGGAGGGACTCTTTTACCATATCAACTAATTTATATGTAAGACCATTTAAACCCAAAGTTCCTAAGGGCCGGGCTGTCTAGATTTAGTTCAAATATTTGTTAAGTTCTAAATACAAAAAACTTAAAATGTGCTAGAAGCAATAGGCATGTTTATAATGAGGTATAATTTAAGTTAGAATTTGCTTGAGAGTTATAAATTAAATATTAGGGTGTCATAGAAGAGAGTGAGTTTAATATCTGTTTAATATCTATCTAGGAAAGGAAAGGTCAGAGAGAGCTTCCTGGAGCAATCTTTCATAAGGACCAGGAAATGTGTTTGACTTTTGCCCCAGAAGGAGACATTAACTTTTTTTATACTGGACCATAAACAAACCTGCTCTTTGATCTGGAAAGCCATACTATTTCTATATTCCAAGGCTGTTAACTAAACAAATAACCTTGAAAAGATATTCGTGAACAAAGGCTACCATTACCTCTGCTTACAAGATAGGCAGAAATGTGAATAACTGCTGGAAAATTGTCTTGCAACAGAGACAACAAGCTACCTCGACAGGCCAAATGAGAGATGCTCCATGCCCAGAACTAGGGAAGAAATAATGGGAAGAGAAGGAAGAAGAATGAAGCCAAATATTACATAGGTCGCTTAAAAGGGCTGAATAAGCACTGTTTGGGAAAAGGGAAAAATGAATATCTGAGGGTTTGGATATGAATAAAATACATATATGTTTCATAGCAAAAAATAGCTATATTTGGGTAGATGCTATATTGGTAATGAACTGACAAGTAGAAAATGGCCCAGAATATCACATATAAATTATTCAACAAACACATGTGTTTATAATCTTTATCAATTAAAATATTAACATTTTACTTGTAAACTGGATATAGAAAGTACTGATTTCTTTAAAGGTGATATTATATTTGTTAGCGAATCCCACATATAGTAATTAATTTTTGATGATCAGCACATTGGATGCAAAATCTATGTTAATTATTAGAAAAAAATGAGATCTTTCCAGAGCTAAATAATAAGCAAGTGCATTTAAATAATATTAACCTTTAATGTTATATAAATTTATCAAAATAATTATTCATTTAAGATATCTGGAGCTAATGCTGAAAGTCCATCATGGTTATATATATCTTTCACTGTTAGAAAATCACAATTTTTATTCACTTCATGTTGTATCTAAATAATAGGTACATGATTTATCTTGGCTGCTGCAGTTGACAATTTAGTCATCAGCAAAAAGAAATTAAATCCATTACTTTGCATGTTAACAATCTGACCCATGAAAGCATGCAAAGTTAAGCGACAGTAAGCTTTCTTTATACTCACAAAAACCGAAACTACGTGTCAAAGAAGAAAGGTAAATGTTAATATGAAGAATGAAAAATTTTTTTTTTTTTGAGACAGAGTCTCACTGTGTTGCCCGGGCTAGAGTGCCGTGGCGTCATCCTAGCTCACAGCAACCTCAAACTCCTGGGCTCAAGCAATCCTTCTGCCTCAGCCTCCCGAGTAGCTGGGACTACAGGCATGCACCACCATGCCCGGCTAATTTTTTCTATATGTATTTTTAGTTGTCCAATTAATTTCTTTCTATTTTTAGTAGAGACGGGGTCTCGCTCTTGCTCAGGCTGGTTTCGAACTCCTGAGCTCAAACGATCCACCCGCCTCGGCCTCCCAGAGAGCTAGGATTACAGGCGTGAGCCACCACGCCCGGCCTAAGAATGAAAATTTTGAGTGTGATTTTGGATTGTTAAGTAAAATCAATTTGAAATATGCAAAAATAAGTAAACATCTCATTTAAATTTTTAAGAATGTTTATGTCACAAATGCATTACCAAGTAAATCTTAAAGCAAGGAGTTCTATAATTTTCATGCATTCACTAGAATTTGGGCCTGTGTATTCGTAATCAAACTTCCTGAACTTCAATAAGGAATTTGGAACATTGAAGAAAAAATGAGGTCCTAGATAGGCTTGGCTCTACCCTATACCTCAAAGTAATTTTTAAATATTTTACTATAAAACATTTATTGCTCCTGATATTTTCCTTAATTTCATGATGTTTTAATGCTTTAATGATTTCCCAGTTGGGGATAGAATCAATAGTCTTATTCCCAAGTTCAGGTCAAACAATTGTCGTGAATATACTGAGAGTCTTATCAAATAAATTCATTATATAGGGCAAAATAAAATGTCCCAATGTATAAAATGAAAATAGGCATTTGGTGGTACAGAAAGCTGTGCTCTTAAAATCAACATTTCTGATGTCATTTCTAGCTTTATGATTTCTTTTTGTTTAATGACATTATCCCCTATATGATAGCTCACTCTAAAATTTGATTTAGAAAAATAGCGAAAAACTTAGACCAGGAATAGGGGTAAAAAGAGGAAAAAGAGACAGGAAACAAAACAGCTTTATGCTTTCTTGCAAAAAGTTGGACTGCAGCTTTAAAGCTGCCTAAGAAAGAATGGATAGGCCACTCCCTTTCTCCTTGCTTTATGACATGAAAATTCAAAATTCCAATTCTGAATGAATTTCAAAATTAAAAAAAGTTATGATGAAAGTGAGTTTCAGATGGAAATACCTTGTAAATGCTATTGCCTGAGAAGTATCACAACTATTTGGATTTTAAAACAATTATCTGAATCAAATTATTACACATTTAAAACAAACAATGACAAACAAAAATCTGATTGAGTCCACTAATGATGTGTGGCTTGAAAGTCCCTAAATCTTTCAAAAGGGGAAAAATAAGTAGGACAAGCATGATCCTAGTGCACAATTTACTTAAACTGAGCTCATAAAAAATTTCTCTTTGGTACATTTTGCTATATGGACACAGCTTCTAAGAACACTCAGCTTGTTTACTTCCTACCTTTCATGCCAAATACTAAGGACTTAGAAGAAGCACTGTTTTCTGCTCCTCCCTCCTCATGGGCATCTGCTAATCAGTTGTATCCTTCAATCTTTTTTTCTTTGATTGTAATAATTTATTTAACTCAATATATCAAAAATATTATCATTTCAATATGTGATCCATATCACATTATTAATAAAATATTTTTGGTACTAAATCTTTCAAAGCCACTCTGTATTTTAAGATTCAAGAACATCCAAATTAAGACAGCACATTTGGATGCATATGTCTGATTTTTCCTGCCTTTATTTATACTAAGGTTGATCAATGGGTGCAGGGAATGTCTACCTGTTTCTTTCATATAATTGCTTATCATTTATTGATTAGTATTTTCCTAATTTCTCTGAGGGTTATAAAATACCAGTTTTCTAATTCTATTGTATCTTCTGCATGTAGTAGTTCTTATTCTTCTATTAAGAATTACATTTTTAGAAAGGGACGTTAGCAGGACAAAAATTCACCAGCGCTACCTGGAAAGTGCTCTCCACCCCAGAAGATCAACAAGAAGTTGTGAAGCAGTTTTACTGTGCACTGATTACCAGCTTGTCTGAATCCAGTGAGATAGAACACCCATGCACAGAAGTTACACGAAGCAGGTTTATTACTTATGGACAGGCAGCAACTGACAACAGAAGCCAAGAACTCATTGTAAGCTGATCTCCCTAGGCTCAGAAAGCTGCCCTAGGCCTATAGGGACCCAACAGTACATGCCTCAGTTGTACCACAGATGAGGGAATCCAGAAAGCAGCCCACATGGGGTTTTATTCGTTGGGGTTAATGTGACACTCTGGGTAAAAGTGTTAAAAGACATCCTGTTTGGGGGGTACTGAAACAGAGCCTGGGCTATTGTGATCAGTTCCCTGTTATCAAGATGTTGCATTTCCAGCACATTCTACAGTTATTTCTTTCTTTTTTTTTTTTTGAGACAGAGTCTTACTCTGTTGCCCGGGCTAGAGTGAGTGCCGTGGCGTCATCCTCGCTCACAGCAACCTCAAACTCCTGGGCTCAAGCGATCCTCCTGCCTCAGCCTCCGCATGCACCACCAAGCCCGGCTAATTTTTTCTATATATTTTTAGTTGTCCAATTAATTTCTTTCTATTTTTAGTAGAGACGGGGTCTCGCTCTTGCTCAGGCTGGTTTGGAACTCCTGAGCTCAAACAATCCGCCCGCCTCGGCCTCCCAGAGAGCTAGGATTACAGACGTGAGCCACCGCGCTCGGCCTCTACAGTTATTTCTGAGAACTACAAGCAAGAAAGAGGGGAATGGAAATGAGTTGGTCCAAGGCCACCCAGGAAATTATCCTGCAAATGTGACTAACAAGAATATGAGAAAATGACTTAAAGGGAAGATTGTCTGTTGGGTAATTAGCTCCCTTCCTTTTAAGGTAATGCTATCCTTTTTAAGCAAATAGATATTATTAAGAAATTAATAGCTTGTTTTTCTGCACTTGAAATTCCCAAAGCCTATGCTCTTTCTGACAGCATACTTAAAGCAATTAAAGTACTGGCAGCTATTCAAGTAAGCTTAAAAAATATTTTCCAAAAGAAAGGCAATTATTTTATATGCTATATCTGCTAGGCATATATCATATTAATGATCAGACCTATCATCTGCCAGTGATATATTCATGAAATATAGGCATTACATTTAGTAGAGAAGAATTTCAAGCTGATGAACCAAAAGAGAAACGAAAATGTACCACTACTTTATGTGACGTTCCTTTGGGAAGCCATCTTTTGTTGGTCACATAAATGTACAAAAGTACTAAACGAGGGTCTTAACATGTTAAAAAATAGAAAATATACATGTAAATGTTATAAAGGGAATATGTTTTATTTGACAAGGGTTTGTAAAATTCATATTTTGAAATGAATTTGAAATTCAATAATAATCATGCATATTTTTTTCAAAGCACAAAAATGAGTTCTTGGAAGGGAAGTGTAGCCACTTGAATGTGGTGGCCTGAAGAATAATTCTCTCTTTAAGGGGTTTCCTCTGTCATCAGTAGTGTAGGTACTGATAAAGAAAACGATAGCCGACTGCTTTAGCTGGATCAGAGTGTTTAATTTATTGATCACAGAGAAATAATACATTTAAGGTAGGGGAGACCTGAAATTTAATCTTAACCTTGTAAGTACCATAAATTCAATTTCTGGAAGAAGTTGAGATAATTTCATCCCAAGAATATGTACATGAAAATACATACTAACATATACTACATTATGTGTAGTATATAAATGCATGTTGAGCAGCATATTCCATACTATTTCTATATTTAACTTGACCTTAGAAAACATCAATATAAATTTCAGATGAAAAATATTTTATTGAAAAACAAAAGGCATATAAGTTTAATTCACATCATTTATTTAATTTTTGTTTTTATACTTATGATTTTTAGACTTATGTATTTTTTTCTTCATTAAGAATAAAGCTACTTACATTCATATTTAATACATGGTTAAGTTAATGCAATTGATAAATTATTAATTTCTATTATTCATCAGTAATTATGACTTTTAACTGACCCAGCAGGTTCATAGAAAAGGGCAACTAACAATAATGTAAATTAGAAAATAATCACTTTTTCCCATATATTGAAGTTAATCAACTGGATGATGGGCTGATCTACTTTTTTGCTAATTTTTGTTTAAGAGTTTATTTTATAAAACAGTTTTTGGATAATAATGCAGTTACATCCTATGTTCCCACTAAATTGTCCCAAAATCAATAACATCAAATTAAATATAGACATAAAAAACTTGTACATTGACAATTATTTTATGAATATATTATTGGTGTATGATACAAACTATTTACCATATGGTTATGAAAATAAAATGTTCTTTGTGAACTTTAGATTTAGCTTTAGGAACAGTTTCAAAAGTAAAATATATCTTGCTCTGGATAGTAATGAAAACAACATAGAAAGCATCAAAGAAGTGGAAGCATATTAGGAGTGGTAGAGAGCATACAAAGTCTATGTAACATGATAAAATATTGGAGCATATAGAAAAGGTGACCAATGAAAAATTCCCATTGATGAAGGAGCAAGGTGATTAAGGATTTTTTAGGAGCATGGATGGATAATATTCAATTTTAATTAGTTTTTCTTCAGCACACGTTCCCTCTGTTTACAGAATCTTTTAGTAAATCCTGCTTCCTACACGTGCCTTGTTAAGTCCCCCATTACTGTGATCACCCAATGGAAATGAAAGCAAGAGAACAGTTGAGTTGTTGTGGAACAAAGAGAATAGCAGTATGAGATAAGCCCTGGGTCATATTAAGCAAGGATTGAAACTTTGGAGATTCAAGTATAAATAATCATGAGTTTTCTTGAAAATTTCAGAAATTGTGTAGTGACTTTGAACTTCCCACAGATCACTAGATAAAATACTTCTATTAAATTTAGATGAATCTCAAAATATCAAGCTAATATTTGGCTCACAATATTTAGTTTATATTGATGTCTCT
>NW_012150707.1:657845-664301 GCF_000956105.1 Propithecus coquereli | reverse complement strand
ACCAGTACTTTTCCAGGGCCCTAGTCCCGTACAGACACCCCAGCAGCCACTCTGGGATTTGATGAAGAGTCAGGGAGGGCAGGGGGAAATGATATTCTCACTTCAAATAGAACAGTTCTGCTTTTAAAATTTTATAAAATAAACTATTTTAAAGTAACCTTTAAACTATTTTAAAGTAAAATACTTTTTAAAGTCATTCTTAATACTTTCAGGATATGAACGTTTTATTTCTCATTGGGGACAACAGAATGATTTTGGCATTTGTTTTCCTTTTTTAAATAAGTCTAAGATAGCAAAGGGCTTTTAATCCTTTGTCTAAATTCTATTAATTTTATCTATTTAGGATCACTCTAGGATGGTGAATTTGAGGCCAAGGTATAATGATAGACATAAGAAATATTTCTGAGAATATGTATGCAAAAGACTGATTAAATTTTGCAGACAAATAGGGAGATGTTACTTGTAGAAATCTGAAGACCTACTCAAATATATCCTCAATGGGTCATATTTCCTCTGTGAATTCATTACAGTCTCAATTTTGATCCAAAACATGCAGTTTTATAAATTCTTTCATGTTAAGAGTCTCAGAGTCTTGGATGATGCTGATTTATGCTAACAAAACTCACAAGAGACTGAAATATACAGACCATATAGCATATTTTATATTTTTAAGTTGAATATAATAAATATAGCTACCTAAGAAATTAGAAATTAGTTCTTTGAATATGCATGAGTAGGACATTCTCTAGTAAATTAGCTTTATAGGAAAGGAAATTATCCAAAGGTCCTTTGGTGAGAAAGGACTTAGAATAAAAATATTTATTACTTGATTTAATTTTATATAACATTGATCTGGGACAGTAGTATATATCCATTTTAAATTAGAGGTAAAATAAATTTTCAAATCTTTCTAGTAGAATCTTTATTCCCTAGAAGTGATTGGAACATATTTTTTCTCTGGGACTTATATTATTGCTTTCTTTCTTGGATCTGGAGTGGTGTCATCAAACAGGTTTAAGAGAAACTAAAAATGGGGTGGGGAGAGGATCAGGGTTTTACATTAGGTCTTAGTTTGTAATCCTGGAAGCAGACAGCTGGAATGGGTGGATCCACACAATGTGGCATAAGTGAAGCAGAGAACTATATTTCCAGCATAGAGTACATTGGGTGTGAAAGGACATGAGCTACCCCTCCTAGGCCTCCCTTAATTCCCACGGTGGCATGGAAGGTATTGATATGTTCCTCATAGTCCCACAGAATGAAAGGTAGTAAAGCTTAGATCTACTACCATGCAGGAGAGCCTCTATGGTAGAGGGAGAGGTTTTTAGTCCTTTTGGGCTGCTATAAAAATAATACCACAGACTGAGTTTATAAACAAAAGAAAATTATTTTTTCACAATTCCAAAGGATGAGAAGTCCAAGATTAAGATGCAGCAGATTCATGGGCTCACATGGTGGAAGGGATGAGGAAGAGCTCTGGGGTCTCATTTATAAGGACACTAATATCCCATTCATGAGGGATTTACCTTCATGACCTAATTCCCTCCCAGAGGTCTTATCTCCAAAAACCATCACGTTCGAGATTAGATTTCAACCTATGGATTTGGGAAGGGACATAAAAATTCAGGCTATAGCAGAGAGGTACCAAATTTCAGAAGCTTTTGTGGAGGAGCAGTATAGCTGCCCCACAGATTGTATGGAGAATATGGCTGAAAGGCAGAGGTGTCTGCAGAACCTGTGAAGCAAGACCAAAACAATGCGGAAAGACAGACACTGATTCCTGAACAAGCCAAACCAACAGACCATGGGTTCAACACTCTAGACTTCAATAGCAGATGCAAACAAGCCTTGTAGGACTCTGAGGAATGTATTCATGTGGATGCCAAAGGGCAAAGAAGAAAGTAGTTGATCCATTGTATGTGGATCCCAGGTATCCTCACTCCTTCCACTGTAATTTTGTGTATGCCATAAGTCAGCCCAATATTTATTTAGGGAGTGAACCAATTTCAGAAAAATGGTTTTTTGCCTAAAAGAGTACCTAAAAGAGATTATTTAAATTAGAAAAGACTGATGTACTACTGCATATTATCTGATTAAAAGAAGCCATAATTTGTAAGATGCAATCTAATTTTAGAGATGTAAGTTTGTTTAAAGAAAGTGCTTTAATTAAGATTGAGGAAAAGAGTATGATTTAGGAAAAGACTATTAATAATTATGTTTAAAATTATATTTGCCACCCACTACCCCAGCCTAGTGGGTATTATTTGTGGCTTTCTTGCCTGAATTAGGCAAGAAATCAATTCTAAGTTCAAATTCTAAATCAAATTTGAATGCAAATTCTTAACACTTGGGATAATAATCCATAAGTATTATTGCTTATCCAACCAAGAATTATTCAGCATTCTAAACAATTTACTTGAATTTAAAATATTTTCATAGTTCTCTTCCTCTTCCATGTTTATTTTTTGAAATGTCCTACCTCATATGTATCTGAAGTCATAGACTACAGTGAAATTCTATTATCCCAATTTGTCCTAACTACATGGAAAAGTGGATCTGTCAACTCTACTGAGGGTTAGGATATATTCATTAAGTGTACTGTAATTAACACCAGAGCATTTTCTAAAATAGCTATTTGGATTTATGATATAATTATCAATATGATTCTAGAATTTAAATGTGTATCAGGGAGCATTTAGTTGCTTCTTTATGAAGCTTCCCCTATAAAATATTAATAAATGCAATTGGAGGATTTTCTAGGTTTACGTAGTTGGAATACTAACTAGGATTATCTCCAATTAGTCTCCAGTTTCCTTAGCTATACTTCCCTTATTTAGATTTTAAAAGCCTTGCTATAGTCTCCTTTTATATTGGCAATAGGAGTATACTTAAGGGTATTCAATTTTGTTCGCTCATTTTTGGGGACCCTTTATACTCTATTTTGCAAATAATGTGAAATTTGAGTTTCCTCCTCTATTATATTATGGAATACTAATTTCTGTAGAGTTATATCTATTTCTTGATGCAGATATGCTCATATTCACTTCAAATGACTGAGTTGTTCTCAGTTTTACTATACGTTTAAATCAGTGACTTTCATGTGTGGTCTTTACTGTCTATTAGGAAGGCACTTTTAGATATTTGTGTTAGAATATTTTTGTTTATCAGAATGGTTGTAAGTACTTCTTTCATTCAGTAACTGGTGACAAAGGATGCTAAATGTACCATGTATGCATAAGACTATCTTACACAGAAAAGCACTATGCTATTTCCTATAGGAAGTGGCCTGAAGAACAGTGTGTTGATGATAAGTCTATTTATACTTTATCTTAGCCTAGGACTTAACTGTGTTTCATATAGTAACAGAAAATATTCTTCCATATTTTAAATACACTGACATTTTTTGGGTATAAGTAGTGAGGAAAGATCATAAGATCCTTTTCATAGTGGTTCTTGTTTCAAATTTTACCCAAATTTTTTACTGGACTTGCCATGGCAACATGTTTGTATTGGTCTGCATCTGTTGACGTTCTACACTAAAGTATGTGCATTTATGTATTATGATAGAGATTATTTTATTATAAAGGACCTCCCTTCTAGGCATTATATTGATTAATAAACTTTCCACTTATGTTTGGGATTAGTCAGTTATCACCCAAATAATGCTGCAATAGAAATCAGCAATAAATTCAGTAGCATACTACCACCTACATTAATTTTTTTCTTTTGTCAAGTAATTGACAAAAGTTTTAGATCATGAAGGGCTTACTTGCCTCCAATCAGAAAGCTAAGTTCAGATCTGCTCCACTAGCTTCCCATCCTCCTTGGACCACAGAAAATCAGAATACAAAATAGATAGTGAGTGAACACAGTTCATATTTTTGTTCATATGGCATTTATTAACATAATTGACCAAAAAAGGTCACATGCTTTCATTTTTATGGGCCAACCCAATAATCAAAAGGTGGGTAAATACATTCCATTCATCATGAGGCCTAAGTAAGACAAATGACCAAGTCCAATATTATGAGATGGGGAAGGACATGTCTCCCATGGAGGTTCAATAAGGCAACAGAGTGAATACTTGCTGGAAAATTATCTAAAAACAATAGGAATTATATTGATTTTTTAAAAATTAGATACAGAATTTGATCATAATATCTATGACTTTCATTCAGGATAAATAATAGAGTGCTTTAAAAAATAGTTCCCAGTTTGAATACCCTTGAACTATTCAAGGTGGACCATATCCTAGGGACATCAAATAAATTGTAAAAATTTTGAAAGAATTGAAATTAGTCAAATTATGCTCTCTATCCATGTAGTAAACAGAAGAAAGCTCCCTTACTCCCACAAAGATGCCCATATCCTAATCACCCAAATCTGTTAATATGTTACTTTACAAGGCAATAGGAATTATGTAGATGTGACACAGTTAAGAATTTTGAGACGGGAAGATTATTCCAGATTATCTGGATGGGTACAATGTGAACCCATGGATCATTTTAAGAAAGACACAGAAAGGTCAGAGACAGAGAAGTGACTACAGAAACAAATGTCAAAGTGTTGCCAATGTTGCAAGAGGTCCATAGTCAAGAAATTCTCACCGTATCTAGAAACTGGAAAAGGCAAGAAAATGGATTTTTGCCTTATGTCTAGAGACTGGAGGTAGACTCTAGGATGGCATTGATATTGTCCTGAACATGTCCTGACTTGTTAACAAAGAAGCAGCACTATTCTTTTAAGAACAAGCAGGTGCTCCCTTCTGCTGAAGTTGGAAAATCGAGGGCCCACCCTGGTGAATATCCTTGGTACTTCGCTTGGTCACCCCACTACTTTGCATCCTGGGAATTCTTATATTGGGACTGATCCTCATAAATTTTTGTAACTAAATTTATTTCATCCCCTCTAGAAGTCATCAAGCTACAAATGGTCCTACATTCTCTGCCAGCCCCAGTGTCTACGTCCTCCTCACAGCTACAACTACAACAATTTACCAAGGACATATACCAAAGTCACCTGGAGAGATCCCTGGAGAACCTGCAAGAGGCCACCCTAATAGGAATTGTCACCCCCAATCAGCAGGAAGCAGACAGATGAGTCAATGCCCCTAACCAACGATTTGGGCCTTTAGAATAGAAAATGGGGCCATGTTCAGTAGACAGCAAGGGAACCTTCAACCCCTCCTGGGGACAAAGGCAGGCACTCTGAGCAAGCAAATGCTACATCTGCAGGAGGACAAAACACCGTATGAATCTGCCAATCAGAACTTAATGTGCCAATTGCAAAAGAATGCAGAGGATTCTCTGGCCCTCAGGACAAGCAGCACAGGAACAGCAGGATCTGGATGGTAACCTAGGACAACCTAAGGCTAATTATCATGTCATTAGCTTAAATCTACATTGCGTAGTTCACTCCCCCAAATGGGCTTTCAGAGAGGCTCGCAGGAGATCCTCATGCATAGTAAAACTCAGGTTATATAACTCCCAACTGTCCATCAAAGTGGTTCAAGGGTGACATTTGAACCACAAGAAGGGCCCAATCCAAACACTATAAAACAAGCCCCCAGAACATAACCAGAGCCTTTTTGTTATGGCAAGGAGTCTATTTGTTGGTTGTGGTGAATGTATCTTGTTCTTGCTCTGTAAACCTAGATCTTGCTCTTGTCCTATAATCCTATCTTTCTCTCCTTAATAAACCTCATTTTGTGCTTTTTTAAAAATAAATAAATAGAAAAGAAAATGGATTTTCTTCAACAATGTCCAGAAGAAACACAGTCTTGCCAAAACCTTGATTTTACCTCAGTGACTCTGATTTTGGACTTCTGAACTTCAGAACTGTAGGGTAATAAATTTGTGTTTCTTAAGCCATTAAATATGTGAAATTTATTAGAACACCAAGAGGATACCATTATAATATACACATTACCCATTTTAAGACTTACTGTAAAGCTACAGAAAACCAAAGGTAGTATTGGTAAAGGGAGGGACAAACAGATCAATGCAACAGAATAGAGTCCAGAAATAGATCCACACCAATATGTCCACCGGATTTTTTTTCTAACTTGAGAATTTGGGATTTATTGATTGATTGATTGAGGCAGAGTCTCGCTCTGTTGCCCTGGGTAGAGAGCAGTGGCATCATCCTAGCTCACTGCATTCTTAAACTCCTGGGCTCAAGGGATTCTTCTGATGGAGTTTCACTCTTTCTCAGGCTGGTCTTGAACTTCTGAGCTAAAGTAATCCTCCAACCTTGGCCTCGCCAAGTGCCAGTATTACAGGTGTGAGCCACTGCACCCGGCCAGGCTATTTGGTTTTTGACAGAAGTGGAAAATAAATTCATTTGAGAAAGAATAATCTTTTCACAAATGGTGTATAAATAATTTATCATCATATGCAGGAAAAGAAAAGAAAGAAAGGGAAAAGAACTGATGTAACTCTCATACCTTATAAAATA
>NW_012150707.1:624346-657523 GCF_000956105.1 Propithecus coquereli | reverse complement strand
AAAATATTTAAAAATTTCATATCTAATAAAGGACTTATATCAAGAATATATAAAGAACTCACAAAACTCAGCATTATGAAACTAAGCAAACCGATTAAAAAATAGTCAAAGGATTTGAACATACACCTCTCCAAAGAGGAGTGGAAGACAGCAAATAAGCACACAAAAATAGGTTCAGTGTTATTAATCATTAGAGTAATGCAAATGTTAGCCATTACAGAAATGCAAATAAAAACTATGGTGAGATACCACTATATACCTATTAGAATGACTAAATGCAAAGGAAAACAAACAGTAAAAACCTTAGAAGAGCAAGTGCAGTTGAAGATGTGTAGCAACTGGAACTCTTATACATTGATTGTGGGAATACAAAATAGTGCAGCCGCTCTGAAACAAAGGGTTCAACATTACTTATAAACACGTATTTACCATTCTACCCTGCAATCCTACTCCTGAGCATTTACCCCCCAAATATGAGAATTTATATTCACACAAGAAGCTTTACACAAATATTTATAGCATATCCATCCATAATTTTCAAAAATTGTTAACTATCCAAATACTCTTCATAAGGAATAATTAACAAATGGTGTCACATCCATGTCATGGAATACTATTTGGCAAACAAAAGGAACAAATTTTTGATATACCCAACAGTTTGAATGAATTTCAGAGGCCTTTGTGAGTGAAAGAAGCAGGTTTCAAAAAGCTAAATAGTGTATGATTCCAAATGTATTTTGACATTTTAAAAGATAAAACTTTAGCGATGAGCAATAGATGAGTGTTGCGAGGGTTTAGATGTAGTAGATGGGTAAGATCATTAAAGGAGAGCATGTGGACAATTTTGGGGGATGATGGAACTGTTCTTTATTCTGTTTGTTGTGGTGGTTATACAAATCCATATGTGTGTTAAAATTCATAGAACTGGTGTCAGCCTCTAAAATCGTCATCAAAGACCTTAGCCTCCAGGTATTCACATCCTTGTGTAATCCCCTCTCTTTGAATGGAAGATAACCTAGTAAGTTGTTTCCAGCCAACAGAATATAACAAAGGTGCGGGATGTCACTTCATGGCTATCTGATATAAGATCGAGACTCTGTCTTGATAGCATGCAGTGGCTTTTGCTGACTTTTGAAACAAGTTGACATGTTGGTGAGGCTCATGTGTCAATACAATGAGGGTTGCCTCTGGGCAGTAGCCAGGTAGGAACTGAGGCATCAGTGCAATAGTCCTTGAGGCACTGAAATTCCACCCAAGTTCCCAAGGTAAGAGTGAAAGAGGATCCTGTCCCAGTGGAGCCTCCAGATGAGTCCCCATTGTTGGTCTACACTTTGATACACCTGTGAGACCCCGAAAAAGGATCAAACTAAATTTCTAACCCTCAGAAACTGCGAGATAAGCCATAAAGTGTATGGTAGTTGGTTACACAGTAATAGAAACTAATGAAGAACTGTTCATCAAAAAGAAATACATCAATTCTATTATGTGAAAACTTAAAAAAAAAACCTAAAAATAAGTAATGACATATTTTTGCAAGTTTTATTTAAACATTTTTTATTGTGGTAAAATTTATATAGCATACAATTTGCCATTTTAACCATTTTAAACGTACAAATCAATATTACAGCTACATTCACACTGTTGTACAATCATTTCTACAACCTAGTATAGCGAAAAATTTTCATCACTCCCAACAGAAACTCCGTAACCATTAAGAACTAACTCCCCTTTCACATCTTCTCCCAGCTGCTGGCAAACTTTACTTGTTTCTATGAATGTACCTGTTTTAGATATATCATATAAGCGAAATAACAAAATAATTGCCCTTTTGTTCCTGCTTTATTTCAAATATGTTTTTAAGGCTTATCTGTGCTGTACCAGGAATCATAATTTTATTTATTTTTGTGGCTAAATAATATTCCATATTATGTATATATCACATTTTGTTTATCCATTCATCTGCTGATGGACACTTGAGTTGTCTCTACTTTTTGGCTATTTTGAATAATTCTGTGATGAATGCTGGCATGCAATTATCTGTCTGAGCCTCTGTTTTCAATTATTTTTGTTATATATTTAAGACTGCAATTGCTGGATCAAATGGTGATTCCATGTTTAGCTTTTGAGGAGCTGCCAAACCACTTTCCAAAGTGACTGCAACATTTTCATTCCCACTAGCAACCCACAATGGTTCCAATTTCTCTATATCTTTGCCAGCACTTCTGATTTATATATCTTTTTCATTAAAGACATCCTAGTAAGCGTGAAATGGTATCTAATTGTGGTTTTGATTTGAATTTCCACAAATGACTAATGTTGTTGAGCAACTTTTCATGAGTTTATTGGCCATTTGTATAAGTTCTTTGGAGAAATATCTATTTAAATCTGTTTCCCATTTTTTAATTGGATTGGCTGTCATTTTGTTGCTGAGAAATAGAAGTTCTTTATATATTCTGGATTTTAAATGCTTTTCAGCTATATAATTTGCAAATATTTTATCATAGTCTATAGAGTCTCCTTTCACTTTCTTAATCATAGCCTTTGATGCACAAATGTGTTAACTTTGCTGAAATCAAATTAACTTATGTTTTTCTTTTTTTCATATTTTTTTAATAATATTTAATATTCCATTGTGAAATCCAAAGTCAGGAAGATTTATCCCTATGTTTTCCTCTATAAGTGGAATGGTTTTAGTTATTATGATTAGGTTTTTAATTCACTTGGAGTTGGGTTCTGTAAATAGTATAAGGTAGGGGTCCAACTTCATTCTTTTGCATGAGAATATCTAACTGTTCCGCCACCAACTGTTGAAAAAACTCTTCTTTCTCTATTGAATGCATTAAGCACCCATGTAAAAATCAACTGCCCCTACATGTATGAGTTTATTTCTAGACTCACAATTCTAACCAATCGGGCTATATGTCTATCCTTACATTGGTAACCCTTTGTTTTAATTACTGTCACTTTGTAACAAGTTGTGAAATCTGAAAGTGAGTGTTTTTCAATTTTTTCTTTACAAGATTTGGATATTTGGGGCCCCTTGAAATTCCATGAAAATGTGAAGACCCATTTCTGCAAAAGATGCTGTTTGAATTTTGAAAAGGATGAGATGAATACATAGGTTCACTTTGGGTAGTACTGACATCTTAACAACATTAATTCTTTCTATCATGAACAAAGAATATCTTCTCATTTATTTAGATCTTCTTTAATATATTTAAGCAATGTTTTATAGTTTTCAATGTACAAATCTTTCATGTCTTTGGTTCAATTTATTTCTAGATATTTTATTTCCTTAGATGCTATTGTAAATAGAATTGCTTTCTTAATTTATATTTCACAGTATTAATTGCTAGAATATAGAAACATCTGATGTTTGTGGGTGGATCTTGTACCCTGCAACTTTGCTGAATTTTTATATTAGTTCTGATAGCTTTCATGTAGATTCTTTGGAATGTTCTACTTACAGGATCATGTCATATGTGAAAATGGGGTATCAAAGTCTTCAACTAATATTGTATAACTGTCTATCACTTAAATTTCATCAATGTTTGCTTTATATATTTGCAGCTCTGTAAGTTGGTGTATGTATAAGTATTATATCTTCTTAATGAATTAAACTTTTCATTAACACATAATGTTTTTCTGTCTTATACCAGTTTTCAAGTTAAAGCCTATTTTGCCTAATATTAGTATAGCCACCTAACTGTCTTTTGATTATCACTTCCATGAAATGTCTTTTTACGTTCTTTCACTTTCAACTTATGTGTGTTTCCGAAACAATCTTTTGTTGAAAACATATAGTTAGCTTTTATTTGTTTGTGTTTTTTTTTTAAATTCATTGTGTCAATCTTTGCCTTTAGATTGGAGAATTTAAGTCACTTATATTGAAAGCAATTATTAATAAGGAAAGCCTTATGTCTGCCTTTTTACTATGTGCTGTTGTATGCCTTGTATATTTTGCCCCTCATTGCCTTCATTACCACCTTTTTTTATGTTTAGTTGATTTTTATACTGAATCATTTTTTCATCTCATTTCCTTTTAGTGGATATTCTTTAGATCTTTTAACATTATAACAGGAACTACGTTTAATATCCTAAATTTATAAAAATATATTAATAATTTGAATTGATACAAATTTAATTACAATCACATACAAAACTCAGCTTCTCTACAGCTTCATACTCCCATCTTATTATTGTCCTACACTGTGAACACGTCTGTGGCCATTACAAGACTGCTACCACATTTGGTTGCTGTAAATCTATGACTGTTTTCCAGAGTTCTAAGGAACGTTTTTCTGATGATTTCTCCTTTTTCTTTCAATGTTTCCTTGGAGAACAAGAGTTTGGAATTGCCTATTTCATCATTTTTTTCTGATCTTATTGCTCAACTTGCTATTCTATTATTTCTTTTCAGAACAAAATAGAAGCCTTATACATAATGACTCTTTTACTTGGGGTTATTATTTTGACATTTTTAATGACTAGAAAGTGTGTCTAACAACCTTTGACCTTTAATATGATTTTACTTATCTTCATACATATATCCTAATTCTTTACACCTTCCTACTATGTCACATAAAACAGTGACATTTTTTGAGTAGTATAAAGTGCCACTTTAAAGTTTATAAAGATATTATAAACTTATATCTGTGTATAAGGTTACTATATCATTTGTCATTAGGTTTTACTCAGCAATAACTGACAAACATAAAATTATTCATTTTATGCTAAATACTGTTAATAGTTTTCTAATAAATATAGAAGACAATTTGAATATGCTATTTAGAACTTTCTGGGGAAGACTGAATATGTTAAGATCAGCTATATCTTTATGAAGAAAATATTGTTCACAGGATAATAATGTATTTCTATTTAATTTTGATATTTCCATATTTCTATAACACCAAAAATAAGTTTTATTTTTAATCTTATTTTTGAAATAAAACAAAAAAGAAAAGAAATATGGTGAGTTCTTTGATTGAAAAGCACTCGGTCCTTTAACACATCAGTCTAAAAGTATCAAAGAGGCAGGTGTTGGAGTATGATTTCAATAGGAAAAATAAAAATAGAGCCTAAGCCTTTGTGACAGATGTCAAGCATGCTGACAACTTTAAAAGAAAAATCATTTTCCTGATCCTGTGCAAGGAGACAGCTTGTAAGATTAAAGATGTATCTCTTTATCTATGTTTTTGGCAGATCATTTCCACTGAATAGAGCATGAAAGGAATTTCAGATGGAGAAAAGGACTCCGGGAATTTTTATCATCTCAACCACACAAAAAGTATAATGAAAAGTCAGAAAGTAAGGAAATACAAAAAATAAAAACAAAACCTAAGCTTACCAGTATTTTCTGTATGTTTTTAAGCCCAAAGATTACTCTGATAAATTTTTTTCTGGTTTAAAATTTTAAATGCTCCAGTGGTAAAAAAAAAAAAAAAAAAAAAAAATAAGCCACCAAACAGTAAATGGCATATAATAAATCCTTAACAAATAATTATTAAATTAATGCATAAACAGATTAACTTGGTAATTCATCAATATTTGTTTGTAATACATGGCTCACCTTGGTTTATCTTGTCATTCAAAATGTTATCCAATTAGAATCACTGTCATCAAAAAGACAAAAAATAGTAAATGCTGGTGAGAATGTGAAAAAAAGGAAACTATTACACACTATTGTTGGGAAATGTAAATTAGTACAACCATTATAGAAAATACTACAGAGGTTCCTCAAAAAATTAAAAATAGAACTACCACATGATCCAGCAATCCTATCACTGGGTATGAATCCAAAGGAAATGAAATCACTATGTCGAAGAAGCATTTATTTGCACACTCATATTTGTTGCAGCACTAGTCACAATAGCCAAGACACAGAATTAACATAAATGCTTATCTACAGAAGAATGGATAAAGAAAATGTGGTATATATACACAATGGAATACTATTCAGCCCCAAAGCAGAATGAAATCCTGTCATTTATGGCAACGTGGATGAACCTCAAGGACATTATGTTAAGAGAAATAAGTCAGGCACAGAAAGATAAACACTGCCCAATCTCACTTATATGTGGACTCTAAAAAAAAATTGGTTTCATAAAAGTAGAGAGTAGAATAGTGGCTACCAGAGGCTGGGAAGTGTAGGGGGAAGAGAGGACTGGGAGAGGTTAGTCAATGGCTACAATACAAAGTTACAGTCAGAAAGAATAACTTAGTGTTGGCGATCTATTACACAGTAGGTGAAGATGGCAAATAACAATTTACTATATATTCCCACATAGCTAGAAGGGAATATTTTGAATGTTCTTGTCACAGAAAAATGATAAATGTTAAAAGTGATGGATATAGTCCGGGCACGGTGTCTCGCACATGTAATTCTGGGAGGCCACGGCGGAAGGATCGCTTGAGCTTAGAAGTTGGAGAGCAGCCTGACCAAGAGTGAAACCCTCGTCTCTACAAAAAATACAAAAATTAGCCGGGCATGGTGGCGTATACCTGTAGTCCCAGCTACTTGGGAGGCTGAAGGAGGAAGATCGTTTGAGCCCAGCAGTTCCAGGTTGTAGTGAGCTATGATGACGTCGCTGCACTCTAGCCAGGGCGACAGTGAAAGACACTGTCTCCAGAAAAAAATGATGGATATAGTAATTACTCCAATTTAGTCATTATACTATGTATAAATTCATTGAAACATCATTGTTCCCCATAATTATGTACAATTCTGTGTCAGCTATAATTTACAAATCAAGTAAAAATGTTATTGTCCATTGATGTGAATTTTATTAAATTCTAAATATATACTTTAAATTAATTTCAGCTACACAAATTATTTTTTGTGTATTCACTAGCTAAATTTTAAAATATTAGCGTAAATTTAAAATTCACAATGTCTTTTAACTCTCATTTCAGGACCTTCTTTTCTCTCTCCATTTTTTCCATTTTTTTGTCCATTTATACAAACATATGTATACCCTAACAAATACAGCATGTAATACAATACAATGTAATAGTTTGTTTATTACGATGTTTTAAAATTTTAAGAGTATATCTTAGCAATGTTTTTATATTGTTATGCATACAGCTATAAAATTTTGCATAATATTCCATAGTATGAATCAATCAGAGGTAAATTATCTGTGTTCCTACTGGTAAACATTTATAAAGTATTTTTACTACTGCAAACACTGCCACTCCCGACATCCTTGCTTATATCTCCTCACACTTGCTCAGTATTTCTCTTAACATGGAAATTGAAAAGTAGAACTATTGGGCAACTGGAAATTCACGTTTTTAAATTTAAATTTTCCTCATTTTATATACATTTTGTAATGTACTTTTTATTATTATAACTGATTAGCACGGATACTCAAGCTAGCATGATATCCTATGTCTATTAAAACTAGATGTATTTTTAGTTAAGAATTTAGATCATAAATAAAAAATGTTCATTACCAACTTTTCTCTTTATGTTTTCTCTCACATAAATTTTCTAGTTCACTCAGTAAGAAGTACCTACTTGGAGTAACTTTTGGAACTTTTGCTCCTATGTAAGTGTATCTTTTCTTCTCTTCGACTGCATCATATATTTTGTTTAGGCTCAATTTAAGATTTCCAGCTTATTTGAATGTGACTCAGTCCCACAATAACATGGTCTCCTATTCTCAGATATCCCCAAATATGTAAATCCTGACCTTCTAAGTGTCAGACATAGTGCTTTACATATAATCAATATTATCTTAATTAATTATAGCTTCATAAATATGAATTAAGACAAAGCCATCTTTATAAAGCTGAAATCAGTTTACTGGATTAGTTTTTACTAATTTTGCTAATATATGAATCTGGACCTATTTAAAAATAAAAGACATTTTCAGGAGAATTCAAGTTCATTTGATATTTTGGCAGAACACCAAATGTATTAAAAACACTTCAGAATATAACCATTAATTATTTTTATAAATAATTGTTGGTAAAGACATTATTCAATTTCATAACCACAAATGTCAAGAAGTTTCTTTAGTTTCCAGCTTCTCTTTTTGAATTTAAACCCATTATTTTCTCTATAAATACCAGTAAGGACTTAGGAAAGCCACCTACTACTGTACGTATATTATATTTGGAAGATGCTGAATTCTCCCATCATTGTGTCTCTCTCAATTCAGTTTCTTTACTATTTCCAGATGGAAACTCCTTCTTATGTTACTCTTTAAACCTTTGACAATTATATGTATGCAATGTAGTGTAAATTAAACATCATAAAATCTTTCAAAGGAAGTTAGCTTTTGTGAATCACACACCACCATTCTTTTTTCTTTTTTTTTCTTGAGACAGAGAGTCTCGCTTTGTTGCTCGCTCTTGCTCAGGCTGGTCTCGAACTCCTGACCTTGAGCGATCCACCCGCCTCGGCCTCCCAGAGTGCTAGGATTACAGGCGTGAGCCACCACGCCCGGCCCACACCACCATTCTTAAATTCAACTGTCATGTTTGTTTAGGTTCTAGCTACAGCAGCCACTATTTGGTTTTAAGTTATCAACAGTGAAATGGAAATTCCCAATATACAGTTGCTTCCTCCACTAGTAAACACAGAATGTAATGATGACAGACAGCCACTAAAAGGAATTGTGCTGATATAGATACACCAAAGAAGTTTTATTTTAAAAGCTATATTACTAAAATAGGTATTTGTGTTTGACCATTCATTTTAGGATTACAGACATTTATTTCTTTATTGGCAATGACAATATTCTTAAGGACTCTCATCCAACACAGAGGAACAGCTATATATTTATTGGAGAAAAACCATATTGGACTTGGATTTTACATGTTCTATTTATCCCTTTTTGAGAAAAGGCATTCCTTAGTTCTTGATTGAGTCTTAAGTATCTTTGTAACTTATGCAACATCATACAGTGCCTTATAATCCTTAAACGTGTTAGGGGCTGAATTGTGTCCCATCAAAATTCATATATTGAAGTCATTATAGCTTATTTTCAAAGAGGTTATTAAGTTAAACTGAAGTTATTAGTGTAGGCTCTGAATAGAGCCAAACACAGAGGAAAGACCATGTGAAGACTAGGGAGAAGACAGTCATCTACGATTCAAAGATAGAGGCTTCAGAAGAAACTAACCTTGCCAACACCTTGATCTCAGATTTCTAGCCTACAGAATTGTATATAAATTTATGTGTGTAAGCCACCCAATCAGTGTTATTTGTCATGGTAACCCTAGCAAATTAATACAATATGCAATTAAAAAATTGTGAAATAAAAGAAGTTTACAACAATTGAAACAGAATGCTGTAGTAAGGGGAATAATGATTTTATATTAAATGAATTTTTTAAAAAATGTATCATAGTCCTATGATACTCAAAGAATTCTAAGTACTATAATTAACATATGCAAAACTTCTTAGGATGTGGCATAATTTTGTCAGAGAAAATTTTAAATACAATAATGAATAATATGCCATTCTATAGTGGATTTGTTCCACATGTGGTACAAGCTCAGATGCGGGTCATTTCTACAGACTGCCTGTGTTTGGTACTCACATTATATAAGATGAAGACATGAAAACTAGACAGAATTAAATAACGATGATAATCTTAATACAGTGGGACAAACTGCATATTGTATTCTTTTTAGACACGTTTTTAACATTAATTTTTAATTTATATTATCACATTGTTAAAAATGTTCTCTGTCTCTCTCTTTCCTCTAAACAACTGACCATGTAAAAAATTTGAAAAAAAAAAAAAAACTGACCATGTATTGTATTGACTGTTAATTGTCTTAATTCATAGACAGTATTGAAAGAATTAAAAGAGAATTTCTACTTTTCTCATCATTATAAATTATTTGTATCTATACACAAATATTCACTCTCCCTTCCAGTTTCTATGGGTGAACCATTGTTGGTCCTATGAAAACCCTTTTACCTGTTTGCTACAAACCATTTATTCTCTTAAACATAACACTCACATGCTTTAGCAAGTTTTCATTTCACTTCTGTAACATCAGATTGTTTCTCTGTATAGGATCATTACCATCAAACACATTGCAAACTCTCACCTTAAAAATAACCTCGCACCAATAAATAAAATAAATATCTCTGCATATTGTTTCCAAACATCTATAAAGAATTTTCCCCATGCAGAGCTTCCTCTTATTCAGCTCTCACTATTGCTTGCACCCATTATAATCAGATTTTTAGTCCCACTATGGCAGCATCTCATCTTTGTATTGACTACCCACCTCAGCTGTACACATTTATTCCTTTAACAAGCATTTCTTCAGCATGCATTACTTGCAAGAAAACATTGTGAACACTGCAGATACAGCAATGAACTAAATAGACTAAGTCTATGTCCTCTATGAGAGGGAAGGTAGCTTTTTTATTGGTATTAATAGAAATTGAAAAGCAGAAAAAATGAAGGCTATAGAACCTGCTACTCGCAGTATATTCTGTGGACCTCTAGCATTGCCATCACCAAGGAGCTTAGGAGAAATGCAGAATAACAGTCCCCATGCCAAGCCTACAGAATCAGAGTGTGCATTTTATCAAGATCACCAGGTGATTCAAATAAACATTAGAGTTTGAAAAGCCCTACAAAACAGTTAACAGAAGACACCTACTTAGAAAATATATAACAGACCTTTGAAATATTGAAGGTCAGTATTTGCCAATTATTTTCATCCATGACTAATTCAATGCTATTTTGCTTAGTGTTATTTCTGTGGATTGTATTATAAATTCATCTGGTTGTTAAGATTTTATTTAGCTGCAAGAAATGGAAAACCCAGTACCATAGATATAAAATGTTATTGCCATTCTTTCAGCCTCTCAACAGCATCACCATCGATATTTCTCTAATTATCTTAAAAATTCAGTAATGTTGGAGGATGGCTTTTGCCTTCAAGCTAGAGAAAAAGAGAGGAGATATACCAGGCACAGTTTTTATTTTAATCAGAAAAGTATGAGCTTTCTCCAAAGCATTTCCATCCCAAAACATATCTGCTTATTTACTGTGTGCTAAAAGTGGGTAATTTGGCTACAGCTAGCTGCAAGGTATACTGGAAAGGTAAGTATAAGCTTTCCAGGTGATACAGAGGAAGACAGTAGGAGAAAAGATGATTAGAAATATCTCTGGAGTAGAAAAGCAGCAGTATCTGCCACAATGTAAGAGATATAGCAAATATTTTTAAACTTTAAATAGAAACTTAAAATAATTATTCCCCACTACAACTTCCATCAATATGATCAATATCTCTACAGTCCTTAAGAATTATCACTATAGATTTTCTCTAAGTAGAAAATCTCAGGAGTGTCTCCCATATAGATCCAATGGTTTAGGTAATTCCCGGGAGTTAAGTAATACTGTGGGCACAAATACCATATAAACAATATGTTCTTTATGTTAAAAGTAAAAAGAATTAAACATATTTGTGGTGGGGCACGTCTTTGGGACACATTTTTCCTTTCTGTCTTTAAAGAAATATACCAACATGTTTTGAGCTGACTTTGAAGAGATTCACATGGCAAAGGACTGAAGGAAGTCTCCAGATGATAGATAGCCCAAAAGAAACTGAGGTTCTTAGTCTGAAAGCCTGCAAAGGCAACACCTGGATTGAGCCTTGCAGAAGGACCACAGAATCAGTGACATCATAAATGGATGTTATTTTAAGCTGTATGTTGTGCTAATTTTTTATGTAATAATAGAAAACTAATATATAAATTAAATTTTTAAAATGCACAGTTTGATACATTCCATTTGCCCATAAATAATACCTGCTGAGACATTTTTTGAAAATATTTTGCCTATTTACTTTAAACATAAAACTACATTGGTACCAAAATATCACTATCAGAGCTCACTATTGCCTTTTTGTACTGGGTATAACCTTGTTACTGTTAGTCTCTAGAAGCGATCGTTTTAAAAAGGAACTCACAAATTGGGATACTGATTATATATGAGTTTTTGGCATGTGAAAGGCCTTTTCCAAACGAAAGCCTGTCATATGGTTCCTTATTTAAATATGTATTAATAGAGTTACATGCATTTTAATTCAAACCTAAAATTAATAGAGATTTGAAAATGTGGAATATATACCTGGTAGTTAAAAAAGTAAGGCTGAAAAACTGTAAATGCTGCCATACCACATAGAGCAAATGAGCATTTGGTAGATGATTTTTCTTCCCAGCAGTTGTTTCACTAAATTTGGGCTTATAAAATATGATTCTATAATTTTTAATGTTCTATTATGATTTTCAACTAGCAAGTCATTACAGTGAACCTGTCAATTTTATTTTTGCCCTACCTGAGAGTTCATTTTTCTTTATCAGTGTTCAGACCATCTAAATGACAAATCTTGCTTTGTTTTTTGTCACCTGTTCTGATTAAGTGCTTAGCACTGTTTACATTTATCCAGAAGAAAGTAGAAAGGACATCTTTTCAAAGCAAAGAACTTTTTTGGACTCAGGGAAAATGTGAACCATAAAGACAATGAGAATAAAAATCAAGAAAATGAATGCTCGAGTTGTTACATTGTATCTGTTACTAACAAAAGCTATTCTCAGAAAAAAAGAATCTAACATTCTTATATACAGAATATAACTTACAAAATCAAATAACTCTTCTAGTTTTTCATGGCCTCATTAGTGTTTAAAATTATCATGCCAGGAATTCATTATACACACTCATGATAAATATCAATAAATATACATTCTTGAGTCATGAATAAGATTTGGATTATTAAACATTTTGTATCATCTCTTATATTTACATCATGAAGTTAGCCATCATTAGCAAAGCTTAAAATACAATTCTTGTTTCTGGCATTATCTTTTTTTACAATTGTGGCACTACACATTTCTGATAAATAGAACCCAAAACCCTTGAAATACTTTACCTAGCCTCTTCTTCCCTCAGTATAATAGTTTCTTTGTGAATAGTGGTCACAGCTATCACATTTATTGGTGTTTTTCTAAATTCACAAAGTGAGTGCTCAACAAATATTTCTTAAATGACAGAATTCTCTCAGACTAGTAGGAAGGCAGCACTAAATTAGCACTCTCATCATAAATTTTAAGTCACAAATTATTAAATTGGTACTCCAGTTAATTATTTCTTCAAGCATCCAGTTTAGTTTTCAAGAGCACTTACAAGCTTATATATCATTACACAATTAATATGTGACACTTTTATTCATAAATTTTGAAATTCATACATGCCTTTTTAAATTTCAATATATATTGGATACAAGTGCAGTTTTGTTACATGGGCATATTGTATAACATTTAGATCTGGGCTTTTAGTGTACCCATCACCCAAATAGTGTGCATGGTACCCAAAAAGTAATTTTTCATCTCTCATGTCCCTCTCATCCTCCCACCTTTGGCATCTCCAATATCTATTATTCCACTCTGCAAAATTTCATAAATGCTTTGAGCAATTACAGTAGTACACTAAGGGAATGAGTTGGGAGAGGTTCAAATTATGAATGGCCATTCAGGGGGACCATTTTCGGTAGACAATCGAAAAGCAATAACAAACCTACTAAATTTAAGTCTGCTGTTTATTATCTCCAAGTGTTATCAATTGTAAGCGATGTCAGTGATAAATACTCTTCCCCGAAATGTTGGGTCACTCCTTTAGCCCCTGACTTGGTAAATCACTGAAGAAGAAATCACTAAATGAGGATTGCTGCATAGTTCATTTATAGAGTCTCACTTGTTTCACATTCCTAAAGGAAAGTGAACTTTCAATATGGAACAAATGTGCATAAACTGAAGTCATGAACATTTAATTTAGGAGGCTATGACTAGAAAGGTAAAAAAAGGAGTGAGTAATCAATAAGCAGCCATTTTGAAATGTAGTGCTTTCAAATTTAAAAAGAAAGAAAAAGTACAATATTATACTAAATTATAATATAATTATATTTTAATTATGTTACATATGCAATCTAATGGCTTGGGAAGATTATTAGAATGTGTAAATTAAAGCCAGTATACTTGTTCGTAATTTTCAGGTTTATTTATTTTTAATTATTTTTTGAGTGTGATGGTTAGTGGGTGCTTTTGTTCTCCTTAATTTGAAAAAATAGTTTAGTAAAAAGTAAATTATGCTAATAATAAGAGTAAAAAGTAAGAATAATAAAAATGAAGGCAACTAAAATCACAATATATCTCAGCACACATTAATACCCTTTTTTAACATGTCAGTGCATACCTTTCAGACTTGATATACATATGTTATAAAAGGATTCAGAGTATAGATACTATTTTACAGACTTCATTTTAAAAAATTAACATTTTATTTTGCCATTATTATTTCATAGGGAAAAAATTCCACAATTATGTTCAATTACTATATGATATTCCAATATAAATATGAACCTTATGCATTAAACTCATATCATTAAAATATTATTTTGCTATTATAAACAATAAATATTCTACAATAAGTATATTTATAGGCTAATTGTTATACTCATTTTTATTGATTTCTTCTTTATAAATTCTTAGAGGTGGACAATGCATAGTAAAGGGTATGAATGGGCCATTTTGTTTTTCGGTCACCTCACACAGATAGGCACTAATTTTTGTCAGATTTTCAAGGGATTGTGAAAATACTTAAGTCCTGAAGAAAAAAACAAGTTAGTTGAAAAGTGTTTAAATTAAACAACAAAATCAAAATTAATAATTTATTTAGAGATAATATTATCAACTTAATAAAGTGATTACATTTCATATTGCTAAAATTTTTCCTTGTAAAAATACTTTGCAATTTAAATTTTCTTACTTCATAAGAAATTCTAAACAGGTATGGTTGTCAAAAAATCAGAGTCAAACATATAACTGCATTCCACACAGGTAAGCCATTTTACAAACAACATTTAAAAATTATTCAAACATTTATGACAAAATATAAAAATATTATAATTAAAGTAGATATGGATGCAGTTTGATATGTTTTACGTGATGGAAAGGGGAATCTCCAAAAGTCAGATTGATTATGGCCTACAAAGTTTTTATAGTGGCCCAGGATATGCATATTTTTAAGACTGTGATATATATTATCATTATAAAGTTGTACTAATTTATCAATATTTTAAATAATTTGTCCACATACACAAATCAGTAGGATGAATTTCAGTGCCGCATTAGATCCAGGCCTCTCTTCTCTCTCCTAATGGATATCCTGCAATTGACCTGCAGTTGAAGGAACAATGTCTTTTCAATGAAATACACTGTTGATAATGAAATAACACATTCTCTTTCACAGGAATGATGATAGTTAACCATTTAGACTATTAACACTTTCATCTCACTGATTTAAGTGGGATAAAAAATCATGTACAAGTTCAGATAGCAAAGTGAATAAAGATATAAGGGAGATGGTAGAGAAAGTTTAGCTTGTGGGGATGTGACTCTTTATACCAATTATTAAAGAGAGAAGTAGTGTCTTTGATTCAGTGTAGTATATTAGCATAAGATAATTATAATAGCAACCCATAAATAACTGGCTAATTTCTCTTACATTTAGTGTCTCTGACCTATCAATTATTTCCTTTCCTCTTTTGTCCATGTCAAACCTGAGGAGCTCTGAAAGCAACATCATGCCAGCACCCTACTTCAGGAATGGAAATGTCAAATGCCTAGCGAGAAACCAGAGAGTGGAGTGAATGAGACAGGAAAACAAGAGATCATCCAAGAAGCAAACAGATGCCCATATTACGTACTTGGTGAGGATTAAGTTAAACAAAGTATGTCAATTAGCATTAAACCAATCAATGACTTTGTTCAACACTTAGAATAAAACTTAAATTCTTTTCTCTGGCCATTACTAAGCCCCTAATATCAGCCTAGACTACTCTTCTGCTCACAACATTCCAGCCACATTGTATGTTTCATGTATCTTTGTCTTTATTGCTATACCTGGAATTCTACCCTTCACCTTCTCTAGGTAAGGAACACCTTTCTATCACCTATTCTTTGAGATTTTTCCTGATGAATCTCTTAATATTTCTGTCTCTTTACTGTATTCAATACACACTTCAGTGAAAGAATCTAGGTCAAGGTTCTCAACCTTGGAAATACTGATATTTGGGTTCAGAAAAATCTTATTTTGAAGAACTGTTTACTGAAAAATTTTGAGAGACTGTTCACCAGAAACATTTAGCAGCATCCCTGACCTCTATTCACTAGCAGGCCAGCAGCATCCTACCTGATTTTGGTAATCGATATTTCTCCAGATTTTGCAAAATTCCATTGGAAGGACAAAATCATCCCTGTGGTTGAAATCTCTGATCTAGACCTATTTTTCCATGCACGTACTTACCTAGGCTTATGTCTCTTCTTATGTTATCCTTTCCTTGACAGCTAAAACATCATGTCTGACTTATCTCTATATCCCCAAAGCTTATCCCAGGACAAGACTCCCAGAAAACACTTGAGAGAAGTAGTGATTTTACATTACAATAACATAAAATGAAATTATCCTTAAATCCTATTGACTATTGAAGGCTCAAAGCTAAAATCCTCTGTTGGAATCGCACTGACCAAAGGGAAATACCTCAATCAATGTTACGTGCTTTTCCTGGGAGCAGCTGCTTGCATCCAGTGATTTGTTGATGAAAGGATACAAAAGTCTAGTCCCCATGGCTCACATCAGGTCATTTCTGAGAGGTCATCACTGCTTCTGAATTCCTCATAGGATTGGCTGACACCTCTGTCATTAATGCATCAGAGTTCACTCTCTGCAGAAATCTGTGTCCCTTACCTCTTTATAGATGTAGTTCTCAAGTGCACTCCCTGGAAAACCTTCTTCACACATCTGTAGAGAATCCAACCTATACAAAAGATGGCCTCCTTACCTTGAAAACTTACAGAGTCAGATATCTTTTTGTCCCTCTGAGTATGAAGGTAATCAATGAAAAGAAACATTGGGAAATATCCCATTGATTATCATAAAATAGAAAGATATAAAATATCCTTCATAGAAAAAATATTTATATTTCATGTAAGATATTGGAATTTTTAACTTCAGGGTGAAAATTTTAGTGATTAATAGTCAAACACATTTTCTCTTATTTATAAAGTAAATTAAAGTAGCTCCTTAACAGCTTTAGAGCACAATGTTAACTATATCAGCATAAATTGTTTTTATTTCCCAGTTAAATAATAATAATGCAGTTTAGTCAAAGAAAAAAAAAAAGAACAAAAAGTCCCCCTGCCAGAATTCTTGAGTTTGGTCAAAATCCAACACAATAAGATATTTACAGAAATAGAACTAATTTTGTTTTCACAAATATCATTAAAATCTATACTACCAAACTGTATTATATTTTAGCCCTCATACACTGTGAGTGGGAATTTAAATTAAGTTAGTGCAAGCATTATGGAGAACAGCATGGAGGTTCCTCAAAAAAACTAAAAATAGAACTACAGTATGATCCAGCAATCCCATTGCTAGGTATATATCCAAAGGAGGGGAAGTCAATACATCAAAAAGATACTTGCATTCTCATGTTTATTAGAGCACTATTCACAATAGCCAAGATTTGGAATCTACCTAAGTGTCCATCAGTGGATGAATGGATAAAGAAATCGTGGTACATATGCACAATGGAATATTATACAGCCATAAAAAGAATGAAATCCTGCCATTTGCAACATCATGGATGGAACTGGATAACATTGTGTTAAGTGAAATAAACCAAGCACAGAAAGAGAAATCTTGCATTTTCTCCTGTGTCTGTGGGAGCCGTGTATTAGAATAATTGATTTCATGGAGACAGAGAGTAAAATGATAGTTAACAGAGCCTGAAAAGTGTAGTGGGGGGTGCGGAATAAAGTAGGGATGGTTATTGGGTTAAAAAATATAGACAGATAGATAGAATGAGCAATATTTGATAGCACAACAAAGTGACTATAGTCAACAGTAAGTTACGGTATACTTTAAAATAACTAAAAGAGTGAAACTGAAATGTTCCTAGCACAAAGAAATGATAAATGCTTGAGGTGATGAATACCTCAATGTCACTGATTTTATTATTACACATTTTATGTCTGTATCAAATCATCACATGTACCCTATAAATATGTAGCTGTCATGTACCCATAATTTACAAAAAATTAAAAACACTATCTCAAAGAATTTTTAAAATAACTCCACAAGGCATCCCTTCACATCCTTTATGTATCTTCTATTTGCATGACTTGCACATCTTACATATATGCACGTATTTCTAAGACAAATTTTGTCACTAGACATTCTTTAGGACTGCAACAATTCAGATAAGATGCTCTAGACAGAACACTTACTTATTGATGACATTTCCACCAATAAACTGATGATAACTCTGGCTTCGTGCCTCTGGGACCAATGAACTCTCTTTCTGAACAGTACACAGACTTCTCCCTTTTGTCAATAAAAACTTCCTTTTACCCTGCCTTGCAACATGCCCCTATAGCTTTCCATCGCTATGCAAACAAATTATAATTCTCTTTTTTTATTCCTGGAATGAATTTGACATATTTTGAAATGATGTCTTTCTGATGTCTTTCTTTTTGGTTGATATTACAGATAAGCAAAATTGAAAGGGAAATAAACACTTGTCAATAAAAATCCAGTGTCTAAACCTATAAGTATGTGTTGCCACCAAATTTTCTCTCTAATTAATTTTCTCCTTATTATCTCATGTATGTGATAATAATTAGGACAAGTGAAACTCATTATGTTTGAAAATGAGCCATTTTTTTGCTGAAATAAGTGTGTGCATGTAGTGCAGGGGCAAAATCAAATGGTTGAAGATCTAATCATGAAAACAATGATAATAAAATCCATTGTATAATAGTGACATCAACAAATATGTCTAATTCCTTATCATGTTGGTAGTGTCATATCCACTTTTATTGCATTTAGTTGTGTGTATGTGAATACTCTTTGAATAATAGCAAATATGAATCTATACAATAATGCATCAAAATATTTAATAATGAAGTTCCATAGTATTTGACAATTCCCAAATCTTTACATTTTTTCTTGCTTTGAAATAACTCCAATATTTTTTCTGTCTTTTTCTTTGCTATTCCAAATACATTATTTATATTTATTTATTTAACAGATTTAAATAATTTATTTTCCCATTAACTATATGGTTTTGCATTGGTTAGATATTGAGTTTTTTTTCATTTCAGGAAGATATATTTTAAAACTTAAATGTAAGCAATGTAAACTTATGAATGTAAAACTACTTGGAAATTGGCTCTAAAATTACAAAAAGAAATGAAGATAACACAGGAATTGGATCTTGTACTAGAAACAGTATTTAGACTGACCCGTGATCATAGCTAAAACATAATACAGTTTGGTAATAGATCATCAAAAAATGATGTGGTATTTTAATAGAGATTGCACTTAATCTGTAGATCACTTTGGGTAGTATAGACATCTTAAGAATGTTGATTCTGCCAACTCATGAGCATTTTCATCTGCTTATGTCCTTGCTATTTCCTTCCTCAGTGTTTCATAGTTCTCCCTGTAGAGATCTTTTGCTGCCTCAGTTAAATATATTCCTAGGTATTTTATTTTCTTTCTTGCTATTGTGAAGGGTACTGAGTCTTTGATTTGGTTCTCAGTTTGACTGTTGTTGGTGTATAGGAATGCTTCTGATTTCTCTACATTGATATTGTAACCTGAGACTTTGCTGAATTTGTTAATCAATTCCAATGGTCTCATGGCATAATCTCTGGGGTTTTCTAGATATAAGATCATATTGTCAGCTAAGAGCAATAATTGGACCTCTTCTGCTCCCATTTGGATGCCCTTGATTTTATTCTCTTGTCTTTTTGCTCTGGCTAGGACTTTTAGCACTATGTTGAATAGAAGCAGTGATAGAGGGCAACCTTATGTGGTTCCATTTCTAAGTGGGAATGCTTTCAATTTTTCCCCATTCAGTATGATGTTGACTGTGGATTTGTCTTATATGGCTTTTATCATTATTAGGTAAGTCCCATCTATGCCTATTTTGTTAAGCATTCTTATCGTAAAGGGCGCTGAATTTTGTCAAATGCTTTTTCTTCGTCTATTGAGAGGATCATATGGTCTTTGTTTTTGCTTCTATTTATGTGGTGAATTACGTTGATAGATTTGTGTATGTCGAGCCATTTCTACATCTCTGGGATGAAGCCCTTTTGGTCATGATGGATTATTTTTTGATAAACACCTGAATTTGCTTTGCTAGGATTTTGTTGAGAATTTTTGCATCTATATTTATAAGGGATATTGGTCTGTAGTTTTGTTTTTTTGTTGCGCCCTTTCCTGGTTTTGGTATCAGGGTGACGTTGGCTTCACAGAACGTGTTGGGGAGGATTCCTTCCTTCTCAATGTTGTGGAATAATTTCTGCGGGATAGGCACCAGTTCTTCTTTGTAGATATGATAAAATTCGGGTGTGAAAGCATCTGGTCCAGGACTTCTCTTTTTAGAAAGGTTTGTTATTGCTGCTTTAATTTTGGTTATTGATGTTGGTATGTTCAGGAATCCTCTTTCTTCTTGATGGAGCCTAAGGAGGCTGTGTTTCTAAGAATTGGCCCATTTCCTTAATATTTTCAAGTTTATGCTAATTTTCAAATGTATAGTATTCATGTATGATATTTTGTATTTCTGTAGTATCATTTGTGATTTCTCCTTTTTTAATGCTGATTGAGCTTACTAGAGCCCTTTCTTTTCTGCATCTCATTAATCTAGCAAGAGGCATGTCAATTTTGTTTATTTTTTCAAAGAACCAATTTCTCCTTTCATTAATCTTCCATATAGCTCTTTTGTTATCAATTTCATTTACTTCTGCTCCGATATTTGTTAGTTCTTTTCTTCTGCTGGGTTTAAGGTTGGCTTGCTCATTAGTTTCCATTTCTTTGATATGATTAGTTAGATTATTAAAATGTGATCTTTCTATCTTTTGGATGAAGACATTTGTGGATATGAATATTCCTTTCAGGACTGCTCTAGCTGTGTCTCACACATCTTGATAACTTGTGTCTCCTTTAACATTTACTTCAAAGAATCTTTTGATTTCCATCTTAATTTCCTCCTTCACACAATAATCATTCAGCAGAAGGTTGTTTAGTTTCCATGCTGAGTTGAGAGGTTTTTTTTTTTTTGTCGAGCTGAGAGTTTCTGTTGGAGTTGATTTCTAATTTTCTTCCTCTGTGGTGTGAGAAGATGTATGGTATAACTTCTATTATTTTTTAATTTTTTGAGACATGCTTTGTGGCCTGGGATATGGTCAATCTTAGAGAATGTCCCATGAGCTGATGAGAAAAATGTATTTTCAGTGGTTTTTGGGTAGACTGCTTTGTAAATGTCAGCCAGGCCCATTTGTTGTAGAGTTCTGTTTAAGTCTCTTGATTCTTTGTTTATTTTCTGTTTGGAGGATCTGTCCTGTTCTGTCAGAGGGTTGTTGAGGTCTCCAGCTATTACTGTGTTGCCATTTATCATTCTTTTTAGATCAAGTGGGACTTGCTTTATGAATGTGAGTGCACCTGAGTTAAGGTGCATAAATATTTAGAATTGTTATGCCTTCATGTTGAATCGTACCCTTCACCATTACATAGTGACCATCTTTGTCTTTTGTTACTTTTGTTGATTTGAAGACTAAGTTATCTGAAATCAGAACTTCCACACCAGCTTTCTTTCGATGTCCATTTGCTTGAAATATTGATTTCTACCCCTTTACCTTGAGTCTAAATGCATCCTTATGGGTTAGATGTGTTTCCTGAAGACAGCAGATACTTGGCTTGTGCATATTTGTCCATTTGGCCAGCCTATGTCTCTTTAGTGGGCAGTTCAAGCCATTCACATTTATTGAGAGAATTGATAAGCAGGGGCAGATTTCTGTTCATCCTGTTGAGTTCAACTTTGTTGTATTGATTTCTGCCTCAAGCCATTGTGGTGTCTGGCCTTTGATGCTTAGCTTTCGGATGGTTTTTACATTGGTGAGTGTTTATTGTTCTGATCCATGTGTAACATTGCTTTTAGTACTTACTGGAGGGCAGGTCTTGTCTTGATGAATTCCATCAGTCTTTGCTTGTCTGAGAAGGTCTTTATTTCTCCTTCAGATACGAAACTTAGTTTTGCAGGGTACAAGATTCTAGGCTGGGCATTATTCTGTTGGAAAAGAGTGAGAATGGGGCCCGATCTCTTCTTGTTTATAAGGTCTCAGTTGAGAAGTCTGCAGTAAGTCTAATGTGTTTTTCTTTTTAGGTCACCTGCTTTTTTCCCCTAACAGCTTGTGGGACGGCCTCTTTCATGTTTATTTCGGCCAGGCTGATGACTATGTGTCATGGTGTCTTCCTGTTTGCAATGACTCTCCAAGTAGGCCTTTAGCAAGGCCAGGTAAATTTTCTTTCATTATATCCTCAAATAGTTTATCCAACCCTTGTGTATTTTCTTCTTCACCCTCAGGGATGCCCATAATTCTCATGGTAGGCCTCTTCATATAATCCCACATTTCTTGCAGGTTTTGCTCTTTTCTCTTATTTCTCTGCTCTATCTTTCTGTGACTGACTTATTTAATTTAAAGATGTTATCTTCAATCCCTGAGATTCTTTTCTTCTGTTCGATCTACTCTATTCTTGAGGCTTTCCACTGTGTTTTGTAATTCCTTGAATAAATTCTTCATTTCCAGAAGTTCTGCTTGATTTTTCTTTAATATTTCAATTTAGTTAGTGAATTTTTCTTCCAAGTCCTGGATATTTTTTGTGATTTCTTTGTGTTGAGTATCCATTTTCTCTTGAATAATATTGAGTTTTCTTACATTCTATGTTGGAAATTCTTCTTATCATTTTAGGGTTCCTAATTCCATTGATATGCATTGCTAGACAGCTGGTGTTCCCCTTTGGGAGTTTGCTTTTAGTTCGATTCTTCATACTTCCAGAGTGCTTTCACTGATTCCTTCCCATCTGTACCAGCTGTTGTTTCTTACCTTTAGATTTTGGTTTAGACAATGACATGCACAGTTTAGTCTCTGCACCAGTAGACGGTGTTTGTGGGTAATATTCGACCACACCTTGTATGATGTGTCAGTAAATTCAATAAAAGGGTGTGCAAATTGACCTCCCTGTCGTTAGGTGGTGCTTTCTAAGAGGAGCAAACTGCAGTGTTGCTTTTGGGTCCTGTAACCAGCTCTCATTCCTCTTGAGAGGCACTCTAGTGCCTCAGGTTGTGGGTGATGCCTTGGAACTTCCAGCTGTGTCCTTATTCTCCACCTCCGTGGGGGAAGGTGAGTGAATGAGGCTGAGTGGGGCTGGGTTGGTTGAGCCTGCCCTCAAGCTCTACAGAGATTTTTAGCATGGGTCAAAGTTCTGTTTTCTGCTTCTGGGCAAAGCTTCCAGGGAGAGGCTGAAATGGCCCCACTCAGCCAATAAGTCTGGGTGTGGAGGTGGGGCTGTCTGAGACCTACAGTCTGGGGCAGGCCTCACTCCTTTCCACCCTTCCCTATTCTGTGGTTTCTCATGTTCCTCTGCCAGCAGGCAGGACCTCAAGCCAGCAGATCTCCCCTAACTGTGATGTGAGCCTGGGGGTTCCCTGCCCAGGATCACAGCCTGAGCTGGGACTGTGGCCCTCCCATGGGAGGAGGGTTGTCCCTCAAGTATGCTGCAGCTAGAATCCGCTCTGATCTGCTCCTGAAGGCACACACACCTCAGTAGACTAGTTCACATATATCCCTTCTTTTCCCCCAGGCAGTGAGAACAAGACCTGGGTGTATGGGATCTGGCCTGCAAGCCTGTCCCCCAAGCCCCAGAGATTAATCCCTGACCTTGTCAGGGAGAAGAGTGCTGGTCTCGTTACTCATGGGATGCCCAAGCTGGATCAGCATCTCTCCATCTTGGGATTTTCCCTGCTCTGCTGGAGTCACCAGGCATGCTATACTTGCAAGGGCCAGTGGATGGAGAGTTGGCAGTCTACGTACCCCTCAGTCTGCTGCAGGACCCCAAAAGGAAAGATCCCATTCCCTGTGGATGCCCCCAGGTGGTGGCTAAATTTTCTCAGCAGCCATGAGGAGGGGAGGGGAAGGGGAGAATGAAACAACATGGCATCTGCTGATGGGCTCGGGTCTGTGGGGCGGGAGGTGCCCTGTGGGAGCTGGGAGCCCAGTGCCCTGTTCACAAGAGGCTCACTATTCACTGGCAGTAGGCATCTCTGGATTGCTGTCAGCAGGTCTCTCCAGCAGCTCAGGAGCCCACCAACAGTCTGAGATGCAAGGAGGTGGAAATTTAACCACACCACCTAATCTTGTTGCTGGTCTCCAAGCCTCTCCAGGTTTAGACCCTGCCGATGCCTTCTCCTTCCAGTTCTGCTCCACAGCTTCTTCTCATGGAATCTCCTCTGGTTTCAGTTACCCTTCCTTCCAACCCTCATCTGACCTATGTTTTTCTGCCTATTTTTTTTTTTGTTGTTCACTTTCATCTAAAAATCTATCTTTCTCTCGGAGACACTCTGGCTGGTGGTTTTTCTCACCCGCCATCTTGCCTCCTTTCACTTCTTTGGTTAAATTTATCCCTAGATATTTTATTTATTTGTAGCTATTGTATATGGGATTGCTTACTTTGATTCTTTTTCAGAATGTTTACTGTTGGCATATAGAAATGCTACGACTTTTGTATGATAATTTTGTATCCTGCACCTTTATTGAATTTGTTTACCAGTTCCAATAGTTTCTTTTTTCTTGGTGTGGATTCTTTAGATTTATCTAGACATAAGATCATATCATCCACAAACAAGAATAATTTGACTTCTTCCTCTCCAATTTGGATGGCTTTATTTCTTTCCCTTGCCTAATTGCTCTTGCTAGAACTTACAGAACTATGTTGACTAACAGTGGTAAAACTGGGCATCCTTTTCTTGTTCTAGATCTTAGAGGAAAGGTTTTCAGTCTTTTCTCTTCCTGTATTATAATAGCTATTCGTCTGTCATATATGGCCTTGATTGTGTTGACATATGTTCCTTCTTATCCAGTTTTTTCAAAGATTTTATCCTAAAAGGATGTTGAATTTTATAAAATACTTTTTCAGTATCAATTGAAATGATCATATGATTTTTATCCTTTGTTCTGTTGATATGATGTATCACATGGATTGATTTGCATATGTTGAACCATCCTTTCATGCCTGGGATCAATCCTACATGATCATGAAGAATAATCTTTTTAACATGTTGTTGATTCAGTTTGCTACTATTTTGTTGAGGACTTTTGTATGTATGTGCATCAGAGATACTGCTTTATAGATTTTTTTATTTGTTGTGTCTTTGTCTGGCTTTGGTATCAAGGTGATACAGGCCTTGTAGATTGAGAGTATCTCCTCCTCCTCAATCTTTTGAATAGTTTAGTTAGGACTGATATTAGTGCTTCTTTGAATGTTTGTTAGAATTCAGCATTGAAGCTATTGGGTCCTGGGCTTTTCTTTGATGTGAGACTTTTTATTATTGCTTCTTTCTTGTTACCAGTTATTGGTTTATTTATGTTTCAATTTCTTTCTGGTTCAATCTTGGTAGGTTGTATGTGTTTAGGAAGATATCCCTTTCTTCTAGGTTTTACAATTTACTGACGCATAGTTGCTCTCATTAGTCTCTAATGATCCTTTACATTTCTACATTATCAGTTTTAATGTCTCTTTTTTATCTCTGATTTTATTTGGGTCTTCTCTCTTTTATTTTTAGTCAGGATAAAGGTATATTAATTTTGTTTATCTTTTCCAAAAAACAATCTTGTTTCCTTGATTTTTGTATTTTTTGTTTTAATTTCATTTATTTCTACTCTGATATTTATTATTTCTTTTCTTATGTTAATTTTGGATTTGATTTACTCCTGTTTTTCTAGTTCTTTAAGATTATTAAATTATTCATTTGAAGCTTTTCTGCTTTTTGATGTAGGCAGTTATTGCTGGAAACTTTCTTCTTATTACTGCTTTTGCTGTATGCCATAGGTTTTCACATGTTGTATTTTCATTTATATTTGTTTTGAGAAATTTTAAATTTCCTTCTTAACCTCTTTATTGAGCTACTGGTCATTCAGGAACATATTGTTTAATTTCCATATATTTGTATAATCTCCAATGTTCTTGTTATTGATTTCTAGTTTTGTTCCATTGTGGTCAGAGAAAATGCTTGATTTAATTTCAATTTTTAAAAAATTTTTAAGACTTGTTTTGTGGCCTAACATATGTTCTGTCCTTCAGAATCATCCATAAGCTGAGGAGAACATACATTCTGCAACTTTTGTATGAAACGTTCTGTAAATATCTATTAATATTAGGTCCATTTGGTCTATTGAACAGGTTAAGTTCAATATTTCTTTGTTGATTTTTTGTCTAGATATTTTTCCAGTGTTGAAAGTGAGGTGTTGAGATCTTCAACTATTATTGTGTTGGGGTCTATCTCTTTAGCACTTATTATATTTGCTTTATATATCTGGGTGCTCCACTGTTATGTACATATATATTTAGAATTGTTATATCCTTTTGCTGAATTGACAGATTTATCATTTATAATGATTTTATTGGTGTCTTTTTACAGTTTTTGTCTTGAAATATATTTTATCTGATAGAAATGTAGCTACTCCTACTCTTTCTTTGTTTCAATTTGCATGAGATATCTTTTTCCATCCTTTTATTTTCAATCTTCATAGGTGAAGTGGATTTCTTTTAAACAACATGCAGTTGGGTCTTTTTTTTTTTTTTCCAATCCATTCAGCCACTCTATGTCTTTTGATTGGAGAGGTAGTCATTTATATTTAATGTAACTATTGATAGGTAAGGACTTACTACTGCCATGTAGTTATTTGATTTTTGCCTGTTTTGTCATCCTCTCTTTCTTACTTCTTTTTTGTCTTCCTTGGTGTAAATGTGATCGTCCCTGGTAGTGTGATTTATTTTTTGCTTCACATTTTTTTATGTAACTGTCATAGGGTTTTTTTTTATTTGTGGTTACCATGAGGATTGCCAAAAACATTTTACAATCAATTATTTTATATAGATGACAATTTCACTCTGCTTATAAAGAACTACAAACCAATAAACAAGCAAAGAGAAGCATAAAAGAAACTCTACACTTTATCTTCATCCTCTCCACTTTTCTACTTTTTACTATTTCCATTTATATCTTTTTATACCATCTGTCTCTTAAAAAGTTGTTGTATTCATTATTTTTGATAAGTTTGTCTTTTAGTCTTCTTATTCAAGACGTAAGTGGTTTATAAACCACAATTATAGCAATAGAATATTCTGTATTTGTGTACTTCCTGTTATCAGTGAACTTTATACCTTTAGATGATTTTTTATTGTCCATTAACATCCTTTCCTTTCATATTAAAGAATTCTTTTTAGCACTTCTTGTAGGACAGGTCAGGTGTTGATGAAAACATTGGCTTTTCTTTGTCTAGAAAAGTCTTTCTCCTTTATGTTTGAAGGATATTTTTGCAGGATATAATAGTCTAGCATTAGGTTTGTTTCTTCAGCAATTTGAATATGTCATGCCACTCTCTCTTGGTCTATAAAGTTTCCACTGAGAGGTTGGCTGTCAGACATATTGAAACTCCTTTATACGTTATATTTTTCTCTTTTTCTTGCTGTCCTTATAAATTTTTCTTTAGTCTTGATCTGTGGGAACTTGATTATTAAATGGCTTGTGGTAGTATTGTTTAGGTTAAATCTGCTTGGTGTTCCATGGCCTTCTTGTACCTGAATATCGATATCTTTCTCTAGGTTTGGGAAGGTCTCTGTTATTATTTCTTTGAATAAATTTTCTACCCCAATTTTTCTCTCTCTACCTCCTATTTAAGGCCAGTAACTCTTAGATTTACCCTTGTGAGGCTATTTTGTATATCTTGTGAGCATGGTTCATTCTTTTTTATTTTTTCTCTTCTGACTATATTTTCAAATAGCTTATCTTCAAGGTCACCAATTTTTTATTCTGCTTGACCAATTCTGCTGTTGAGATACTATGATGCATTTTTCAGTTTGTCAATTGAATTTTTCAGCTCCAGAATTTCTGCTTTATTTATTTTATTTCTATTATTATTTCAATCTCTGTTAACATTTTCTGATAGACTTCAGAACTCCATCTCTGTGTTGTCTTTCAGTTCATTGAGCTTCTTCAGTACTGCTATTTTGAATTCTTTGTCTAAAAAGTCACATAATTCCATCACTCTAGGATTTGTCATCAGTTCATTTGTTAGGGTTATGTTTTCCTGGATGTTCTTGATATTTTTGGATGTTTGTTCATGTCTAGTCATTGAATAGCTGGGTATTTCTTGTAATTTTCACAGTCTGGGCTTGTTTGAACCCATCCTTTTTGAGAAGGCTTCCCAGGTATTCAAAGGAAATTGAGTATTGTGATCCTTTGGTCACTGCAGCCATATCAGAATTGGGGTGTCCAAAGCCTAGTAACGTTGTGACTCTTGTAGACTCCTAGTGGTACTGTCTTGGTGAACTTGAGCAAGATACATGATAATTGCCCAGATTACCAGTCAAAGTTTTATGCTTTCTTTCCTCACTCTCTGTGCTGGGCTGCTGGAGTTAGGAGAGGAGTGATGTGGGCATTCCCTCATGACCACCACAGCTTGGACTATACCAGGTCACATCTGAAGCCAGTCCACTTAAACTCTCACTTAAAGTCCATGGAAACTACTTCCTGGCTACTTCTGATGTTTGTTCAAAGCCCTAGGAATCTTTAGTCAGCAGGTTGTGGATCCTGCCAGGAATGGGTCCTTCTCTTAACGGCAGTGGGTTCCCTTCTGGCCCAGGGTGGGTTTAGAAATGCTGTGAACTAAGACCTGAAATCAGAGGCTTCAGGAGTCTACTTAGTACTTTATTTTAATGTGACTGAGCTGGTACCCAAGTTGAAAGACAAAGTCCTTTGTACTCTTCCCTTTCCTCTCCTCAAGTGTAAAAAGACTCTCCCTGAGCTACATTGCCTGGAGTTGGGGGAAGGATGACACAGGCAGTTGCTTGGCGCCTCTGCTGGTGTCTCATTGGGTCACATGTAGCCCAAGTCCACTGCCTCTGAGCCAGAAAAACTAAAGGACTTACCCAAGGACTACAGAATTTGTGGCTTGATTGTTTTTCAAAGTAATTTCAAGCCCCAGGCTGCTTTCTTCAGTGGGTGGTGGGGCTGGCTGGAACTCAAGTTTCTACTGCTGGAGTGAAGGATTTCCTTCTGGAGGATTTCCTTCTGGCCAGTCTGATCTAAATGCTCCCTTTGTGGTTGCCAGCAGAATTATGCCCTGTGCTGTTTCCCTGTGACAGGGTAGACCCATGTTTCAATGCAAATTCCCATAATCGCTTCACTGTACCTCCCTGAGACACACAGATTTTCTCTCCACCTGGTGCTGGCATAGTACTATCAAGGGCTGGGGGAGGGGTGGTGTAGACAATGCAAGACTTTTATTTCTGCCTTCTTGGGTGCTTCTTTCCTTAATATAATGTTAAAACCAGGTACTGTAATTACTCACCTGATTTTTGGTTCTTCTGAAGGTGCTTTCTTGCATGGATTGAATTTCATGTTCCTGCAAAGGGACAACCACTGGATGATTCTATTTGTCCATCTTTTTCTACTCTCCCCACAGTGTTTTTTTTGTTTGTTTTGTTTTGTTTTGTTTTTTTAGTCATATAAGCATGAGTTTCTCTCTGCATGCTCCCCCCGCCCTGATATGTCTGGGTCTGACTAGTGACTTCATCCTGGTATTTAAAACTTTCACATTTCCTCCTTGTGATTAAAATCTTTCTCCAAAAGTATTGCTGTTCAATTACCCCACACTCAGATTTAAATGTCCCACAGTGCCAAGATGGACCTTTCTGTTAGTTGATCTGGTCTCATGTAAGGAGGGGTGGTGATAAATAGCTGGAAGTCAGTGTTAAGACTCTTTTTGCAAACATTTTACAACAGGGAAGCCAGAAGTAGAAGCTCTCATGGTTACTTCATTTAGATTTCATCATTAAGTTGATTTTGTCTGTTCCATAACACTGGCTATCATCTCAAAGCACTGGGCCAACATAGTTTTTTCAGGAGTTGCATTTCTGCAGAAAATTGACAGACAGTGGATATGTAGTGTTTGAAAACAAAAAAACAAAGCAAAAATAACAGTAATATGACAATTATAGTTTGTACAATGAATTTAAGCCATGAACCTAGGCTTGAACACAACTGACTAAACAGATCGAATGATCACGGAGAACTGATTGAGACTTGCTGTAGCCAGGTGTCTTATTCTCTAATTTTATGTAACTGAGTCTTAATTTGCCCAGAGAAGTTTAGCCAGGTACAACATGCAGTATTAAAAATAGGACAGACACCACCTTGCTCAGCTAATAGATGGTCAAAAGAAATTTTGTTATTGAACGCTACTCTCTTAAGAGAAGATAAGTGCTGTTGCACAATCTTAGCCTTTGTGGCAGAGTCTGCAAGAGTTCCTAGGGTAGCAGATGCATTTTTTAACATTTCTTCATTGGTGACTACACCATACCATGGTATAAAAGAAAATTCCAATGACTCAAATTCTTTGTTCTCCATGGACAAATAGAGTTTTCTTCTTATCTGTCATAGTCCCTGACATAGTCTCTCTTTCTCTCACCTACACTTTTTCTCTTACATGTACCTATGCTATCTTGTTTTTTCTCTCACACTCTTTCTCCAACTTTCTCAATAGCTCTCACATTCACATCCTCTCAATCCCTTTCTCATACATACTTCCTCTTGCCAGCAAGCTCACTCACTCTACATCTTTAACGATTTTCTTTGCTCTTGCACATTTTCTATTTCTTTTTCATACCCCCTTCTTTCTCTTTTTTTCCCATAAGTTCTCTCCTACTCCAACTCTAGTATTCTCTCTCCCATATTATTTACTCTCTCTCCCCTACTGTTTAACTTTGTCACTCATTCAATATTTCTCTTTCTCTCAACTATTCTGACACTCATTTTCATACTCTTTTGCTTTTAAATTCTGTCTTGAACTTTCTTGATTCCACTGTCGCACCCTCCCTGACACTCTCACACTCTAAATTTCTCACTCTCACACCCCCTCTTCTTTCCCTTGCTCCCACCCAACCTTGTTCAGGCTACAGAAAAAAATAAACTAATAAGGACCTACCTATTTCTGCAAAAAGTCATTATCTTTTTCCCTTAAGAGCAGAGGGTACTTGGTCTATGTCAACAAGCAGTTGATAACAAAAAGACAATCTTCGGGGAGTGCAGAGAAGAAAGCCCTCTGTGGGCTTGGACACTGTAATTTAGTTCTACAGAGTCTGCTTTAGGTCATAAGACATCGTCAGAGTGGCATTTTCGCTGGAGTACGTGGATAACCATTCCTTTAGTTGAAATGAGTAATAGTATTCTTTTAATTCAATTATTACAGCATTAAATTCCTGTTCCCATGAAGCACTCTGCAAAATTTGCTCATAAATGAAACCAGGTCAGTTTAAGACCTAACACAGAACTTAGACATTTTCAAGAAATGTTAGAAGAGTATAGTTGATTTTGTCTGAAAGTGTTCAACATGAATGAAAGCCTAACAAAATTTCTCTAACACTTATGAAACAACATATCATCATAGTTATCTCAGGTTGTACTAAAAAGTAAAGGGAAAAACTGCCCCAATGTCTTTTGAGGCTGAGTATTACTTTAAAGAAATGATTGTTATGTCAAAGAAAGAATATCTTTTGTTTCCAAAAACTAAACTAAACTAAAATAAAATAACCCAAACTTATTTCTTTTCTTTTTGAAACCTCACCAACTTAGATTAGTATTATTCTCTTTTTTCTTCTCAAATACATTTCCAACATATCAAATAGGTTTCCAACATAACTTAGTAGTAGATAGTTGCTAGTTTCACAGTACGTACTAGCTGACCGATCTGTTGATGATGGATGATTTGAATCCTGTACCTGCCACCTTAAAGACTTGTTCCATTTCATATTGTTTTTCTATGATTTCAATAATGATTAAAATTCAAATTTTATAATTTTATAAGAAATTCATGAGATATTCATTTTCCTCTAAATCTGGATTTAACATTTGCCAAAGCTGGTTCTTTTCTATTTTTTTAATCTTATCCAGGTATAAATGTAGGAATGCCTTAATCTTTTTAAATTTAATATCAGAATTTTTATTGTTTCCCTGCATGATCTGTAGATCTGTAGTTCTTCTTTTTTCTATTTTTCCTTCAACTGTAAGCTCCTTTTTTCACAATATTTTTTAACGAAGAAGTCTTTAAATTCTGTAGAGTTGTTAAAGTATTTTCAACAATATCTCAAGATCAATGTAGTTAGTAGAAGTTCAGGACCGCCTTCATAGTGATTAAAGAAGCTGATGTTTCCTATATCAGTAGTCATGTCATATAAATTATTTTACGGACCTCAATCTTGACTAAATTTGCTGCTTTATTGCTGTGCACCCTTTGAGACACTGACCACGTGCTGAATAGAGCCATAATGAATTCATATAATTCCTTAGATAATATGCCAAACTCTCTAATACCACTAAGACCTTTCTTTAGTTGTTATAATTTTTTAAAAAATCTATAGCTTTGAATGTTTGGTAATTTTTTTTTTTTATTTCAGCATATCATGGGGGTACAGATGTTTAGGTTATGTATGTTGCCCTTGCCTCCTCCCTCCCCCACAAGTCCGAATTTCAAGCATGTCCATCCCTTGTATGGTGCGCATTGCACTCTTTGTGTATGCAAATACCCGTCCCCTACTCCCCCCTCCTCCTCCTCCTCCCCCTCCACACCCTCCTGCCCGACATACAAGAGATGTTATTCTTATATGTACACTTGTGTGTCGATCAGTTCATACCAATTTGATGGTGAATTTTTTTATTGCCTTTTAAATCTCAGGGAAATACTTACTTTTGAAGTTTTCCAAGAGAACCGTAAAGATACTTTTTTCTGTATTCCCATAGCACATTGTTTATAATTCCAGATAATCACAGCTAATGCTAATATTAATACTAAAATAATAGGTTCAATTTATTGAATGTTTATTATTTGTTTATCACAAAAGGTAGTATCTTGTATTTTTAAAGATAATATTATTGAATTGGTATAATCACTATATATGGAATTGATAAAACTACCGTTTAAATCTAGGTTTATCTGATATTTAAGAACCCTTTTTTTTT
>NW_012150707.1:622501-623324 GCF_000956105.1 Propithecus coquereli | reverse complement strand
ATTTATTTTGGTTGTTGCTGTGATTGCCTTTGGGGTCTTCTTCATAAATTCTTTGCCTAGGCCAATGTCTAGAAGAGTATTTCCAACATTTTCCTATTAGAAATTCTAATAGCTTCACTCCTTAGGTTTAAATTTGTTACCCAGCGTGATTTGATTTTTGTGAGAGGTGAAAGGTCGGGATCCTGATTCAGTCTTCTACATGTGGCTATCCAGTTTTTCCAGCACCATTTATTGAATAAGGATTCTTTTCCCCAGTGTAGGTTTCTGTCTGCTTTGTCAAAGATTAGATGGCTATATAAGGATGGTTTTATATCTGGGTTCTCAGTTCTGTCCCACTGGTCAATGGCTCCATTTTTATGCCAGTACCAAGCAGCTTTGATTAATACAGCCTTATAATAATGTTTCAAATCTAGTAAGTTGATACCTCCCATTTTGTTTTTATTGCCTAGAATTGTTTTTGCTACGCGGGGTCTTCTCTGCTTCCATACGAAGCGTAAAATAATTTTTCTACATCTGTGAAGAATGATGTTGGTATTTTCATAAGGATTGCATTCAATCTGTAGATCACTTTGGGTAGTATAGACATTTTAACAATGTTGATTCTGCCAACCCACGAGCATGGTGTGGTTTTCACCTGTTTACGTCCTCTGCTATTTCATTCCTCAATGTTTCACAGTTCTCCTTGTGGAGGTCTTTTACTTCCTTAGTTAAATATATTCCTAGATACTTTATTTTCTTTGTTGCTGTTGTGAAGGGAATTTAATCTTTGATTTGGTTCTCAGTATGACTGCTATTTGTGTATATGAAAGCCTCTGATTTGTGT
>NW_012150707.1:610547-619057 GCF_000956105.1 Propithecus coquereli | reverse complement strand
CATACATATTTACAATTTTTATGTCTTCTTGTTGAACTGCACCCTTTACCTTTATATGTTGACCCTCTTTGCCTTTAATTACTTTTGTTGATTTAAAAACTAACCTATGTGAGATCAAAACTGTCACACCAGCCTACCTTTGGCTTCCATTTCCTTGAAATATTGATTTCCACCCCTTTACCTTGAGTCTAAATGCATCCTTGCAGCTTAGATGCATTTCCTGGAGACAGCAGATGCTTGGCTTGCTTTTTTTATCCATTCGGCCAGCCTATGTCTCTTAAGAGGAGAGTTCAAGCCATTCACATTTATTGAGAGAACTGATAAGTGGGGTGAATTACAATTCATTCTGTTGTGTTGCATTTTGTTGCTTTGTTTTCTCTCTGGAGCCATTGTGGAGTCTAGCCTTTGATCTTTAACTTTTGAGTGGTTTTACATTCGAGAGTGTTTATTGTGCTGATCGTTGTGTAATTCTGTTTAGAGTACTTCTTGGAGAGCTAGTCTTGTCTTGGTGAATTCCCTCAGTCTTTGCTTATCTGAGAATGTCTTTATTTCTCCTTCATATGCAAAACTTAGTTTTGCAGGGTACAAGATTCTAGGCTGGGCATTATTCTGTTTCAGAAGAGTGAGAAGGGGGCCCCAGTCTCTTCTTGCTTGCAGGATTTCAGTTGAGAAGTCTGGCGTTATTCTGATGGGCTTTCCGTTGTATGTTACTTGTTTCTTTCACCTTACAGCTCTTAGAAGGGCCTCTTTAGTGGATATTTTGGTCAATCTGATGACTGTGTGACGTGGTATCTTCCTATTTGCATTGAATCTCCCTGGGGTCCGTTGAGCTTCTTGCACCTGTATATCTAGATTTTTAGCAAGGTCTGGAAAATTCTCCTCTATTAATTCTTCAAACAGCTTATTCAGCCCTTGAGTGTTTTTTTTTTTTTTTTTTCACCTTCTGGAACCCCTATCTCCCTCAGGTTCGGTTTTTTCACACAATCCCACGTTTCTTGTGGGATTATTTCTTTTCTCTTAATTTTCTGCTCGATTTCTGTGACTGACTTATTTAATTGGAAGGAGTTGTCTTCAATCTCTGAGATTCTTTCTTCTGTTTGATCTACCCTGTTCTTGAGGCTTTCCACGTGTTTTGTAGTTCCCTGTATAAGTCCTTTATTTCCAGGAGATCGGTTTGATTTTTCTTTAATATTTCAATTTCTTTAGTGAATTTTTCTTCCCAGTCCCAATTTTTTTTTTTTTTTTTCATTTCTTTGTGTTGGTTATCCATTTTTTCTTGGATATCATTCAGTTTTCTTACAGTCCATGTTTGAAATTCTTCTTCTGTCATTTTAGTGTTCTGAGTTTGGTTAATGTCCATAGCTGGGGAGTTGTTGTTCCTCTTTGGGGGTGTGCTTTCCATTTGAGTCTTCATACCTCCAGAGTTCTTTCGCTGGTTCCTTCCCATCTGTATCAGTTGTTCCTTCTTGCCTTTAGATTTTCGTTTGGATAATGACACGGCCTGTTTAGTCTCTGAGCCAGTAGTTCGTGTTTGTGGGTGAGATTCAACCACACCCTTTATGATGAGTCAGTAGATGCAGTAAAAAGGTGTGCAGGATGACCTCCCTGTCAGTAGGTGGCACTTGCAGGGAGGAGTGAGCTGCAGTGCTGTTTTTGGGTCCTGTAGCTAGCTCTTGTTCCTCTAGAGAGGCCTTTTGTGCCTCGCGTGGTGGCGGGGCCCTGGGAGTTCCAGGTGTGTTCTTATTCTCCACCTTGGTGAGGGCAGGACCGGGAATGAGTCTGGGTGGGGCTGGGTTGGGTAAGACTGGCCTCAGGCTCCACAACTGCTGTTAGCAGGGGTCAAAGGTCTGTTCTTTGTTTCTGTGCAAAGCTGCCCTGAGGGGCTGATGGCTCTACTCAGCTGAAAGTCTGGGCTTGGGGGTGGGGCTGTTGAGATCTGCACTCTGGAGCAGGTGTTGCTCCCCTCCACCCTCCCCTCTCTGTGGCCTCTCCCAGGCCTCTGCCAGGAAGCTGGACCTCAGGCCGCTGGATCTCCCCTGGCTGTGATGTGGGCCAGGAGGTTCCCTATCCAGGATCGCAGCCTGATCTGGGTGCACAGTCCTCTTTGGGGAGGAGGGTTGCCACTCTGGCACGCCGATCCGCCCCTGAAGACGCACACTCCTCAGTAGGCTCTTTCACAGATCTCCCTTCTGTCCCCCAGGGGACAGGGTGTATGGGGTCTGGTCTGCAGGCCTGTCCCCTGGGCCCTGGAGATCAATCCCTGACCCTGCCAGGGGGAGGGTTGCTGGTTTCGAATCACCTACAGGGTGCCCAAGCTGGATCGATTTCACTCCACCTCGGGATTTGCCCCACTCTCCTTGAGTCCCCAAGCAAGCAGCACCTGGGAGGGCTGGTGGGTAGGGAACTCGCAGTCTGAGTACCCCTCAGTCTGCTGTAGGGCCCCAAAAGGAAAGGTCCTGTTCCTTGGAGATGCCTCCGTGTGATGGTTAAATTGTCTCTCTGTGCACCCACGGGTAGGGAAAGGTAAAGAGAGAATGGAGCAATGTGGCGTCTGTCAATAGGCTCGGGTCTGCGCCCGGCGAGGTGCCTCGAGGGAGCTGGGAGCCCGGCGAAGTGTCTGCAAGAGGCCACTGCTCACTGGCATCAGCCGTCTCTGGGCTGGTGTCGGCAGGTCTCTGCAACGGCTCAGGAGCCTACCAGCAGTCCGAGATGCAAGGGAGAGGAAAGTTATCTGCTCCACCTACCCTTGTTGCTGGTCTCCAAGCATCTCAAGACCTTTCTCCTTCTAGTTCTCCTCCCCAACATCTTCCTGTGGAGTCTCCTGTAGTTTCAGGCACCCTTTCTTCTGACCCTCACCCGATCTATGTTTCTCTGCTAGTTTATTTTTTCTCTTTCTTCTAAAATTTGTCTTCTTTGCAGAGACACTCTGACTGGCAGCTTTTCTTGTCCGCCATCTGGGCTCCTCCCCCCTGATATTTAAGAACCTTACACTGCTCCTATTTATCAATTCATAGATAGGAATATAATTTTTAAAATTTGTTTCATGCTTGGATTCCCTAAAATAGACTAAAATAAATGAAAATCCTAGAGCAGAAGCCTTACCTATTATTGTTGACTACTAGTGTCTAGACTAGTATAAGGCAGATGCCTTGAATTTAGTAAATGATAAATGAATGAAAGCACAGTATAATTGCTTTTGGTAATGCCAAAGGAAGTATGGACCATTTCATTCCTAAGAGTTTGTTCCATAATTGGTACCTTCATGGAAACTTTGACACTAATATAAAAATGTACACATTATCTTGGTGTTCATTCAATGATATAAAATTCTACATTAATATACAAAATGAAAGGTATTCTCTTAAATAATCAACCTGACCACCAAAAATTTTCTAAATTTTTGTAGAGACCATGAATTATTTCTGTCACTAAACTATAAGATTAGAAAAAGAGTACACACTTTGCAATGTAAAATTAAGATCTCAACTATTTATAGTCATTGACACTTTCCAAAGAAAAAACCAAAACCAGTTTCAAAAGCCTGCGTACATTCTAATTTGTGAAATTTCCTTCTGCTCAACTAAATTTTTCCTGAACCTTCAAATCTTCAAATGGAATTTCTCTCTGTGCTCAGCTGTGGAGAAATTTGCAGTATGGCATTATACAGCTGTCAAATTCTACCCACAGGAGCTGATTTGGCAGTTTGCACAAGCAAAACTTTTCCTGACTCTTGGGACAGTTACCATTTTTAGCATTTGTTTGGAATAAAGGATAAGAATTGCTTAATTTGGAAAAAACTTCTTAGAAATTATTTTACAGACAAAAAAAGAGAATATATACAAAGAATCAACTGAGCTTTTAAAAATGCATTTAAAAAATCAAAACCTTGAACATAAGTTCTTGTCTTAATTGCAAAATTTCATAAAGATGTTAAAGATATGCTCATATTATATCTTATTTCTAGGTAAAAATCAATAATTACTTTCTTATAGCATGTTCCACAATCTAAGATGCAGAGAAGGCATAGGCAAGAATCAAACAAAAAAGCAACAACAACAACAAAGAGAGTCAGCAAACTCATGAATTTAAAGTAAGTCACAAAAAAAAAAAAAAACAGAACCACTTTTAAAATACATTAAGGAGAAAGAAGTAAAAAAATAAAAGACAAAACACCTATGGCGAGATTTTAAAAGAGAAAATATTCTCTACTAAAACTTAAAAGCAATCTTCACATTCAAAACAGTGTAAATCAGGTTTAGGAGGCCAAATGTTGACACCTGGAACAAGAAGTTTTCAAGATAAATATAACTGAAGTAAGTCTCAATTCTGAAATGCTATAGAGTCAAGTTTTATCACACAACAGGAGGGTGACAACGTGCTAAGGTCAAAATGGTCCGAGAGGAATTCATTGATGGAAGGTCTGGAAAGTCAGGATCCTTCTCCCATTTCCTCTGTCTTGGAAAAGTAGTGGATTTGGCCCCAAACTGAAATTGGACACATCATATCTAAAGTTACTGAATAATATGCTGTGAAGATTGCCCGGAATGAGGATAAACTTGCCAGAGTGGTGTGCTCCTCTCTTTCATCCTATAGGGAATGATGGAGGGGCAGATGGCTTGCATGCTCTCAGCCAGCACCCCATTCAGTGAGACCTCTGATCAGGACATTATATTCACATCCCTGGAGACAACAGGCAGTCTCTTCTTCCAATGAAGTACACATAAATTACCTGTAACATCTCCTCATAATTTGAACATGAATCCAAGAGCCGCCAAGAACTTGAAGAGAGTCAGAAAAAGTCAAGATTAAAATCAAAAGTGCATTGGAACCTATGTTCTCTTCTTTGACAATTACTTTTACTGTGGAGAAACTGGCCTCACACATTTCTAAGTCCAACCCTTCCAACCATAACGTTGATCTCAACTCCCTGATGTTCTGAGAGACTGTTCTTGGAAGTATCTTCTTTCTCTAATAAATCGCTACTTGTTTTCCCTCATTTACATTAGTCTTTTACACAAACAGCTGTAACACACTTCGTGGCAAACAAGAGAAAAACCTCGCTTGAGCTTTTATCCCTCTAACTTCCATGAAAATGCTAAGCTTGAATTTAAAACCAAACTTATGGAGAAGAATACTTGCTTCCTGTTCTCTGGGACATCTATTCCAATCAGGCTTTAGTTCCACCACTTGTCAAAGGTTACCAATTAACTCCCCAAATCAATTTGAACTTGGAGACTAGGAACACTCTAGTCATATAGCAGACTCTCAGCATGTGCCCCCTGATAGCAGTGACAAGTGATGACCTACATTATGCCCTATCCTATCCGGTACTGTCTAGGCAGCATTCTGGTGGTGATGGTGGTGGGGGAGAAGCTGCAGCCCTTGCTTCTTCCCAGAGAGATCCAATCCCTTTGTCAATCACTGCAGCTAGAGTACAAAAGGAGAGAGATCACTTCTGGGATAAAGAGCTCTTCTTTGACACCCATATGTTAGTGGGTTTACTACTCAACAAGTAGAAATGTATCAACATTAGGGTAGATAATATATGATAACAAGTAAATCATCTACAAAAATGCCATCACCAAAATGTAGCAGAACACTCTTCAAAAAAAAATGCCTGAGATTGCTACTCTGAAAAAGGACATGATTATTTTGGAGAAGAGTAAGTTTCAAACTGCAAAGAAGAAAACGAGAAAAAAGTAATACTTGAATAGCATCAGTTAAGAAAATAAATAATGGATGAAGTGATCAAAGTCTAAATAGATAAAACATTAGACTTCAGTCTAGGAAAGGGTTGAATTTAAAAAATACTGTATTCATTGAATGGAAGGAAGCTGCATAAAATGAGGACAAAAGTGCTAACATTGCCTGCCCAGAAAGATGGGGATCTTACCGAGATGAAGCAGAAGAGCGGCATCGAGGCTGCTGCCTTAAAACCACAAGGGTATCATGCAAGGTTGATAATAGTAAACATTTATCAGGCTCAGTATTTACATGCCTAACAATAAGTCTGGGATTTTTATTAGCTTTGGATGTAACAAAGTTTCTATTTCAAGAGATTTCTCTTTTCTTTTTACCAAAACATAGCATATTATCTTTTTTCCTCATTTCAAAGTTTAATCCTGCTTTTGATTTTATTCACGTTATTAAAATATTTACTTTTATGCACTTTGGTATATATAACCAATGTAAAGATATCATGAACATCATAAGAGTCCCTTTATCTTTTCTGTTTGGTTGACTTTATAATGCTGAATGTTGCTAGGCAATGTCCATTCATCTGGATGATGATCTTTCCCTAACCTGTGACACACCATAACAGTAAATACTTGCTTAGTAGCCTGCAATGTAGAATAGTTTGCATGTATAGCATTTAGGTGCTCCATTTAAAAGGCACAATGTCTTTATCACATGAATCATTCAAATTAAACAAGAACACCAAATCCTTTTACTCGTGCTCTAATATCAGCTATTTCCTGTACCACATTTTTGGTTGGAGAGTATTTTGTAGTTGGTTGATGTGCAAAAGATACAATGGGACTTGTACATTCAAAGCGCCCCCATCATTCTAGTAGATTATTCTTAAGATTTCTTTTTATGTGCCTTCCAGCAAAAAGTAAAAAAGAAAAATCATGTTACCTGAGGAATTCTATAGTATGATGAAGGATTTCTTTCTCCTCTTTTACAAGATTTCTTTCTCTATCCCTTCCATTTTAGAGCTATACTAACTGTCCATTCGTGGCACTACCAACCAGAAAACTTACTAATCTTGCCAGATAGTTGGACACAACGTCAAATATTAGGCAATAACATGAAAGAGGAAGAAGACAAAATGTCATTGAAATTTCCAAATAATCACTTTGGTTCTAGCAAATGGGTATATCATCCATAGCTTGATACTCAAATTTTACCTTATTAGGCATAAATCAAAATCATTGTCAAATGTCTAAAACAGAATATCAAATGAGCAAAATATTTCTACTCCATTTTTCCCGTTAATCATCCTACTGGACTCTTCTGTTCACCTACATTTTGCTTTCCACTCACGACTAACCACCATTTATCTTTTTAAAAGCTACCTGAGCACCTCTTACACACCTACTTCTCAGTTAATAAGCACCCACATTTGTGTGTGTGGCAGTATTAATTTTGATTTTCATAATAGTTTTATTATCTCAGATTGGTTTCTAGCTTAATATTTAGCAAAATTGAAATCTGAATGTATTCATTTTCTCCCTCTGTATACTAAGTGCCTTGGTTGGGAAGTCACAAGTTTGTAAAGACTTGAGTCAAGCCATAAATGTCACTGGAATTTGTATCTGAACACTTTAAAACCAAAGCCCTGATGATCATCTGGACGTATAGTTGCTGATACATAATGGTTGGGTGGAACACAGTGGAATCAATTTTATTCCACATGGTGATCCAAGTCACGAAAAACATTTGTACCCCCTTAATATTTTGAAATATTAATTTTAAAAAAACGGGTTAGCAAACAGAAGATGTGATAAAACAGAACACTTGATTTGTCTGCAGTTTACGCAAGCATATTCACAGTGTAAAAATTCATTGAGGCATATGTTTATTATCTATACAATTTTGTACATAAATTATATATCATTAAAATATTTTTTATGAAAAAATTATTCCATGTGATCAGTTGGGAACTTCTTAATACTCCATTGTCTGGTTTGAATGGTAAATAGACAAGTTCTGCATTCATGACTTGAGAATGACATAGTGGACAATGGTTGACACCCCTCGGTGATGAGGGTTTGGGTTTATTTCACCAGAAAAGCCACCAGACCAGCAGAGGTGCTCTCCGAGAATGAGGGGAACCTAAAATAATTAGTAAAGATAGAGGAAGGAAAAAATCAAGTATTAATTGAGTCCTCAAGATGAACTGCAATTACAGATGCTGTGATTTGTCTCACTAAATCCCTACATATAAATTTCCCCCAGGAAGAAAAGTCCATCAGAATCCCGTAGTTGCTGCTTCCAGAACATTTTATAAAGAAATATGTCTAAATATTGCAAAGGTGGACTATTATTGATATTGTGATGGACTCTTTAGACACCCCTTAGTAATTATCCAGATTTATTCTCCCAGATACTATAATACCTCGGTTTGCCTGTCCTGTGCTCTTAGACCTTTTCTGACATTTTCCTCAGCTGAAGAGAGATATCTGATTCTTAGGCATGCTCTTCCCTAGGGAGATTCTTGTAGCCAGTAAGTTCTTGATGTGGACAGTCCGCACAGAAAATTATCCTGTTAGGACTAAATATAATTTTTTTCTAGGTTTAAGTTAGTGCATTAGCAACCTACAAGGATGAAATAAAGTCTTAAAATTTGAACTTGAGAAATACAACCTATTTCTCCTTTCAAAGAATTCAAGATCTGGAATCTTTAGCCTTCTTAGAAAATTTAATATAACATTTAATGTAATGATATATAACATTTTAAAAAAATAAGTAAGGATGAAGTGATCAAAGTCTAAATAGATAAAACA
>NW_012150707.1:606395-610497 GCF_000956105.1 Propithecus coquereli | reverse complement strand
ATAAAATTCTACATTAATATACAAAATGAAAGGTATTCTCTTAAATAATCAACCTGACCACCAAAAATTTTCTAAATTTTTGTAGAGACCATGAATTATTTCTGTCACTAAACTATAAGATTAGAAAAAGAGTACACACTTTGCAATGTAAAATTAAGATCTCAACTATTTATAGTCATTGACACTTTCCAAAGAAAAAACCAAAACCAGTTTCAAAAGCCTGCGTACATTCTAATTTGTGAAATTTCCTTCTGCTCAACTAAATTTTTCCTGAACCTTCAAATCTTCAAATGGAATTTCTCTCTGTGCTCAGCTGTGGAGAAATTTGCAGTATGGCATTATACAGCTGTCAAATTCTACCCACAGGAGCTGATTTGGCAGTTTGCACAAGCAAAACTTTTCCTGACTCTTGGGACAGTTACCATTTTTAGCATTTGTTTGGAATAAAGGATAAGAATTGCTTAATTTGGAAAAAACTTCTTAGAAATTATTTTACAGACAAAAAAAGAGAATATATACAAAGAATCAACTGAGCTTTTAAAAATGCATTTAAAAAATCAAAACCTTGAACATAAGTTCTTGTCTTAATTGCAAAATTTCATAAAGATGTTAAAGATATGCTCATATTATATCTTATTTCTAGGTAAAAATCAATAATTACTTTCTTATAGCATGTTCCACAATCTAAGATGCAGAGAAGGCATAGGCAAGAATCAAACAAAAAAGCAACAACAACAACAAAGAGAGTCAGCAAACTCATGAATTTAAAGTAAGTCACAAAAAAAAAAAAAAACAGAACCACTTTTAAAATACATTAAGGAGAAAGAAGTAAAAAAATAAAAGACAAAACACCTATGGCGAGATTTTAAAAGAGAAAATATTCTCTACTAAAACTTAAAAGCAATCTTCACATTCAAAACAGTGTAAATCAGGTTTAGGAGGCCAAATGTTGACACCTGGAACAAGAAGTTTTCAAGATAAATATAACTGAAGTAAGTCTCAATTCTGAAATGCTATAGAGTCAAGTTTTATCACACAACAGGAGGGTGACAACGTGCTAAGGTCAAAATGGTCCGAGAGGAATTCATTGATGGAAGGTCTGGAAAGTCAGGATCCTTCTCCCATTTCCTCTGTCTTGGAAAAGTAGTGGATTTGGCCCCAAACTGAAATTGGACACATCATATCTAAAGTTACTGAATAATATGCTGTGAAGATTGCCCGGAATGAGGATAAACTTGCCAGAGTGGTGTGCTCCTCTCTTTCATCCTATAGGGAATGATGGAGGGGCAGATGGCTTGCATGCTCTCAGCCAGCACCCCATTCAGTGAGACCTCTGATCAGGACATTATATTCACATCCCTGGAGACAACAGGCAGTCTCTTCTTCCAATGAAGTACACATAAATTACCTGTAACATCTCCTCATAATTTGAACATGAATCCAAGAGCCGCCAAGAACTTGAAGAGAGTCAGAAAAAGTCAAGATTAAAATCAAAAGTGCATTGGAACCTATGTTCTCTTCTTTGACAATTACTTTTACTGTGGAGAAACTGGCCTCACACATTTCTAAGTCCAACCCTTCCAACCATAACGTTGATCTCAACTCCCTGATGTTCTGAGAGACTGTTCTTGGAAGTATCTTCTTTCTCTAATAAATCGCTACTTGTTTTCCCTCATTTACATTAGTCTTTTACACAAACAGCTGTAACACACTTCGTGGCAAACAAGAGAAAAACCTCGCTTGAGCTTTTATCCCTCTAACTTCCATGAAAATGCTAAGCTTGAATTTAGAACCAAACTTATGGAGAAGAATACTTGCTTCCTGTTCTCTGGGACATCTATTCCAATCAGGCTTTAGTTCCACCACTTGTCAAAGGTTACCAATTAACTCCCCAAATCAATTTGAACTTGGAGACTAGGAACACTCTAGTCATATAGCAGACTCTCAGCATGTGCCCCCTGATAGCAGTGACAAGTGATGACCTACATTATGCCCTATCCTATCCGGTACTGTCTAGGCAGCATTCTGGTGGTGATGGTGGTGGGGGAGAAGCTGCAGCCCTTGCTTCTTCCCAGAGAGATCCAATCCCTTTGTCAATCACTGCAGCTAGAGTACAAAAGGAGAGAGATCACTTCTGGGATAAAGAGCTCTTCTTTGACACCCATATGTTAGTGGGTTTACTACTCAACAAGTAGAAATGTATCAACATTAGGGTAGATAATATATGATAACAAGTAAATCATCTACAAAAATGCCATCACCAAAATGTAGCAGAACACTCTTCAGAAAATGCCTGAGATTGCTACTCTGAAAAAGGACATGATTATTTTGGAGAAGAGTAAGTTTCAAACTGCAAAGAAGAAAACGAGAAAAAAGTAATACTTGAATAGCATCAGTTAAGAAAATAAATAATGGATGAAGTGATCAAAGTCTAAATAGATAAAACATTAGACTTCAGTCTAGGAAAGGGTTGAATTTAAAAAATACTGTATTCATTGAATGGAAGGAAGCTGCATAAAATGAGGACAAAAGTGCTAACATTGCCTGCCCAGAAAGATGGGGATCTTACCGAGATGAAGCAGAAGAGCGGCATCGAGGCTGCTGCCTTAAAACCACAAGGGTATCATGCAAGGTTGATAATAGTAAACATTTATCAGGCTCAGTATTTACATGCCTAACAATAAGTCTGGGATTTTTATTAGCTTTGGATGTAACAAAGTTTCTATTTCAAGAGATTTCTCTTTTCTTTTTACCAAAACATAGCATATTATCTTTTTTCCTCATTTCAAAGTTTAATCCTGCTTTTGATTTTATTCACGTTATTAAAATATTTACTTTTATGCACTTTGGTATATATAACCAATGTAAAGATATCATGAACATCATAAGAGTCCCTTTATCTTTTCTGTTTGGTTGACTTTATAATGCTGAATGTTGCTAGGCAATGTCCATTCATCTGGATGATGATCTTTCCCTAACCTGTGACACACCGTAACAGTAAATACTTGCTTAGTAGCCTGCAATGTAGAATAGTTTGCATGTATAGCATTTAGGTGCTCCATTTAAAAGGCACAATGTCTTTATCACATGAATCATTCAAATTAAACAAGAACACCAAATCCTTTTACTCGTGCTCTAATATCAGCTATTTCCTGTACCACATTTTTGGTTGGAGAGTATTTTGTAGTTGGTTGATGTGCAAAAGATACAATGGGACTTGTACATTCAAAGCACCCCCATCATTCTAGTAGATTATTCTTAAGATTTCTTTTTATGTGCCTTCCAGCAAAAAGTAAAAAAGAAAAATCATGTTACCTGAGGAATTCTATAGTATGATGAAGGATTTCTTTCTCCTCTTTTACAAGATTTCTTTCTCTATCCCTTCCATTTTAGAGCTATACTAACTGTCCATTCGTGGCACTACCAACCAGAAAACTTACTAATCTTGCCAGATAGTTGGACACAACGTCAAATATTAGGCAATAACATGAAAGAGGAAGAAGACAAAATGTCATTGAAATTTCCAAATAATCACTTTGGTTCTAGCAAATGGGTATATCCTCCATAGCTTGATACTCAAATTTTACCTTATTAGGCATAAATCAAAATCATTGTCAAATGTCTAAAACAGAATATCAAATGAGCAAAATATTTCTACTCCATTTTTCCCGTTAATCATCCTACTGGACTCTTCTGTTCACCTACATTTTGCTTTCCACTCACGACTAACCACCATTTATCTTTTTAAAAGCTACCTGAGCACCTCTTACACACCTACTTCTCAGTTAATAAGCACCCACATTTGTGTGTGTGGCAGTATTAATTTTGATTTTCATAATAGTTTTATTATCTCAGATTGGTTTCTAGCTTAATATTTAGCAAAATTGAAATCTGAATGTATTCATTTTCTCCCTCTGTATACTAAGTGCCTTGGTTGGGAAGTCACAAGTTTGTAAAGACTTGAGTCAAGCCATAAATGTCACTGGAATTTGTATCTGAACACTTTAAAACCAAAGCCCTGATGATCATCTGGACGTATAGTTGCTGATACATAATGGTTGGGTGGAACACAGTGGAATCAATTTTATTCCACATGGTGATC
>NW_012150707.1:593759-596590 GCF_000956105.1 Propithecus coquereli | reverse complement strand
GTGTCATATGTTTCCTGTTAGGAGCCTAATTGATAGAATAATTGGTTCCAATCAATATTCTACTAGCTCAAAGCACATCATTTCTAGTAAGTTTAGTAGATCAAGACTTCATATAAAATTTTTTACTTAATTTTGAATATTTAATATTAACCTACAGTCCGTAAAGCATCCATAACTCTTCCTCAAAAATATACCAAAAACCAAACCAAACCAAACCAAACCAAAACAAACCCTTATGGTAACACTAGGCAGGTCTATATGACAGCCTCACAATCTGGAAAATAAAACAAATACATGAATTTTCCCTTTATTCTCATCAAATTCTGTTGTTGTTGTTTTTTTTTTTATTTTCATCCTTAAAAGTTTCGTCTTTTCGTTTTGTTGTAACATAAGAATTGCCAAATAACTTGATAATTTCTTCTTCTCTACAGGGTTTAGAGAATAATTATTATGAAAACTGTACTGTGTATAATTTCTTGAAGGGTGCTAGTTTAAAATGCCACTTCCGGGCCAGGCGTGGTGGCTCACAACTGTAATCCTAGCACTCTGGGAGGCCGAGGTGGGCGAACTGTTTGAGCTCAGGAGTTCGAGACCAGCCTGAGCAAGAGCAAGACCCCGTCTCTACTAAAATAAAATAGAAAGAAATTATCTGGACAACTAATAATAGAAAAAATTAGCCGGGCATGGTGGCGCATGCCTGTAGTCCCAGCTACTCGGGAGGCTGAGGCAGTAGGATCGCTTAAGCCCAGGAGTTTGAGGTTGCTGTGAGCTAGGCTAACACCATGACACTCACTCTAGCCAGGGCAACAGAGTGAGACTTTGTCTCAAAAAATTAAAAAAAAATAAAAATAAAATAAAATGCCACTTCCTGGGCTTTGACCCATGAAAGTCTGGGGTAGTAGATCCTGAAATGCCAAAAATTTGCCCTTAAAAACCATATTATTTCACCCTACAAAAACATTGCTGCAGTCAGCAAATCAAACATATAAAATATAAAATAAAAAAAGTCATACAAATTCTAAAAGTAGGTAAGAAATAGTTAAACAAAAGATAAGAAGGAAAAATTAGTTACAGACATCCAGTATACACAGATTTTAAGAGTTAGAGATTTACTCTGGGTGATGTTCTATGTATACATGCAAGCATAAGCTATTTGAATACAGCCATAACCTAGACTGCCCCCTTGGTCTCTTCGATTTACTATACGGGGAAGCAGGATTGCTGGTTTTAAAAGATTTTAGAAATGTTCTTCAGAACATTTCTGAAGAAATGTTCACCAAATCTGTTCCTAAAAATATTTCTTTTTCTTTTCTGCAGGTTAGTGTCAACTGTTTGTTTTACGAAAATTTTAAGTTAGCAACTTCTATTAAAAAATAGGTATAATAAATGTAATAACACTACCATTATGTTTTTACAATACGCTTCCTTCAATGTTTAAAAATACTTTTATATACACTATCCCTTTTGATACTACTATATACTTGCTTATCAATCACCTACCTGTAAACAATAAAATGATTATTAGAAATGTCTTATTGTTATTTCAATGGCTAAGCAACAATAAAAATAGTAAGACCAATAAACAAATGTAAAACTCTAAGGGAGGCAGTAAAGATCAATATGTAATTATTTCCCTTTCCTTTTTAAGTTTGTGAAAAAGATATATGCTATGTATATGTACAAGCACATTTATATAATTTAGTTTTTTCAATAGGAGTTGGAAAAAATACCGTTGCTACCTACAGAGGAGAATTATAAAAATAATCAATGAAATTATTCTGTAAAACGCTATGTATGTCATTAAGGGTTGTTTGTTCTTCCAATATTGGTGGAGAGCCTACAGTTTGTAGAGTGCTTTTATAAATTTCGTGCACTTATATGCTGTCAGAAATAAAGAGAACTCAATCTCTTCAAAAAGTTTTATCAAATAGTTGCTTGATTACTGAGATAGAATATGGAAGGTAAAAGGCCGTACTGCTTAGGCAAGGCAGTAGTTAGGAAAAAAGTAAAGCAAAACACAAAAGTGTGATAATTCCTATCCCTGAATAAAGAGAGACGATAGAGGAAGGAGGGAATAATTCAATGGGATCGATTAAGAAAGTAATTGTTGAGGAATAGCTTCAAACTTAATTTAGAAATATGAGTAGAAATTAAAGAAAGGAGACTAAGGCATATCCTTCAGAATGAAGTTTATTGAACAAAATGTAACAAAATAGAAAACAAAAGAGAAATAAGGACACACTTTAAACAATGACAATATTATAAATAGTTACAAAGACAGACTATCCATTGGAATTCCTATAATGCTCTTTCTGAATATCTCAACTAAAGAGGAAATGAAGAACGTTTCCTTTTTATGAATTTCAGAGAAAACATAGTGTCATTTCAAGTGAATGCTCATTATGTGTAAATTTCAGATCTCCATGGCGATATTCCTTAAAACTTAAAGTCTTTAAACTTTTATTTATTATTTCTCATGAGTCTGTGTGTCAAGAATTCATTCAGGGCTCAGCTGGGTAGTTTCGCTTCACATGATTCACTCTCAAGCCGAGAAGGCATCTGCATTCAACTGTGAACTCGAGGAGAGCTGGGTGTCCAAGAAGGCCTCAAAAGCAGTCTTATATATTTTGCAAACTGTTTTCAATCAAAGATATATTTAAAACATTACCTGAGTTTCTTTTCGCTACAAAATAAAATTTTTACTACTGTAGTAGTCTCGTCATCAAGGAGAATAAAAAACTATATTTTCCTTTATATACATTTTATACCTTCTAAATTAGAATGTAACTTAATTAAAGTTTGTTCTTGAGGTTTTGAGGTTGCGTAAAAAT
>NW_012150707.1:590285-593547 GCF_000956105.1 Propithecus coquereli | reverse complement strand
TGATAACTGCTGAACACAACATTCTTCAAAGGAGCAATGGTTATTACATCCACAGATTAAAGTTTTAATAAGAAAATTACGTCTCTATGTAAGTGCTTAGGGTAGGAATTATAGATGAAAACCCTCTCATAAAGAGTAATGAAATATTAGAAATGAGTTGAGACAATAGAAGAAAAGAGAGGTGAGTTTTAATTCCATTCAGGAGAAAGTTATACAAAAGATCAGAGATAAGAATGAATATGGTATATTCATCAAAAAAGAAGTTCAGAATAGGTAGGGCTTAGAGTATGAAGAGAAAAATAATCAAGATATTAAAAAATAAAATGAACAGGGATCAGATATCGGAAAGCCCTCTAAAATAGGTAAATGGGTTTTATTTTTGCAGCAAAGGCAATAGAACTCATTTAAATTTTTAAGCAGAAAAAATATAAATTTGCACAGCACTGAGATAACTGACTGTAGTGCTGGAGACAGTTATAGACAGAAGCAAAAATAGGGTTCAGAAAATCTAGTTCAGAGACTCTTTTTAGTGGACAGAAAACACAAGATAGTGGCAGATGTAGTATAGAGAGAAATAATGAATTAAATTAAAGATAAATCAAATATGAAAATGTAAATAAAGCAGATTCAATAAAATGGTTGTAGGATTTAAGGCTGGGATTTTTTATTTGAAATCTCTTCCCGTAAGAATACAATGGAACCACTTCTTTCATAGATGGTAATTTTGTGTCAGTTAAAAATTACAAAAGGCAAACTTACCCCTGAGCCCTATTTCCACCCTAGAAGGAAAAAAACATCTCTTAAGAAAACTAATCTGCTCAAAGTTTTCTCTAATATAGGAGCAAATCAATACTTTTACTAGAAACATTTAATCACTGAGTATTACAAAGGAAACTAAATAAGAGCTGACTTCTCAACAGTACAAAATGTAGGTCAGAAGACAGAGGAATAATATAATCAAGGTTTTCAAAAAATGTCAAGCAAGACTACTACATCCATTAAAGTTACCTTTCAAAAATAAAGTAAGGACTTTCCCGGAGAAATGAAAACAGAATTTGTTGTCAGCAGGACTGCCTTACAAAAATTACTAAAGGAAGTTATTCAGGCTGAAAGCATGTGAACCCAGATGGAAATTAAAGTCCACATTAACAAAAAAGAACCCTGGTAAAGGTCACTATGTAATTATAAAACATACTAAAAATGCCATGTTTTTCTCCTTTCTTCCTAATTAACTGATTTAAAGAGCAATTTTACAGAATAATATGTATATGTATTGTTGGACCTGTAACATACAGAAATATAATACACATGTAATATATTTGCCAAAACAGAAAAAAGGATGTGGGTGAAAACAACCACATAATGGGCTAAAAAGTGACTGAAGTTGGTAAAGTACTAATCGTAACAATGTATTGTTAGGCTTGTAACATTAATTGATTTAATATGTGTAACAATAATGCCATGAAATGGGGAAAAGAAAATATAATCATGTAGGTATGACACTTTCCCTGTAATTAATCTAGTATAAATCTGAAGCTGAAAGGGTAAGTTAAAATACATATGACAAACCACTAGGTTAGAAATAAGAATAAATAGAAAACAATAGTGAAGAGATCATTAAAGAAATTTAAAATATTATATTAGAAATATTCACCTAAAACAAAATTGAACAGCAAAGGAGCAGTAGAGGAGCAAAAATGACACGGGACATATAGCAAACAAAAAATAAAACGCACGAGTAAATCCAACTATGTTAATATTAACCCTAAGTTTGAATGGATTGAAAATCCATTCAAAAGCAGAGATTGTCAGACTGGGTAAAAAATATGACCCAATTAAACGTTTTCTATAAGCCATAACTTTAGATTCAAAGACACGACTAGAATGAAAGTAGATGGAAGAAAAATAATACCAAGTAGGCAGCAAACATAGTAAAGCTGGAGTAGGTTTACAATATCACACAAAATACACTTTAAAAAATGTTACTAGAGATAAAAAGGGCATTTTTATAATGATGAAGATAGGGTCAATCCATCAGGAAATTACAACAACTATAAACATGTACACACCAAACAAGAACACCAAAATACGTGAACCTAAAACAGAAATGAAGGCGAAAACAGCAATTAAACAACGACACTGGAAGATTGACATACTTCACTGCTAAAAGTGAATAGAATGCTGATCAGAAGATGAACAAGGAATCGAAGAATTACATAAAACTGTTAACTAATAAGACCTAACAGGCACCTATAGAACATTTAACCCAAGAACAGAATATACGTTCTTTCAAATGGGCATGGAACATTTTCCAGGATAGATAATATGGGAGGCTATAAAAGAGGCTCTTTAAATTTCAAGGGATATAAATAATTCAGGTATGTTCTCTGATTACAATAAAAGGAAAATGGAAATCAATAGCATGAAAAAAATTGGAGTAAACTAACAAGCATTTGGAAATTATACAATACCCTCTTGAATAATCAGTAAGTCGAAAAAGAAAGAAAATGAGGAATCAGACAATACTTTGAGGTGAATTAATTTTAAGAAACAATATACCAAAATCATGAGATGCAATTATAGCAGACTTAAAGAAAAAATATGTCTCTGTAAATGTCTGTATTAAGAAAGAATAAATTTCAAATTAATATTCTAACCTTACACTTTAAGATATTGGAAAAAGAACAGGAAACTTTACCTAAAGCAAGGAAAATAAATTAAATGATAAGGATTTCAGCAGAAGCTAATACAGAATAGAAAAAACAAAAAAGAAAATCAATAAAACAAAACTGGTTCTTTGGAAAGATTAACAAAATTGACAAACTTCTACTTATATTGACCAGAAGAAGAGCTAAAATATTCAGATTACTAGAATCAGAAATAAAATAGAGACACTACTACCAACATTAGAGAAATACAAAGAAGTGCAAAGAAATATTATAAACACTTGTACATTTACAAACTGGATAACCTAGATGGAATGCAAAAATAAAACGCAAACTACCAAAAGCAGATTAAAAAAAAAATAAGAAAACTGAATAGTTTTATAATAAGTAAAGACTCTAAGTTAGCAATCAAAAAACTATTTGCAACAAAAGGCCCAGATCCAATGGCTTCACCACTGAATTCTAACAAATATTTTTAAATAATACCAATTTTTTACAAACTCATAAAAAAAAGAAGAAAACCCTTCCCAACTCATTTTTTTTTTCTTTTTTTTTTTGAAACAGTCTCACTCTGTTGCTCTGGCTAGAGTGCCATG
>NW_012150707.1:588234-590235 GCF_000956105.1 Propithecus coquereli | reverse complement strand
GTTGAAAAATTAGTACTAAAAATGTGATGGGCGGGAGGGCCGGGCCTCACAGCCCTGCAGCCTCATCAGGCTCCGTCCCCTCGCAATTAAAAAAAACAAAAAGTGATTCCGTGGATGTGTGAGCAATTCCAGTGGAAAAGCCAGGGCCGCTCCACTCACCAAAAAAAAAAAAAAAAAAATCTAAACGCTTGGGGAATGACCTCAAAACTAAAATTACAAGTGCTACAGGAGCATTGACTTAAGGGATATCTGAGTTTAGGAGTTCAGCAAATGTCCTCTCTGGGCTCCATTTTTCCAGCCTATGGAACTCAAATAAAGACTTACTGCTTCAAAAGACCCAAAGGTTCAAAAATAATTATTCAATTGGGATCATTCAACCAAACACAGTGAAAGGCATTTTCAGTGTTCCCTTGTTTCATCTGTGGGAATATTGCTTCCAAGTTTAAATAATGATGTTGTCACCTGAAGAACTTCGAATGGCATCAGTAAAAATCTTCTAACACTTATTTTTAGAAGGAAAGGGAATGATTTATAAGTTTCTTCTTATTTTTGAGTCATGTCATGAATCATTGTGTATGCCAGATCTGTTCTGTTTCACTTCATGCCTCTTTCTTCCATAATCACTCCCACAGACAGCAGCTCTAGTAGATGTGAATTCATGTCTCTATTTTAAATTATAGTTAGACATATTTTATAAAATTTTTCATGCCAGATTATCTCAATGGCATCACAGATTTTCTAAGGAATTATTAATACCTGGAATGATAGTTTAGATTGATTTTTAAATATACTGAAGAATCCTTGTTAAAATATATGGAACAAAAAAGTACAATTGAAATATTGTATGAAAAAACAAGATATCCTCTGAGTAAGGACAGTGGATTTCTTACACTAAAATCATCACACCACTGAGTTCTATTTAAAAATGAAAAGGATGGAAGTGTCTATACCTTTTTTTTTTAGCTGAGAACATGTGATTATGAAAAATAAATCGATTCTATCTAGTGAAATATAAATTTTATCTGTGATAGTAGCAATCTTGAAGAATTATTTTTAGAATTAATAGAATTAAATTATATACAGAATTCAGCTGTGCAGGGAGTATCAAACATTTAATTCTCTGTAATTATCACATGACATTATTCAATTTGCAGAACTCTGAATAAAAAAATGTACATAATCCTCCATGTTTGGAAAATTTCTTAGTAATTTGAATAAATCATTTTCTCGCTTGCATAGGGCTTATGACTAGAGGTTCTGTGAATTATAAAGGTCTGTCTAAAACAGACTGAAATGGATTCTCCATCTCACATTTAGGAGGATCGGTTACATGTTATTGGTTTACTTGTGTGCTGCTTATTCTCTTTGCACCTCCAGATCCATTGTCTACTCGGTCTCTGCCCTTCTCTACTCTTCTTGGTATCCTGGGAGCCTGATTTCTAGGAACTATATTACTTGGGTTTCCTTACCTTCTGTCTTTTGGTTGAAGTTAACAACAAGAGGTACCAGCAGAAGAGTAGATGGAAGGAGGTGAGAGAAGTCAGCTTCTCTCCCCAGCATTCCCTATCCCAGAATGCACTTTTCACCATATTTGGATCATCCCACCTTTAGCCATGTCTTCTGATGGGAAATTACTAATACTTTCATGACTATAGTTCATACCAGTTGCTGCTGAAATCACTCTTTACCTTTGTTCCTGTGGGTGTAGGGATAATAATGATTTTCCTCTATTGCTACTCCCTGATGGCTTCACCATCAATCATCGGTTCTCTTAAATTTGTTGACATGTATTTTGTAGTCTCTATATGAAATTATCTTTGACTAACACCTTTAAGTGTGTCATATGTTTCCTGTTAGGAGCCTAATTGATAGAATAATTGGTTCCAATCAATATTCTACTAGCTCAAAGCACATCATTTCTAGTAAGTTTAGTAGATCAAGACTTTATATAAAATTTTTTACTTAATTTTGAATATTTAATATTAACCTACAGTCCGTAAA
>NW_012150707.1:585752-588184 GCF_000956105.1 Propithecus coquereli | reverse complement strand
GGCATCATGAAAGTGCGTGCATTGGGAAGCAAGGCTGGGAAAGAAGCCCAAACAGATGAACTGAGCAAGCACAGTGCAGGGATAGCCAGGGTGATCTTATATGGACTCACTGGCCAGCTGGTTTTGGGGTGGGGGGGATGTTTGGCTCGACTCCTCTACATTAAGAGATATAAAGAAATGGAGGTAACAAACAACCTCACAGGCAGGCTGAAGATAATAAGTACAGGTACTTGAATGCAGTGCAAAGTTAACACAATCTATATAATTGTGATAATCCTTTGATTAACCAATTTTAATTTTTGAGCAAAAATTTTTAAGAAGGAGGAAAAGGATAATGTTTACAACAACTAAGTATTTTGAGCACTCCCCCTAATTTTTTATTAAAATGTAGTCCAGCCTCAACATAAAGAAAAATATAAACATATAAGGGAGACTAGTCAAAGTGAACAATCATTCAGTAAAGTAAGCATTAACTAGGCCCATAAAAAAGATGTAAGGAAATTAAAAACAAATAAAAACAATGTCTAGAATAGAGCAGAAAACAATGATTTGTCACAGTATAGAGTGATTTCATTCTAGAGTGATATGAAATATATACCCATATATTCTTGTGAAAATGTTTTCTTTCCCACACAAAGAACATGTAACTAGGCATGTACCTTCTTTGGTAAAATCCATTGGTAGAAAGAGACAGTGTACTTTTCTCTGTTCCACACAATAAAAGACCCAAAGCAACTCTCTCAAAAAGAAGGTAAAAAAAAAAAAAAAAAATGGACGTATCAAAGAATTTTGGCAAGAAAAACGACTTGGATCTAAAGCTGAGTCGGATAATGGTTAATTGCAGGCTATTTCAGGGGAAATGGCCCTTGGAGATAATCTTGTTTAAAGCATTCACTGTTTCTGTTAGGCCTTAAGAGCTGAAGTGATATTCAACGTTAAACAATTACTTAGTGAAAGGAAGAAAAGAATTCTTATCTTTGAGTCTGCTCTTGAACAACTTAAAGTCTAAATTGTTCCAATTGTTCTGAGAAGTTTATAGAAAAGGGGGAAACAGGTACCTACCTCACATGCCAAGCACATGAGCCAATGAGCTCCTGCATATTTCAGGACACTTATCCATTTCAATAGGATCTCTGGGCTCTGCAGTAGAGATGTAGGATGTGGTCACACCCATATTCTAAGAACCAATCATTAGAGTTTTTACACTTAGCTTTAAACATGTTTCATTTATATTATTGCACTTTTAAAACACCTTTTTTTTTGAAAATGCTGTCAGTCTCAGAATATAATGTGGGCCTATCTCTTAATAATAAAATCCTGAAGATGATCCTGGAGGATTTTTTCTAAGTCTGTTTTCCACATCTCATTAAATCTTCACACAAATGATCAATGGGAATTTTAAAGATACATCTAAAGACATTTTATTTACTGAAGTCTTCTTATAATTATATACATGAGATCTGAGCTGTAATCTTTTCTATTCTATTATCCTCTAATAAATAATATTTTCATACTTTATTCTATTTCCTTGGTTAGTACCCCAAATAAATTAAAATCCATTTGTTGTATAAATTTTAAATTGAAGTTGTATAAAAATGTGGTAAAAATATTTCATTTCTGAAATTACTTTAGCCATCATACAGAGACATGACAGAGCAGGGAATTAAAAATAAATATATTTACCCCCATAATATGCTCAAATAAAAACAAATAATAAAAAAATATATTAAAAGAATATATCAATTGGCTTATACTTTGTTATAGAAGTGAAGAATCTGTAGTTCACTTCCTCATTCTAAACTCCCTGAAAATAGACTTACTCATTTATAAAATTTTGAAGTTTACAGTTAGTTATACCTAGTATTTGATGTATTTCAATACATTGTAAAATAAATTTCCATCTGGGACCATGAATATGTTTATTTTTAAATGGAATTTAAAGATTAACCATAGCCTGTTATCAGCATATGCAGAATGTATTAGGGATTTCTTAGTGTTCCCAAATATCTATTCATCCTTTCTTCCTCTCTTTGTTTCACTCTGAGTTTTAGCAGGGTAATTATCTTCAAGCTGGTAATGGTACCCTCTAGTGTCCCTTGTAGTTATCCATGGCCACATGATTAAATTCAAGTCAATAAAACTGAAAAAAAGTGAGGTGTGCAACCTCTGTATCACATCCTTAAATACAAAGTTACCTGCACCACTCTCTCATTCCCTTTCTTGCTCTCTGATAAAATGGGCATCACGGGAACAACTTCTTTGACTAAAGAGATAATAGAAATATATCAAAAATGATTCATGTTCTGGTGAGTTTAGAAAAGTAAGAATAATAGAGAAGTGGATTATAAGAGTTTTTAAAGTTTCCTTTTTAAGCAGGAATGCAGATTCCCACATTTAATTGTAACCATAGACCCATATACTTTTACATAAAC
>NW_012150707.1:570803-574777 GCF_000956105.1 Propithecus coquereli | reverse complement strand
GACTGCAAAAATTCTCAAAAAAAACACCTAGCACAGCAAATACAGAAATATACAAAAAGAATTATATAAAATCCAAGTGGGATTTATGCCAAAGAGACATCTTTATTTTAACATTTGAAAAATCAATTAATGTAATACAGCATATCAATAAAATAAAAACAAAAATTAACACGATTGTCTTTAATAAATGCACAAAAAAATTTGACAACATCCAACACTTTTTCATGATTAATAAAAACACACTAGGAATATAAGGAAACTTTCTCAATCTAACAAAAGAAAAAAACATGAAAACATTTCACATACATGAAAAATCCACATATATCATACTTAATGATGAAAGACTAAACACTCTTTCCTTAATATCAGTAGCAAAACGAAAACATCTGACCTTGCTCTGTTCAACATTGAACTGATAGTTCTAATAAGGACAAATAGGTAAGAAAAAGAAATTTTAAAAATCCAGACTTGAAAGGAAGAAGTAAAAGTATCTCTATTGGTAGATGATATGATCTTGTATATAGAGAATCCTAACGAACACACTAAAAACTTCTAGAATTAATAAGTGAGTTCAGCAATATTTCAACATAAAAGATTGATACACAAAATTCAGTTATATTTTTATACTCTAGCAGTGAACAATCTGGAAGTAAAAGTAAGAGAACAATTCCTTTTAAAATAGAATCAAAAAGAATAAAATACTTAGAAATAAGTTAAACAAAAGAATCGAAAAACTTATACTCTGAAACTATGAAACACTATTGAAATAAACTAAAGACAAGCTACATAAATGGGAAAACATCTCATGTTTGTGGATCAGAGCCTTAACATTGTTAACATGGTGATACTCCCCAAGATCATCTACAGATTTAACAGTACCCTATTTGAATATAACTTCTTTGTAGAAATTGATGAGCTGATTCTAAAACGCAAGTTATTGTAATTGCAAGGGACACAAGTAGCCAAAACAACCCCGAAAAAGAAGTAGAAGAACTCATACTTAATTGATTTCATAGCTTATTACAAAGCAATGGTGACCAATAGTATGATAATGGCACAAGTATAAACACATAGATGAATCAAATAGAATTAAGAGTCCAGAAAATCTCATATATCTGATTTTTGACACCTGTGGCAAGACCGTTCAATGGTAACAGAGTAATACAATATCCTAGACAAATTGTAGTGGGACAATTAGATAGCCACTTGCAAAAGAATAAAATTGAATCCCTACCTTGCACTCTATATAAAAATGAACACAAAATGGATCAAACACTTAAATATAAGAGCAAAAACTATAAACATTTAGAAGAAAACATAGGTGTCAAACTTTATGACAAGCAACAAAAGAAGACTGATAAATTAAACTTTATTAAAATTAAAAGTTTTTATGCTTCAAAGAATGTCAAGAAAGTAAAAAGACAACCCAGAGAATAGGAGAAAATATTTGAAAATTACATAGGGACTTATATCCAGAATGGATAAAGAACTCTTATAATTTAATATTAGACAAATAACCAAATTAAAAGTGAGCAAATGATCTCAACAGATACTTTTCCAAGGAAGATGCACAAATAGACATTAAGCACATGAAAATATGCTTGCCATAATTAGTCTTCAGGAAAATGAAAATTAAAACCTTAATAAGTTACCACTTCTCAACCACTAGAATGGTTAGAATCAGCAAGGTAGATAACGAGTGCTGGCAAGGATGTGCAGAAACTGGAAACTTTGTGTACTCCTGGTGGGAATGAAAAATGGTGCAGCTGTTTTGGGAAATGGTATGTCGGCACCTCAAATGGTTAAACATAGAGTTGCTGTCTGACTCTCAGTAATTTCATTGTCTAGGTATGTACCCAGGAACAATGTAAATATATGTTCACATAGAAATTTATACATGAACGTTTACAGCAGTATTATTCATACAGGCCAAATGGTAGAAATAACCCGAATGTCTAACAGCAAATGAATGAGTAGATTAACAAAATTGGTAGAGTCACAAAAAAATACATATTATATGGATCTATTAATATGAAATTCCAGAACAAAGAAATCTGTATAAACAGAAAGTAGATTTGTGGTTGCATAGGGCTGAATGTGAGAACAGGGACTATGAGATTGGGGGTAGGGAGTGAAAGTTGAAGTATATAGGGTTTCTTCTTGAGATGTTAACAATGTTTTAAAATTTATTGTGATTATAGTTGCATTTTATCTATGGATAGATTAAAATACATTAAATTGTGCACTCTAAATGGGTGAATTGTATGGTATGTGAATTATAGTTGAATAAAACTGTTAGCAATGGTAAGAAACAAAAAATCAATGGTGTCTACATTAATAATAGAATAATGAAGAAAATCCACACAATATCTCAATAAATGGAGAGATAAAACAACTTTAATTCAACATCCATTTACGATAATAAATCACAGCAAACTAAGAATAAAGAGAATTTCTTCAATCTGATAAAGAAAATCTATGAACAAATCCTTTTACTAACACGATACTTTATAGTTATGTCCTAAACAGGTTCTCTTTAAGATCGAGTATAAAACAAGCATGTCTACTCTCACCACTTCTCTTCAATATTTCACTGGAGTATGCCCAAAGAATAATTCAAGAAAAACATTTAAAATATATATGGAAAGACAAGAAGTGAAGGAGTAAATCTGTCCCTATTTTCAAATGACATGATTGTTTTTATAAAAAAATTTCAGGCAATTTAAAAAATATCATCAGATCTGAAAGGTGATTTTTAAAAAAATTGTGAGTTGCAAAATCAATATAAAATTATAGATCACATTTTACGTAGTATAAGCAAACAACTGAAATATACGTTTTCAAAAATCCATTTATAATAGCATCAAAATATGAAATATTTAGGCTACAAATATAAAAACAATATAAAATATAACAAAAATGCATAAAACTTTTATTCTGACAACTATAAAATCTTGATAATTAAGTAATAGAAGATCTTATTAATTAAGAAAAATTAACAATATTTAATTAAGATACTGCTCTTCCTACATTTATGTATAGATTCAATATAATTCCAACCATACTTTTGTCAGATTTTTAAAATAGATATTGACAAGCAGATTCCAAAATTCATAAGGAGTAGAAAAGAGCCTAGTATAGTCAAAAAGATTTTAGAAAAGAATAAGGTTAGAGAATTTACACTATCTGACTTGGAAACTTATCATAAAACAACTATTTTCAAGACAGTAGAATTGAAATAAAGATTGATAGATAGACAAATAGAACTGAATAGAGAAAACAAAATTAGGAACATGTTTATACTTCACTATTTAAAAAGAGTTAGCTCTATAAGGAAAGGGAAGACTTTTCCACAAATAGAGCTGAAAAGAATTGGATATCATCATGGAAAAAATTTAGCCTTACCATTTTCAGAAATTGACTCAAATGGATTATGGATCTAAACATAATGGCTAAAACTATAAATTTGTCAAGAAAAAAAGAATATTTTCATGACAAAGTTGGTGTCTAAGTAAGTTCTGGCTACTATAACACATTTTTATAGATTGGGTGGCTTAGGAAAAATAGAAATTGATTTTTTACAATTCTGAAGGTAGGATGTCCTAGATCAGAGTGTAAGCACAGTTGAGTTCTGGTGAGGGCCCTCTTTCAGGTTGCAGACTGCCATCTTCTTCCTCACATGGTGGAAAGAAAATAAGAGAGCTCTCTGGGAACCCTTTTTGTAAGAGCATTAATCTCATTCATGAGGACTTCATCCTTATGATTTAATTACCTCCAGAGACCCTACCTCCTAATGCAATCACATTGTGGGTTAAAATTTCAAAATATGCATTTTGGGGGAACACAAATAGTAGGTAAGAATTTCTTAGGCAGTAAACATAAAAACAATAATCATCTAAAAATATATAAATTGTAAGGGCAACACACGTAACCTAAACATCTGTACCCCATAATATGCTGAAATTAAAAAAAAA
>NW_012150707.1:568844-569535 GCF_000956105.1 Propithecus coquereli | reverse complement strand
ACAATCATATGGCATGACTTCCCAAGGTGAGAGGGACAAATATTAAGTGAAGAGGAAGGATTAGTTTTACCTACCATTTCAAATTTTTAAACTTAGAATTCAGTGAAAAAAAAACTATTTTCCCTGAAGGACAAACAAATCAGCAAAAAATTACAAAAGAGTAAAAACATCTAAAAATTTAAGTCAAATACATAGACAGCATAATTCTCTTAGGCTATTTCCATTCCCTATTCCTCTTTGTAGTCCATTTCCTAGCCAAAGCTAGTTATTTTAGAAATGCTAAATGAATTATTAATGCTTCATTATCCCAAAATAGCAGGCTTTATTTGTTTTATAATGAAGTAATCATATAAGTCCCAATTTTAAGCTTTCTTAAACAAATCCAAATACTGTAAACACTGTTTACTTCTAAAAGTGATCTTTTTATACAATTAATGCCATCAATGCTGTTTTTAAAAACAAACTAAATTTTCATATATAGATATCAAAATGCATCTCTGCTAAAACCAGTTAAAAGTCTAAATTTTTCAATAATACTATATATAGATGGGCATATGTCCTATAACAAGAACATATAATAGAGAGATTATGTTATGTTACTATTCTTTATATTTATATTAAATTTTATGGACACTACACTATGGGAAGAAAAATAGCTGCAAATTTTAAAGGCATAACAAATATCTTAAAT
>NW_012150707.1:562767-567169 GCF_000956105.1 Propithecus coquereli | reverse complement strand
CCTCGGCCTCCCAGAGAGCTAGGATTACAGGCGTGAGCCACCGCGCCCGGCCCAATATAGTATTTCTTAATTGCATCTCTTCCTTCCCTATTGCTGATCTAGAACTCCTGAGCTCAAACAATCCGCCCGCCTCGGCCTCCCAGAGTGCTAGGATTACAGGCGTGAGCCACCGCGCCCGGCCCAATATATATTTCTTAGAATAGCTCAGATATTCAAAAGACATCATTAGACTGTGGTGGTTTCTTGCACATCATTCAGCTCCACCTTTCCTTTTTCCTTAATTTAGATATTGGAAGCTTTATGATCTCTTATGCACAAATTTATGTGTCTATTTTTTCCCACTTACATTGCACTGGCAATAATTTCGACTAAATTTAGCTGTTTCCTTAAATCTAATATTTCTATTTTCTGATTTCTATTCAAAGCCAATAGAAACATAACACTTTTATAATAGTTAGACTGAATTCATTTATTGTTGACTGAGTCACAATACTAGATCCTGTATCAGTCATGCATTTAGGTTGTGTGTGTCTTGCATTGTATTAGTAGTCAACATAAATGACAATCATATGGCATGACTTCCCAAGGTGAGAGGAATAAGTAGAGAGTCACACTGTAGATCAATTACAGTCTCTCTGGGGTCCTTTGCAGTTGTCACAGGTAAAGTACATTATAGTAATAAAACTTAATGTCATATGGTACAGATAAATTTTCAGTATGAAAGGACACTCCGTTCTCTGCAGCAGAAGAAGTAAAGCAGCATTTTGGGTACCCAAAGATATAGGGGACCCAATAGCTATTCATAAATCTCATTTTGATATTCCAGAAAAACTCACCTTCAACTCACCTTTGATATTGAATATCATATTCAGTCAAGTTCTAGACTATCGGTGCAGGATAAAAGATTAAAAATCTATGAACAGTGAAATTAGGAATGTGGGAAGGTAAGAGAAGAATTGATGAGCAGTGCAGCAAGAGAACTACAATAAAATTTTCTATGGAAAGACTATTTAACTATGGAAAGGTAAAGAGCTTTATAAAGGTAAAAGGAAGCAAAGGAATATTGCTTCTTACACATGAACTTCCTCTTCGAAACTTTATCCCCATTGGCCTGCAAAAATGATTATTTTGTGATTTTGTAAAACATTAATCAATATTAATTGAATGCTTCTTTTGTAATGATAAAATATCCAGTATTCAGTCTTAACGAATTTACAATCCATCTCTCAGTAACTGAGCTTCTATGTACGCCAGGAAGAGCACAGAACATATATTAGGTAAGAAACAAAAAGAAATACAGTTTGCTGTCATAGGAGGAGTTCATCAAACAGATACCTAAGTTCACAACAAAAAATAGTGTTTGTCTAGAATCAGAATTGTCAATTTAGCAAAAAGGATTATATATGTGTAGGGTATAGGTGTGTGTGTATACATATGACATATATGTGTTATATATGTATAAAACAAATTTTAAAAAATTTTAAATTGAAATGAATTTGGGATATGTCCTAGTTAGTGATTTAAGACACAGATCATTTATCTTTATAATTGAAGCCTATTTTTAGATGCATTGATGTAACTGCAATATCAATTTAGCTTTAGTACAAAAATAGTTAAATTAATGAGTTATTTGCATTATTGAATACCTACCATAAAAAGGTATCTTTGCCTTTTCATCAGAAATATCATTATTTCCAGAGTACACATGGGGCTAGTGACTTTATTAGCTAGTGATGACAGAAAAAAAAATTCAGAAACCTCTGCTTTTAAGTCCCTTTGCATTTTAAAAAGGAAGAATAACTAATTCAAACAAGGATAGGTTCTATCCTAGTCATCTGTCATTACATCTTTCTAGTTATTATATCATTAACCTGCATCATTCACCAGAGAACATTATTCTACATCTTGAATTGAGTGATGCATTAAAATGACGAAGTTTTAATCTCCTCTAAAATTTTAAGACATACAACTGTATTTGGCTAGGGAAGCTGTCACTGATTCCCTTATAGATTTTTTCCCCCAGCTGCAGTAAAGTTGTAGCCTTTTCTTCAAGCCTATCATACATTAAAAAGAACAGTGCTTCAATTAATTCAATTTCCAGAAGAAGGAGAAAGAAATAAAATTACTTGAACAGGATGTGGTTTAGTCAGTTAAGGGAAAAATGACCTTTTAAAATTCAAAAATAAAATATTCTTTCTATTTAAGATAATACTAATCTAATCATGCCATGTGTAGTGAAATGTTATATTCATTTAGAAGCCAAAATACTAAATGTTGTAAGCATAGGAATTACAATATATTAGTCCCAGTAGCAATGGTGTATTCAGAATTAGACAAAACGTAAGCCATACCTATGTTCACAATTGATAAAGAAAAAGGAATGTAGTTCTATATCCCTCTACAGTTTTAATACCATATCCATTCACTCCACAGGTATTTACTGAACCCCATAATGTGGCTAGTCTAGTCTTTTCTAAACACTGAAGACACTTCATCTTCTAAATTAGATGCAGGGCTTGCTTTCTATGTGTTCGAAACCAATTCAGAGGGATATATCCATTATTTTATGTAGGTATGTCATAACTCAAGGAGTGAAAAAGCTCAGGGAATAAGAGACTAACGTCAGCCAGAGAAGTCTGGAAAAAAAAAAATCAGTAGACATAAGCCTTTTATAAAAAGTTGATGATTAAGAATATAAATTGATACAAAGAGTAAAAAGATTTAAAAAATTAGGGTAAGAAATAGCAGAAAAAATTATTTTGCATGAAGAATGAGCATAATATATTAAACAAAAAGAGAAGCACTGCCTTTCTGAAATAAAGAATATGTCCTAAAGAACAGTGGAGAATGAGGTGGGAGAATCAAGCCTTTGAACGTGAGTAAGATAGATGCAGCCAATATTGCCTAGGGGATGATTAAATATATTGCAAGACAGCATATACATTTTATTGGTTAAACATTACGAAAATGTTTTCAATGCTCAATTTGATGAGATACAAAATAGTACAATGATGTGCCAGAGCTTTAGTTGATAAAGCTCTAGAATATCTGCTAGAACCTTAATTTCTGTAGTAATTTCTTTCATTACCAACTATGAGGAGAACTTGCTATGCCTGTAACTAAGATGCTTTATGAGAGACAAAAAAAAAAAAAAAGAAAGAGTTGTATTTTTCTTTCAAATAATTCTTCAAATGTGATTACTTCCAAAAGAAGGGGAAAAAACGTGCTGCAGAAAATTTAACAGCATGATGACACTTAGGCAAGGGCACCATTATGAGTAGAGACCTATTTCTAGAAAGAATATATTCTACTATCATAGTCTGAGCAGGAGAAAAAAAATCTCACGATGAAAAAGACCTCATTATTTTTCTCTTTTTTCCTTACTTTAAAAGTGTTTCTCATTTGTTGTATTTCAAATCCATTTCTACATACAATGGATTTGAAAATAATCAATATAGAATTGTTGCATATATTAAATATTTAAATTTTAAAAAGTTGTTTTGAAGAGCAAGGTGGAAGAATAAGAGCTTTATAGCATCACCCCCATCCCCACCCCACAGAAGCATTTTGACAATTATCCATGGGCAAGAATACCTGTGGAAATCCAGCAGTACAGTGGAGAGTTCAAACACACCATTGGAGCAAAAAAAAATCTGAAAATAGAAGTACTGAAGAGGGCAAAAGGAATAGTTTCATTTTACCCACATCACACTCCCTCCCGAATAGCACAGCTCAGTACCAAAAAAAACCCCTTTGACCCACAATTTCACCCATAGGATAAAGTGAGAGCATAGTGCTGGAACATCTGGCTCTACAGCTGTGCAGAATGCTGCCCAAAAGGCCACCTTCCTTCTTTCATCACCCAGATTACTAGAGTGATCAACACAGCTGAATGGCTGGGAGAGACTGAGAATGAGGAAGAGAGAACATGAACCCTACTAATTGCTCTGGGAACACCATCGGGAAGCCCACCCATGAGCCGCTTGGGGTGCCTCACCTGCAGACCCCCCAAGAGGCCTCCTGGCACCCCAAATGCTCCATGTGTCTCACCACTCACTCCCCCTTGCTGGCTCCTCAAGTGCTCCCCTCTGGAAGGTGAGTGCAAGTGGCTGTCATGGATAGCCACTTTGACTCTGTGAACTGTGAAAAAGCACCTAAACTTAAGTTTTTCAGGGGAGCACACTAAGAAAACAAATGGCAGGCTCTCAGCATCTGGCCTGGCTTTGTGAGCTCAAGTTTGATTATATTTGACCTACTATAATATTTGATTATATCTGAGTTAACAAGATACAATAGAATTTAACTAGAATAGCCTCTCTTACACAGCAAAACCTTTTTAGATATACCTAGGACTATAATTATCAAATTTTATCTGTGGTTAGCAATTTATTCTAGGTGGGAA
>NW_012150707.1:549532-562297 GCF_000956105.1 Propithecus coquereli | reverse complement strand
AATAAGTTCCAGTGTTAGCTCTATAGGATTACTATAGTTAATGATAATATATTAAATAATTTCAAAGAGCTAGTAGAAGGATATTGAACATATCCAATACAACAAAATGATCAATGTTTGGGATGATAAAGTAATTATCCTGATCTGATCACTGTACATTCTATGAGTCAAAATATTACTATGTATACCCATGTATATGTACAATTAAAATGTGGTATATGTATACCATGGAGTACTATTCAGCTACAAGAAAAAATGGTGATATAGCACCTCTTGTATTATCCTGGATAGAGCTGGAGCCCATTCTACAAAGTGAAGTATCCCAAGAATGGAAAAATAAGCACCATGTGTACTCACCATCAAATTGGTTTTAACTGATCAACACCTAAGTGCACATATAGGAATAATATTTATCGGGCGTTGGACAGATGGGAGGGGGAGGACCGGATGGGTATATACAAACATAATGAGTGCAATGAGCACAGTCTGGGGGATGGACACGCTTGAAGCTCTTACCTTGGGTGGGGAAGGGAAGGGCAATATACGCAATCTAAACCTTTTTACCTCCATAATAGACTGAAATAAAAAAAAATTTAAAAAAATAAAAGAATCAGAAAGTATAACAGCCCAACAGCCTCTAAGAAAATGCAAATCTTTTTTTTCTTCCCTCCTTTTTTTAAAAAACCAAATTACTATACAAGCACATGCATACTCATGAATAAAAACACGCACAAACACACATGTCTAATGATTAATTCTTGGTGGAATAGGGATCACTTTTGCTTTATTTTATCCAACATAATCTCTTTTCACAGGTAAGCTGCAGTGTGCACAATAGTTAATTTAATGAAATCTTATGTGTATTATTTCTTTTCAGGCTTGGACTTCTAAAAAGAAGGGAAAAATGTTATTTTAGGTCAAATTTGTATTTTAGGTCAAACTTGTATTTTTATTAATGCCAATCTAAATGATACATAACACATTTTAGTGTCTTATAAGTATTCTTAAGAAAGAAAGACGTTCTTAATAAAAGACCACATTTGTGTACTAGGAAAGGACAGCATTTCTTACTAAATTGCCTTAAACAATCCTTTAGGTAGTTTCTGAAAGAAGGGAATTTGTCATGAAAGATCACATTTATATACTTAGAAAAGACAGAATTTCTTGTTAAATTGGCTTAAAAAGTGGATTTTCCTTAAATGTTTCTACGGTGATTCCAAAAATAGTTTCCTATCTCCCTATAGAAGTTGTTAATTGGGTAATTTGATTAGTAAATTGGTTAGAAATAAAAATCCTATTATACGTTCGTGACATAATGATTGACTAATTTCTTCACTGACTATTGTTTATTTCTTGCTTTATTGCGTGTCAATGATGTCTTTTTTTAGAGGCCTTACAGAGAGTTTCTAGTTTTTTCTTTTTTCCTGCAAGGACAGTCTAGGATGAATTTATTTTGTAGATTTTGATTCCAGAAGGAGGCTCTCTTTATACACAAATTATGGAACTGAAAAAATACCCTATTTTGGTATACTACAAACAAACAATAAGATTGATACATGGAAATTAGAATTAACATAATTGATATCTGAAATTGATTCAAACCTTGGAAATCTATACACTCTGATTTACCTGCAAATGAGGAAAAGCAAGGTGATGTTAACTTTGATGCTTATATTATATTAGTACCACTACCATATCCAATAGTAAATGTCTTACAAGTGCTTTTGGCTAAGTTGATCCATGGTCTTCCATTTTGCTTTCCTCATGAAGAGGCCCTCAACTGCCAATGGAGTCAATGTCATATATGAAAATACCATGTGTGAACCCACAACAGCCTGGGCACAACTATTCTCTGTTTTATTGGAACTGGAGGAATGTAGGGAGGTCTAATGACCTGGCCTCAACTCTGGTATGGCAGTAGTCACCTGGACCCTGGAGGAACACAGAAAGTCTTACAAATACTGCTTCCTCCAACTGCTGGCTTTAATCTTTATCTACAAGAAAAATAAAAACAGTCATTTTGACCAGGTAGAAGAGAAGATATACAATTATCTCCAATGCCCTTGCCCCTTCTACTTTTTTACTTACAATCCTACATTTCTTTTTATTCTTCAGAGCACACTTTGATTACAATCAGGTTAGCATTTGCACATAAATGCTGAAAGAGGCCACTTCTACAAACAACTCAGCTCAAATTTCCACTTTCAGCTTTTCAAAAACAATAAGCTAGAAACATAAATATGTCAAGGATCCCAAATTCAGTTTAAACTAAATTTCTTTTAGATTCTCTCATGAATGAACATGTCAATACTTTTGAAGACCCTCGTATTTTCACATACGAACTCTTGCCTATGTCTAAGGAAGAAGAAATGAAAAAAAAAAGAATGTTTTTTTCTTAAAGTTCCATTGGATATTAATAAGAATTATCAACATTGATAGCTGTAGCAGCGTGGAGCTGAACACTCTACCAGAGATGTGAAGTCACTTAACAATGATTTATTTCATCACTGAAGAGACGTTGCTAGGTTTGATTCAGATACTAACTAAGGAATCTGAAAATCTGTGTATGTATGTCACATTGTAGCCTAAAGAAATATTCTAGAGTAAACATTAGAATACTCTCTAAATTCTCTTAGGAGGAGAAGGTTGGTGAAATATTGGTAAAGTAGTAGAAAAATGTTTTCAAGTCTTGTAAATATCTGTGAATTGAATTAAAGAGATCCCAATGGTTTTGCTGTATAATTATATTCTTACCCCTACGGCAAAACAGCAAAGTTAGAAAAAGATACCAAAGGAGCAAAAAATAAATTTCATAATACTAAATATTTTCTCATTTATTTTGAAATGCTTCAGTTAAGGCAAATATAAATGGATGTTTGTTTTAATCTATACCTTCGAGGCAGGTTGTTGCGCTAATGAGGAATCCAACTCCACGGGGTTCAATGACCATGAATCAGAGGCAGCAAATACACTTCAGCTATCTGTATCATCACACAATGGAAGACAAACTCAGACTATTACTGGTGAAATTTATGCTTTTGGCTAGAAATATTTTAGAGTTATTCCCATGAGGATTTAAAATGCTCTTTCATCTTTCCTATCCAAAATGATAATTGTGGTGCTGCAGTTATATACCACTAATGTATCAGCCCCAAATCTGAAATATTAGAGCTCGGACTCTGCAAACAATGTTTCCCAAACTACTTTGCTGGGTTTTGCCAGAAAGAAATATACTGCATTTGGAAGACGGCATTGTCAAATGATGGGCAGATGGAAGGTATTCTTTATCTCTCTTTTACCTTGCTTCTTGGTAGTATTTCTGAAAGTGACTGTGTCCTTACATTGCTCCTGACATTGGCTTCAAGGCCATCCTCTGTGGATCCAGCACCATCCAAAGAAAAACTCTCAGTGACTCAGTAGCAAATCCACTCCAGGTCTCTTATAAAACCTCCTCCATTTCGTTTTACTGCAGTCCTAGTGATGATAGCTACCGGTACTTGCTTTTTATAATCACTTATCTTTGTGTATAATTTCTTTTTTTTCTTTTTCGTTTACGGTCTCATTCAGTGTTACTTTTACATTTGTAATAGATGTATAACCAATTACTTACGTTAAATTCCCTCTGTTTAAAATAGAATCGTGTTTATGGTTTTATAAACTATACCCTGGTGGATAGAACAGGCTTATACCCTTGATGGGCCTATATAGCCACCGAGTCCAGAGGGTACTTGATCACTTGACTCCAATCAAATAGTTAGCCAGGAGGAAAAAAAAGAAAAGATATTTAGCTAAATCCCGGCACTAGTAATTGTTTGCAGGTGCCTCCTCAAGTGAACCTTTTTGGAAGATGATGTTAGCACCTGTGGTAGTTAACTTTATGTGTTCCTTGGCTAGGCTACAGTGCCCACTTGTTTGGTCGAATACTAGTCTGAATGGTGCTATGAGGATATTTTGTAGATGTGATTGACATTTAAAATCAATTGACTTTAAGTAAAGGTTACCTTCAATAATGTAAATGGGCCTCATACAATTGGTTGAAAGCCTTAAGAGTAAAAACTGAGGTTTCCTAGATAAAAAAAAAATTCTGTCTTAAGAAAGACAGTAACAGAAAAACACAACCTGAGTTTCCAACTGTTTTCAGACTTGCCAGCCCCCACAATGCATAAGCCAAGTCCTCTGTGTATACCTTAAGCAATTCATGTATGCATGTGTATGTAGAAAGAGAGAAAGGGGGAGGGGGGAGAGAGAGAGAGGGAATTTCTCTATAAGAATCCTGACTGACATAGAACCTATGATGTCATCAAGCTAAAAAAAATAAATTTTATTCATATCTTCTGATAACAAAGTCTGCTCTTGTGACAGTTTGTACTAAAATTTGCTTTCATTGTTATCTGTTTGTAATGGTATAGATAGGAAATCTATTGTCCCTATGCACCTCTAACTACTGGAAGATACTGAAATTCATTAAACATACAAAATACTTAACATTAATGGATATCCACACTGGCTTATCTCCATTCAAAACATACGATTTTACATAAAATCTCTTGAAATATTTGAACTGGGGATGAACAAAAATATGTACAGGTTTCTACTCACAATGATGTTAAATTTGTTAAATTTTATATTAGAAATAGAAATTAAATAAACACTAGTGATGCAAAATAAAATTAGAAATAACCTTTGCTAAATTGGCTATAAGTGTTTAAAATATCCAAAAGTAGGCTAAAAGGAAAATGAAGTATTATATTGTTGCCACAAGTGTAAAAGTAATTGATGGAAATATGCCAAAAGACATATGTTGTGATACATGGTCCTTTCATACAGATAAATATTTCAGTTTACTACCCGTTGAAAACCACACTGAGCAGGAAGCAAAAAAACACTCTCCTTGAAGGTTCAATGCCATAATGGCAGAGGCTTTGTTAACTTCACTCAACAAAGCATCCCCAGTACCTAGTCCTGGCAAAGAACTGATTCAGCAAGAACTTGGTAAGTTAATAAGTGAATGAATGAATGAATGAATAAAGTAGTTAACCAGGTAAAGGATGGTGAGGTGGAGAAGAGCATTCCAAGCAGAGAGGACAGCAAAGAGTACGGTGTCTTTGATGATGGAAAGGAGGCTAGTGCATGTGAAAAGTCATGACTGAGGGTGCAAATAGTATCAGAGGAGGCTGAAGAGTGCGCCAAGAACCATGTATAGCAGGATTCTAAAGATAAGATTAACAGTTTTAGATTTTATTTTAAGCAAAGTAGAAAATGATGGGTTTAGAGCCTAGGAATATTAACATCTAAGTTATTTTAAGGTATTTCTTCCAATTGCTTGATGGGAAAAAGTTGGGATAGAGAGATGCTGCAGAATGAAAAAAGATACTGACTTATATTAGAGTTGATTGATTTTTTTTTTTTTAATCAGAGTCTCACTCTGTCACTCAGGCTGGAGTGCAGTGGCACAATAATAGCTTACTGTAACTTTGAACTCCTAGGCTCAAGTGATCCTTCTCCCTCAGCCTCCAGAGCAACACAGCTAAAACTACAGGCACGTGCCCCCACTCTGGCTATTTTTTTTTTAATTTTTTTTAAAAAATTAAAAAAGAGTGAGGATCTTGTTATATTTTCCAGGCTGGTCTGGAACTCCTGGGCTCAAGCGATGCTCCTACCTCAGCCTCTCAGGGTGCTTGGATTATAGGTGTGAGCCACCACACTGGCCAATTTGATTAATTTGAGGATCTTTTAGAGTGAGGATCTTGTTATATTTTCCAGGCTGGTCTGGAACTCCTGGGCTCAAGCGATGCTCCTACCTCAGCCTCTCAGAGTGCTTGGATTATAGGTGTGAGCCACCACACTGGCCAATTTGATTAATTTCTGAAAACACACTTATAAATATGCATACACAGATACACACACAAAAGCTTGGAGATTTTTGCATGCACACATACACATACACACACACACACACACAAGCTTGGAGATTTTAAGGATAAAAATGAACACAAAAGAACACGTTGTGGAAATCACGAGACTTGAATTCTGCTTTTTACTTTGCATTTTTAAACCAGATAACCTTGCAAAAGTAAACTAACCCCATCTATGAAAGGGAAAACAAGAATTAGATGCAGTTTAAGATCTCTTCTAGTTCTACTACTAAAGACAATTTAATTTTTGAAGGAAGTATTATTGAGCTTGAAATTTTAAAAGTTCAATCAACCAAAGTTATCCAGCGATATCTGCCACTAATACAAAAATTTTCATGGTAATGAAGAATGTAAGTCTGTTTTTAGAACATTTTAAGGAATACTGAGTTTTAAGACATGTAGTGGTGTGCTAATTTACAGGTCATAGAAAAGAAATTTGAAAACGTAAAAGTTTAAACGCAAAAAAATCTATACACTTGGAATTTTTATAAAAGCTTTCATTAGTAAATTTCAAATTAAATGATTACATTTATTTTCAAAGAATAAGAACATACATTTCATATAAAAATATGAAGTGCTCCCAAAACATAATGATATAAGGCAAAGTCAAGATAGAGATATACTTTATAATATTTTTTAAAGGTAGAATTGCATTATATTGCTCTATCTGTTGCTCTCCATGCATATTAATGCCATTAGAAAGAAACAGAATGTATGTGCCTTAATGATGAGCTATCCATAGAATTTTTTAGAATTTATCATTGATTGGCATGTCTTTTAATCCATTTGCTGCCAAACAACTTTAATTAAAGCAGGCACCCATCTGTAGTTGTTATAAATAAAATATCATTCTGTTTGTCTTCCATGACCTGTCAAATGATATTGCAGCCCTATTGCAATCTAGTACATCATTGACAATATTCTTTTATAATTTCATCTGGAATATTATTATTATAAAGCTGAGAAGATACTTCAAACAAGTGAATGGTGGTTGAGTGAACAATTATTAATTTTAAATTTTACTACATGAAAAAGAGAAAAGTAACTGACTTCTGGGGACTAGCCTGAAAATTACAGATAATTCATGCATTCTTCTGTTCAACATAAAAAAATAATCACAGAACTCTAAAACACTAATGTCAAAGAAGCAATGTGACTATGATGGAACAAGACTACCACAAAAGAAACACAGGAACCTTGTCCAAACAACAAAAATCACCAAACTGGCATACATAAATGGCTCCAGACTTTTTATCACAATGATTTTAGCTCTTCTTCTGACTTCGTGATTCAAATTTGGAATTTTCTTTGTTTTTTATTCGATAGCATCCAATAGTTAGCAAACATCCTTTTCTGCAGATGCTCATGCAAATTACCTGACACAAGCACACGACACATTGTAAATCCTCTTGCTGAGAAACACTATGGTTCCTTATGATGTGCAGTCTCCCCCATTCCAATGATAAAATAAGCTCAATTTTGTCTGACTAAGGTATGTACCTGGTGGTTTTTGAGGGATGCAGATGTTCTACCCAGAGTCAGGTGAAGGCCTCATCACCACAGGTCAAAACCAAAAACAGAGTGAACATTTATAATCCACATGCCTCTTTCCAGATAAGGCCACCATTCTTATAGTTGGATGGCAAACTTATCCTGAATTGAACATCAATACGTTGGATTTATTTTGTTTACCAAGAAATAAAGCCCTCTGGAATGTTTTGGTTATCTGATCAGATCGCTACTGTTTATTCATGATTTTTTTTTAATCTTTGAATATGTGTTCCTGTGGTTTGTTTATTTGTCTTTTGTCTTGAGTGTTCTCATTTTTCCTTTTCTTTTTTTGTTTTGTTTTTTAATCTATAAAGGGAAAAGGTGATAGAACAAGTATAGATTTGATCAACTTCCTTGAGGCAGCCTTGGGATTGAGGAGTTCATAGATTCTCCTCAGAGCCGAGATTTTGGAAACTTCCAGTCACCATTTGAAACCTTACACAGGACTTCTTTCTCAATTTTGTCCTTTAAGTCTCTGAACATTTTGTTTAGTTTTTTCTGCTCAGAATGAGGCGGTTTGTTGATTGATCTTTGGTCAAGTTGCAGAAACACAAGTTTGCATAAGCATCATCCTTACCAATTATTGCAGTTCTTATGTTGCCTTTATAATAAAAAAAATTGATCTCTTCTAGACAAATCACCTTCTTTCTTCATGTATTTTTACTATATTGTTAAATTATATCTTTATTTCTCAAACTAGCACAATTTCAGCAGGATAGTTTGAAATTGCAGTAGCCACTTGATGGGATTTTGAGGTGAACAAAACAGTTCTACTGACAGGCACTTAGAATAAATAGGAGAGAACTACTCTAAAGGAGGAAAACCCTTTTTATTTAGCATAGTAGATGCCCCATTCTTGTTTCTACTATGGGAATTAATCAATATTGGTTTATTAATCACATAGCTTATTGTATTTTTCAAGGACCCAAGTTATTTTAAGCACATATCCTCTCTTTGTTATGTATGCTTGCCAAAATGCCTTTTACTACATTTAAACTTTTTACCTTCTTCTGGCAGAAAGAAACAACATTGGCTTTTTGTAGTGATAATTTCTTATTTATCTAGCTCCATCTCACTTTATTTTGTTTCACTTCTTCTTGCCTTGTTTTTACTCACTATTAAAATTTTAAAGTATTGATGAGAAACAATAATTGTATTATTATGTGCATACTCTAGGAATATCTAATACAGAGGACAATCAAAGATGCCTAAGAGAAAGAATAGATACTAAACTACTAGTTTCTTTTGGTGATTTTGAAAAGTGTACTTGCATAGTAGTCTTCATTTGTACCTTTAGTAACTGATACAAAGAAAAGGTTTCAATATAGAAGAAGAGCTTTTGAGATGATATAAGTATCTTTAAAATTTAGTTTACCATTTAAAAATGTCAACACATTTGGTTTGTACAAGATTAGGATTAAATATCTCATGATTTATGATTAAACTTCCTACATTTCCAGCTTTGGGTTTCTGGGTTAAGAAATTATCAGGTGTCTATAACCTGTTAAATTATCTAAACTAAATGGAATGGTAATGCCTGATGTATTTTTACAGTTTATTTTATACTATCCTTAGCCACATGATTATGTTAACTGCTGTACAATCTTTAGATGATAAGACAATTTCTAAGTGGAAATAAGTGCAAAACACTGGGAACCAGACTTAACTGTAATTCATCTTATTTATTTAAGTGGGTAAAATTAAGAAAACATGCAAATGCCTTTGTCAATATTAGATGTACACATTTGCTTTTATCACATCAAAATTGCTAAAGTAATATTAAATAAATTCTCATGCAGAAAAAAACAGCTAAACAATTTTTGCTGTTTATTGTTTTTATTTTAGAAGGTTTTATTGGTATTTTGTCTCCATGTCCAAAAAAATTAATTAATTAATTAGAATAATCCCCCTTATTCATGGGAGATATGTTTCAAGGCCCCCAGTGCATGCCTGAAACCACAGATAGCGCTGAAACCTATATACACTTTTTTCTATAAAACATACTTATGATAAAGTTTAATTTATAAATTAGGTACAGTAAGTGATTAAAAACAATGACTAGTAATAAAATAGAACAATTATAACTATATACTATAATAAAAGTTATGGGGAATGTGATCTTTCTCTCTCTCTCTCTCTCTCTTAAAATATCATATTTTCAGATTGTGGTTGAACATAGATAACAGAAACAGCAAAAACTAAGGCCATGGAAAAGGGGGACTACCATAATTAATAAAATTAATGTATTAAACATTATTGGCAAATCATTATTTTAAGTTAATAATTAACATAAATGCAATCAGATGAGGTATAATTACAGAGAAGTATGAATACGTATAAAAATAATATGATTTTCTTGTTTATTAAGAAAGTTCTTACAGTTTGTCAAGATAATTAATTTAATTATATGCATATTGTTTTATTTAATATACTGGTAGTTGATTACATTTTAATGCTTTTGTTAAAAGCTTTCAATTTATTGCCTGTTTGTATGTTTTTATATCTGTGTAGCCTAAACACAGACATATAAATGTATATTAACAACTAATATGTAATGTTTCATGAATAGTGTAAGTTGGAATTGTGACACTTTTTTATTGTAAAATGGGTGTTATTTTCTGCCCAGATTACTAAAGCTTCCATTTTGTCACAAAAATATTGTCAATTTCTTCTTTAACATATTCTTAGATAACTTTTTGAAGTATTTCTTACTTTTTAAAAATGTTAAATTTCTAAAAATCAATGTGTTCATTATTGAATGCTTTTATAATGATGCCTATAAAATAATTTTTTCTTTATATGTTCAGGCCATTTCTTGTCTAAAAACTATTCTTGATTTTGTCCTTCCCAAATTCAAGCCACAGATTCTGAACAATACGTATCTGTTATGACAATGTCATCTATAGTTTCCTCAAATGGCCATTAGATAACACAAAGATTTCCTCATTTATCTTGTAAAAGAAAGGATAATTATATTTACATAGAAATTTCTAAATTTTAATTACTTCCAAAATATGTCAATATAAACATGTATGTGTATGTAAATATAAATCTATTTCAACGCTTATGTACTTTTCGAGTTAAAAATATATTTATGACTAAACTGGTAAAAAAGTTTTCAAAAGATTTGTTTCTAGGATTCTGGGTTCACAAAATCCTTTTCCTTTTCTGTTCATGAGAAATTTGGGTGGCAGCTAGGGTCCCTGATTTCATTACATGGGAATCATCAAAGAGCTGCTGTTTATTTTAGTTTTGTATTAAATCTGAAAGCGAAGACAAATTCAACTTGTTTAAAGGCCACAGCAACAAAACTAGTAAAAGCTTCAGTTGTTTTTGTTTGATAATATCCATAAACTTATTGGTATTCTATACCCTGTACAGTCTTCTATTAAGAGGAAATACTCACCAATTCTCCATTAGTTGCCATTGCTCCTAGAAAACAGTGGTTCCTCCTCCTTCACATATCACTATTCACTCCTGCTCTAAACACAGCATCTTCCTTTTCTAACCTTAGGAAAGAGAAGCCAATAATTGCTTCACTCTGGATACTATCCATGCCATGAACAAACTCTCTAAAAATTTCCATGGATAACTCTTACTTAAATTTATTTTTTTATAATTCGTACTTCAAAAGAAAACATCAAAATTGCCAAGAAAGCTATGCTACCACAGATCTGAATATAACATTGAAACACAACATTCTTCTAGAAATTAAATCAGTTTGTTTGATTGGATTAATTTCCTTCACTGTGAATTTCCAGCTGACAAAAGATACATGTATTTATACTAACAGTAAAAATAATTTTGGGTTAGTTGATGATATTCAAAGGCTTTAGAAGCAGATATTTCCTGATGTTTACAGAAACAACTTATATTAATATAAATGCACAACAAATTAAACAGATTTTATATAGTGAACTATCACTTAAGGAGATAGCCATAAGAAAGTCGAGTTTAGTACATCCATAATAGCAGAGATAAATTGGCGATGATATTGAACCAAACCTGATGGAATAATTTTAAAGGTATTTTTCAATGAGTTTCCTCCTTGCCAACTGCATAATTCTGGCAAGGCTGCAAAGGTAGGAAATGGATAAGAACCAAACTCTAAAGGCCCATTTGAACACCTCCCCTGGGTTATAACTATGTTCTGGTTATTGTTGCTGCTTAGGTTGTTTTGGGGATTTTTCTTGCTGGGAGCTATGGGTGTAATAGTCAAGGAAAAATTGCTTGATTTTTGGGTATTCCAACATAACACTACAGTAGGGAGACATACTTTTTAACTTGCATTGTTATTAGAGGAATCTGCAAAGCTTTACCATTTACTTAGAAAGTCCATTGTCCTTGTCACCAGAAGGTTCAGGAACTGTAAAAATAAATAACAGAAATATACCATTATAAATATCCAGGACCTCAGAAAGTCCTTACAAGCCCCAAAGTATTGCCTATATCCTTGAAGATAATAAGATTAACTACATTTAGGCCCACATATTATCTTCTGAGTAAATAACTGGTTGTCCCATGCATTTGAGAATTTGAGATTCTATTCTGTTATTGGCTAGTGTGACTAAATATTGCCCGAAACCTGTAAGATACCTCCGGCTGTAGTAGAAGCATATAAATTGCATATTCAAAATTATCACCTAAAAGGTCCCTGCACGATCTGAAACAGGGAGATTTGGTCTTCTGTCAAAGATATCAAGAAACACTGTTATTGAATGCAGTGGAAAAGATCCTATCGATTATTAACAACTGACACAACAATAAAACCACATATTGTATATGCTTTGACTTATGATATCCACCTAAAAATACCTATGTAATTTTTTCCTGACTATTGATGTTACTTCTATCAAGAAACCTCAAACTTAGGATTCACCAGAAACTAATTATAGAAGTGAACTGCTTTCACTCAAGACACCAAAATAAGCTAATGATAGCAAAAGTGGAAATTTTCTGAGCAAGATGAGAGGAGATTGATTATCTGATTCTTCAGTATCTTCTTTCTTCTCTTTATTCTACCAGTGATCTTGGGTGTCATTATATTTTGGCATGCTCTTTTAATTAACAAAACATTTTTCTCAATAGGTTCTTTCTTACTGCCCTTTTGTTCTTTTAAACACTATGCTCTTTTGTGATTGCCCTTAGTTTAATCAACTGATGGATCTTTCATTCCCTACCTAACCATCCTAATGAAAAATTTAAAAGCTATTTCGTAAAACATTTCAGAAGATAAACATCTTTTAAAGTTATCTTCTGATATTGATATTTAACTTTTCATTACATAATTAATTCTAAA
>NW_012150707.1:543496-545067 GCF_000956105.1 Propithecus coquereli | reverse complement strand
ATATACACACAAATACTTATGTGTGTATGTGTGTATATATGATATGCATATATTGATATGCACAAATGTGTTAATAGTAGTTAGTGTTATTTCCAAACTAGAAACTACACCAATAGCCATTAACAATAGATAGCATAAATAAATTGTGGTACAATAATACAAGAGAATATTAAACAGTAATGACAATATCTATGATGATAAATGTTTATGTTAATGAATCTCACAAACATAAAATTGAGCAAAAGAAGCCGGATGCAAAAGACTATACATTTCAAAACAAGGGGATTTGTTACAGAGATTACTCTAGTGCAGCACAGACTGCAAAGAAGTTTGGGGAGATGGGGCTTCTGAGACACTGTAAATTTTCTGTTTCTTGATCATGGTTCTGGTACCACTGGCGGTTTGCTTTGTAAACCTTCATCTAGCTGTCCATTTATATATGTACTTTTCTATATGCATATTATAGTTAAAAATTTTAAAAAGCGAAAAAATGAGTCATTCTGTATTTACTGATGAAATTTCTCAATGTATTTTGGACACAAAGCAAATTGTAGTATAGTATTAACCTACATATGTCATTTTTAAAACCATAAAAACAAATAGCATCTTATTACTCAATAAATGCAAGCTTCTTATCTCACTGTTATCAGACTAATGCCTAACCTCCACTAAGACTTTGACTTACTGCTTTCTTGCATTATTCTTGTGGTCATGTCAAACCAGCTGACTCACTCCTTTCCAGGAATATCCTACTTTCCTGTCTTATACCTTTGCTTACTCAACGGGCATGGAGAGAAAACTCTCTCCTTTGTCACTTTCTACCTCCACTGGTTTATATTCCTTCAAGGTCATCTCAAGTGTTAACAGTTATCCTTGCCTAGAAATGTGATCTTCCTAAGGGAATATTATGTTTGTTAACTACCATGAGAACTTAATTCAGATAATGGCATTGTTGTATTCTGTATGGAAATTTTATTTTTCACTATTTCAAAATTATTTTATATACTTTTTCAGAATTTCATCTTTTTGTGGCTTTATTTTTATCTATTTTTTAGATTTTTAAAATTTTCATTTTCCTTTGTTTTGACTTAGTCTTGAAAGGTAAACTGGAAATGTCTGTAATTGAGACAGAGTATTCAGCAACAGGTTCTTATAGACACCTTGAATTCATTATAATTTCTTAAAAATTTCCTTGATGAAAACTTATTGATCCTCAAATATACCTTGGATTTTTTTCACTGTTTCCTAACCCTAGGATACTCTTCCTATATATTTTTTTCTGCCTGTTGAAATTCTATAAGGGTCAATTTAAATGTCATTTCCCCCTTAAAGCTTGATCCCTCAATCAAAATTAATGACTTCTAGAATTAAGCAATCTGTCCACTGCTTTTATCCACTATGTGTTTTCTGGATCGGATTCCATTTGCTCAGACCATCACATGTACTAAAAAGGAAGTACATGGAGAATAATACTTAGTAAAGTGTTCCTTAATATATTCTCACAAATATGATGAAATATTTTCCATGACATTTCCAAAACAAAATTGAATAAAAAATCATTAATAAGTATT
>NW_012150707.1:540854-543441 GCF_000956105.1 Propithecus coquereli | reverse complement strand
AGAAGTGAAATCAAATTAATAAATATACAAAATTTTCAGAAGCAAATATTTGAGTGTCCAAAGTGCTTTGGAACAGACAAAATTAATAAAACCTGCCATAGTATCTCGGCTGATTTAAGTCTGTGGGAATTCTTTCCTTGGATTTATTAAGCTTCTACAGATGGATAAATAACAGCATATATTTGCTAAAATCATTCCTCAAAGCCCGTAGTCTCCAGAGTGAAGATGTGATATAGTGTTTGAATTTTCTTGAAAAAGAAAAGTGATTTCCACCCATTTAAAAAACAGATCCTTAAAAAATAAGATAAAGGAATTATAGAAACTCTAGTAATAAAATCCTTGAAACAATAGCTAATTTAAAAGTAGATAAGCACTTATGGCTTTTGCTTCTGGAAGATGGAGTGGACATACTTTTTCCCATTCCTTCCGTTAAGCATAATTAGTAACTTTGTACATTATACTTAAACATTAAAAAACTGAATGGTGCAGAGAAAAATGCAGACCGTTAGGTACCTCAGGACACAAAGAACAACATGGTGATGAATCCCATGGGTTTTCCTTTTGCTTCTTATATCCCAGAAATGCCAACAGGCACAAAGTGAAACTCAACAAAAGCTTTCTCTCTAGCTTTTAGTAGTACCAGGAAAACGTGAGCCTAGCAAGAAAGAAATCTTTTAGGCAACACTCTATCCCACCAAACAACATACAAACACACACGCAACTCTCTCTCTCTCTCTCTCCCTCTCTCTCTCTCTTACTCACACACACACACACACACACACACACACACACACACACACACACACAAACACACTACAACTACAGCCTCACTTCTGCCCAGGCCAATAAAGGCCAATTGGTGAGTCTGAGTTTCCTTTCTTTAGGCTGTAACCAGGCATTTCACCGCTCTCTCAGGGATAGTATCAATAAGATCAAGCAGGGAGTCAGGACTTTCTTTCCCCTGGGTGATAACAAGATTCCTCCCTTCCCTCTGTATTTCTGTAGAGACCACAGAGGAGCTTGGACTTACACCAATACCAAGCAGTAAAGAGCTGCTGCCCCCTTTCGCTGCTGGGTGGTTTCAGAAGCATCACGGTGGAGTGCGAGTGCTCTCAGCACCACTCAGTCATCTTGGGACCACTCCCACCCCTTCCCCTGGTAATTTCTGAGAAACAGCCATAGCCAAAAGTCAAAAGAAGCCTAAGGAGATTAAATGTAATGTGGTATCCTGGATGGAATAACAGAATAAAAAACAGGTCATGAGACATTAGATAAAATCTAATATGATTTGAATGAACTATGGGCTTTAGTTAATAATAATGCATACATATTGGTTCATAATTATAACAGTGTGCACACCAATGTTATATCCTAATAGGGGAAATTGGGTGCAAAGTATATGGTAACTCTCTGTACTGTCTTCTCAATTTTTCTGTAAAACTAAAATTATTCTAAAAAATAACATCTATAAAATACACATATGTGAACACAATTGCACACACACATATACACAAACACATCTTAATGTGAAAAGACTTAAATACAGAATGGAAGAAAATATCTGCAATACTCCCATGTGACATAGGTCCCATGCAAAAACATATAAAGAACTCTTAAAAATCAATAAGAAAGAGAGAGATGATGTAATTTTTTAAATGGTCAAGAAATGTGTTCAAACATTTTTTAAAAAATAGAATAACCAAGTAGCAATCAACACAGAAAATAGCGGTTAACCTTATCAGGCAAATGAAAAATAAATCTCCAATATGATACTATGATGCTTCTACAAAATTGTCAAATAAAAGAGTCAGAAGAAACAAAGTGTTGGAGAAGGGAGTGAAAATATAAATGTATGTATATGTATATATACCAGTATATATACACACAAATACTTATGTGTGTATGTGTGTATATATGATATGCATATATTGATATGCACAAATGTGTTAATAGTAGTTAGTGTTATTTCCATACACCTCTGCTGTTAGCCAGTGACCAAATCTGCAGGTGGCAGATACAAGCCAGGAGGGTGGTTCCTATGGGTGGAGAAGCTGGCGAAAAGACTGCAGGAAAACACAGCTAACAACTGCAAAGATAAGGAACTTGAGGTTTTGAGGCATACACACCTGTGGAGCTGCAACTTTGTTATAAGAACACCTGTCAGTCATGTATATCAATCACCTGGTAACATCCCACACGGGCTGTAAGCCCTCCCCCAAACCAGGCAAATAAAAGAAAACCACTTGGGAGTCCTCAACATCTTTCTCCATTGATAGAGACTGATCCACTCCTCTCTGGAATATACTCTCGCTTTGAATAGCTTCCTTCTTTTCTGCAGTAAAAACTGTTTGCATGGAATTGCTTCCTTTCTGTGATAACTCCATCACATTCTTCCCTGCTTGTGAATTTTCCAAACAAGGAGCCAAAGAACCAGGACAATAGTCCACCAAGAGGCCAGACCTAACACTGATATGATGATTAAATTATATAAACATGAAAAATGGTTTGACGTTATCTACTAAAGCTGAACAAATGAATATCCCAAGACCTTAGAAGTTTACTCCAACAGAAAATGTAAATGTATGTA
>NW_012150707.1:531930-537769 GCF_000956105.1 Propithecus coquereli | reverse complement strand
ACCTAATTAACACTTCATTATATCTTAGATCATCTGGTGCTTTCAGAAGCCAGTGTTTTTATAAGCAACAGGATATTACTACATATGGTCTTTTGCAAACATGAAAAACTAAAAAAGAATAATGATTTTAATTCTATTCATGTTATAAAGCCAACTCGTCACATGTGAGCACATTATAGTCCTATATTAAGTCTAGCTAAAATGTAGAAAAGTTAAAAAAAGGAAATACAAATTCTGTCCTTGCAGTGTTTCACAACTTTATCTCACTTCGTCTCCTCTCCCTACTCTCATGTTGACATCAGTCAATACCTCAATATTTCCAAAAGCAGGGATGTTATGAGGAAAAAGAGAGGAATGGCCCCACACACATACACAAGCTGAACTTGAGTTCAGATTTGCAGTATCTTAGCCCTTGCTTGTGATTCTCAGCATCTTAGGACATGTAGCTTTACCCACGGTCACTGAAATGTTTCCAGGTGGATATGAATCTTACTTGCTTTTGACACCAAAAATATATTTTGTATTTTTTCTCATTTCTAGCATCTGCTGACAGACCAAATGAATAAAACATTCTTTAATTATTAGATATTAACAAGGTGGCAGGTCTGAGTAGAATTTTGCGTGTGTGTGAAAAGGAGTAAAAATTAATTGCTGTGTTAAATATATAATGAAATATGGGACAATGGAAGAATAAAAAGATGTTAAATGTTAACATGGAAGAAGAAATATTAAACAAAATGAATTTGACTTCAATTTTGACTTCGATCACTTCCTAATAAAAGTTAATGTAGAATAATCCCCCAAATTATGGTTAAAACAATGCATCAACACACAGCATTATCACCTTCTCACTCAGTGTCATTTCCCTTCTATTCTTCATAGTGAGACATCTGTTCCCCTCCCTGCCCCTCACACATGTTAATTCCCATTTCTTTCATCATGTCAAACATTTAAGACCAAATTATATCTCATTGTATGTTATGATTAGTAATCATGGTAGGAAAAATAATACCCGCCCCCACTCTCAAAAACATGACCATGTCCTAATCCCTGAAATTTGTGCTGCTTTACATGGCAAGGGAAAATTAAAATTGCAGATGTAATTAAGTCTACTAATCAGTTGGCCATAAAATAAGATTATTCTGGATTATCTGTGTGGGCCAAATATAGGAATAGATTTGGAGATACAATGCTGTTGGCTTTGAAGATGGAGAAAGGGGCCATGAACAAACTCTAGAAACCAGGAAAGGCAAGGAAACTGATTCTCCCACAGAGGCTCCGGACGGAACGTGGCATTGCTGACAGCTTGACTTCAGCCCAGTGAGATTCATTTCAAATTTCTGACCTTTTCACTATAAGATAATAAATTAGTATTGTTTTCAGCCACCAACTATTTGAAAGTTTTTGCAGAGCTACAGAAAACTAATACAGTGATTGAGCCCCACCTCTATTCAGATACACTGGAGCAGGTAGCCAGTACTTTTGCTATTCTAGAAGTAGCCTGTTTTTCACATTTTACTCTGAATGAACTTTCCTATATCTGACCCTGGAGGTATTTATAATTCAATTACTATGTCATCAAATAGCCATAAATTATAATAATCCACAGTTATAATAATCTTTTGACCCAATTCTATTACTGCTTATTTAAATATTTATTGTTATCCAGGAAATAGTTAAGAAATCTTGAGTATTGCAGAACTCATCATTTTTATTAGACTTCAATTTATGTATAAAAAATTACTGAGCAAACTACTATGACTTATACTTATTACTATGATTTATAATATAAATCTAAGATTGGTTTATATTTATTCTCCACTATTATGTTACAGATAAAACTAGAGAGGATGTATTTTAGTTTTTCAACAAACTCATCTGGCCTTCCTTCACTTTTGTAAGTAATTGTATCACAAATTGATTTAATAAATAAAGACATAAAAAAGTAAAAGTTAAACCCTTCCCATGTATATACATTATTTGGTAGTGTGAGTAATTTTTATGTACCGTGACACTTTACTTTGCATAAAGTCTTCTATGTAATGATGCCAATGTTCAAGAAAATACATGCTGACACTAAACAAAGAAATAAAATATGAAAACTATATTAAACCCATGGAGAGAAAATAGCAAATATTAACAAGAAGACCTGTTAGAAAGTAGCGAATAAACCAATCATGACTTTAGAACATAAAAAATAATACTAATGATATGGACATGTTATTGGGTGTTTGAGTATAAATATTTCAATAGCAGCAAACTTAAGAGTCCCTCAGTATTTTTTTGTAAAATCTTTTGAAGTTTGCTTGCTTTTTCATTTGATTGTGAAGATTTGCTTGGGGCAAAAAAATTGACAATCTTATTGTCAAACAGCTTTACATATAGTTTTCTACATTGCTAAATATTTAGATAAATCAGCAGAGATTTTTTAGTGCCTGAGTTGCTCTATCATCTAATTTCTAAAGGAAAGCAACTTTTTCTGTTTTAGAGTTTGTTGAATTGAAATTAATATGTGTGCCAAAAATTTGTACTCTACTTTTAAACTACCACTGACTAATAAATGGCAGAAAAAAGTATTAAGTACAAAAGAAAAAAATGAATGTTTTTTTCCTGTGGATACGAGTAAAAATTATTATTTTTGCAATATTATTAATGGTCTGTTTAGAAAAGATTTACTTTCTCATCCAAATGGAAATTCTAATGTTTTGTAATTGCAATTACATCTACAATGAGTGATACTTTTATATTCTTGAGTCACCACAGCAAATATGAAATGAATAAAAGTTTCTGAACTTTCATGAAATGCAATTTTGCTAGAGTGAGTAAGCTCATTCTAATTTCTAATAAACTATTGTTCACCAATTTCAAAAAAATTTTTCAATGTATCATTCTAGGCAAATTCAAATCCTTTGAAATAGAATCCCTTTTTTATTAAACTACTTCTTTCAAGATTTTCCATGCTTTCGGATTTTTGGGGGAAGAGATTAATCTTATTAATGAATCATTTATAATGTTTATAATGGTGTAATGGCTATCTGATCCCAAATATTTTATTAAGTGGCAACCTCTGTATCTTAACCTTTAAAAATTACTAGTGGTGAATAATTAGCTACAGAATGATGATGGAAAGTTTTGGTGGAGTGCTTTTTTAAACCCAGGCTCAATTACTGTAAGTAAGAAAATATCTGGCCTTATCCTTCCAGGGAAGTTACTTGACCGTTTTCTTATCTATTAAATTGTAACATTACTTTAAAATAATTAATAGTTGGTATTGTACTACGTAGAAAGTGGATTAAAGATAGAGGTGAAAATGAGAAATCTCAGCTTCAGATTGGAAATGAAAAAAATATTATTGAAGCCTTATAAATATATATTTTTTTCCTTTTGGCCTTTGCATCATTTGTGTTCGAAGCTCTGCTAAACTGAGTTAATCTCTGTTTTGCACTTTGGATTTTGCGTGTAAACAGTAACAGCTGATGCCCAGGCTAATTCACATGAGGGTATTTGATCTATTCACAAAGAATACAACATCTTAGTACAAATAAAATACTCTTCCATTTCATTTATAAAATAACATAGAAAAACTGAGATTGCATGACAAACATATATTTACAGGCATACCCCAGAGATATTGCAGGTTCAGTTCCAGAACACTTCAATAAAACAAATATCACAATAAAGAGAGTCACACAATTTTTTTTGGTTTCCCAGTCCATATAAAAATTATGTTTACATAAACTGTAGTCTATTAAGTATACAATATAGTATGTTTAAAAAATGCACATAGATTAATTAAAATATACTTTATAGTTAAAAAATTGCTGATGATCATCTGAGCCTTCAGGGAGTCATGATCTTTTTGCTGCTGGGGGATCTTGCCTCAGTGTTGATGGCCGCTGACTGATTGGGATAGTGGTTACCAAAGGATGGGGTGGCTGTGGCAATTTCTTAAAATAAAACAGCAACAAAGTGTGTTCCATCAATTGACTCTTTCTTTTACAAAAGATTTTCTGTACTATGTGACAACTACTTCAATTTGACAGCATTTAACCCACTGTAGAATTTCTTTCAAAATTGTAGTCAGTTCTCTCAACTCTTCTTGCTGCTTTATCAATTAAGTTTTTGTAATATTCTAAATCCTCTATTACCATTTCCACAATGTTTACAGCATCGTAAACAGCAACCAGGAACAGATTCTATCTCAGGATATCACTTTCTTTGTTCTTCCATACGAATCAACTCCTCATCCACTCAAGTTTTATCATGAATGGCAGCAATTCAGTCACATCTTCAGATTCCGCTTCTAATTCTAGTTCTCTTGCTATTTCTACTACATCTACAGTTACTTTCTCCAAAGAAGTTTTATACCACTCAAAGTCATCCATGAGCGTTGAAATCAACTTCTTCCAAACTCTTCTTGTTTATAGTGATGTTAACTCTCATGAATCACAAATCTTCACAATGGCATATATAATGGAATGGTTTCCATAAAGTTTTAAATTTACTTTGCCCAGATCCATCAAAGTGATCACTATCTATGACAGTTATAGCCTCACAAAAATGTACTTCTTAAATAATAAGATTTGAAAATCAAAATGACTCCTTGATTCATGGGATGCAGAATGGAGATTGTGTTAGCAGCCATGAAAACAGCATTAATCACTTGTACATATCCTTCAGAGCTCTTGATCAACTGGGTGAATTGTTAATAAGCAGTAGCAGGTCTCAACAGGGGCTTAAAATATTTAGTAAACCACTCTGTAAACAGACGTGCTGTTATCAAGGCTTTGTTTTTACATTTATAGAGAACGGACATAGGAGATTTAGCAAAATTCTTAAATACCTGATGATTTTCAGAATATTAAATGAGCATTGGCTTCAACTTAAAGACTGCGACTACATTAGCTCCTAACAGGGGCTGTCAGCCTCTCCTTCAAAGCTTTGAAGCCAGACATTGACTTCTCCTCTCCAAATATGAAAGTACTAGATGACATCTTCTTTCGTTATGAAACTCTTTCATGCATGTTGAAAATCTGTTGCTTAGTGCAACCACCTTCCCCAATAATCTTAGCTAGGTCCTCTGGTAGCTAGCTACAGCTTGTCCATGGTCACTTGCTGCTTCACCTTGCTCTTTTATGTTAAGAAGACAGCTTCTTCCCTTCTACCTCATGAATCAACCTCTGCTACCTTCAGTTTTTTTTTTGTTTTTTTTTTTTTTCCCCTGCAGCTTTCTCATCCCTCTTATCCTTCAAGGAATAGAGAGAGTTAGGGCCTTACTCTGGGTTAGGCTTTGGTTTAAGGGAATGCTGTGGCTGGTTTGATTACCTATCCAGACCACTAAAACTTTCTCCATACCAGCAGTAAGGATGTTTCACTTCCTTCTTATTTGCATGTTCACTGGAGTAGCACTTTAATTTTCTTCATGAACTTTCCTTTGCATTTACAAGTTGGCTAACTGTTTGGTGCAAGAGGCCTAGTTTTTGGCCTCTCTTGGCTTTCAATTTGCCTTCCTCTCTAAACGTAATGGTTTCTAGCTTTTTATTCAAAGTAAGGGACGTGCAACTCTTCCTTTTACTTGAACGCTTAGAGGCCATTATAGGGTTATTAACTGGCCTAATTTCAATATTGTTGTGTTTTAGGAAGTAGAGAGGCCAGAGGAAAGGGAGAGAGACAGGGAAATGGCCAGTAGGCAGAGCAGTCAGAACATACACAATATTTGTGGATTAAGTTCACCATTGCCTTTTATAAGCGCAATTCATGCTCCCCCCCAAAAATTGCCACAATAATGTTAAAGATCATTGACAACAGATCAAAAATTTGAAATATCACACAAATCACC
>NW_012150707.1:521979-531700 GCF_000956105.1 Propithecus coquereli | reverse complement strand
CTAAACAGCTCAAAAATATGCTCATATTATAAAATCAGCTCAAAAAAGTGCTTTGGGATTATGTTTTTTTTTGTCCTTTTATTCATGCCTTCTCCTAATATAATGAGGTATGTATCTATTATCACTAAAATATTTAATATTTAAAATGTATATCCTGTTTATCTTCTCTATACACTTACTGACACTATACAAACTCCTATTAACTATGAGGATTAAAATATTTAATATTTAATCTGTCAATCCTGTTTATCTTCTCTATACACTTACTGACACTATACAAACTCCTATTAACTATGAGGATTTAAATAATCCTTCAAAGGTAGCCAAGGTAACAAGAGATAGCTATAACAAATTCCAAGAAGCAATATATTGAATTTGTAAATATACTATAACTTTAAGGAGTCTAATGGACCACTAAGAACAAAATAACTATGGATAAAATATCATCCACTAGAAAAATTGTTATAGAAAAATTAATAAGACCTATGCTTGTAATCCATCATTTGCCACTGACTCCTATTTTATCAATTATAATAAGTCAAGGAAATTAACTTCACTAAGTACCTGTGAGCTAAGCATAGTTTTTTACTTACACCTGATACTTACTACAAAACTGCAAACTAAATATTATCATCTCCCTTGTTCAAAAATTAGAAAACTAACAGCGACAGGTTATGTAATTTGTCCAAACCTAAGAGTTCTTTAGTTAGATTGGGTGTTTTTCATACTGACTTATTTTTCTATGCCCTGGGTTATAAATTCCTGAGGTAGAAATGTGGCCACTGAGATTCTCACCTATGAACTGGAGAAGCAGTCCTCAAATAATCCTCAAATAACTTGAGGAAGAGGGTGAACTAAAACATGATTGGAAAAAAAAAATCATCTACTAAAATTTTTCTTCATAAAAATTGTTCAATTTTTCAGATTATTTCTAGAGGCCAGATTCCTAGAAGTATAATTACTTAAAGATGAAACAGGTTTTAATGTTCTTTAAATAAATTCAAAAAACTCCTAAATATTAAACATTGGTAATTCATTTTAAACTGTGTTAAGTCTTCCATATAACCATTTTTGTCACCATCATTAATATTATTTACATAAGTGCATTTTAATGGTAAAAATTGTCTTCTGGTTTTAATGTATCTGTATTGGATTTCTATGAGACTGAAATTTTTAAACATCTGTGGGCTTTCTATTGGGTACAGTGTGTGTTTAGTTTTAATAGTAACTCATACATCTAATATGTTTTAAATTGAATATTTTTAAAACAAGAAGAAAATAAGTCAATTATATATTAGGCATAATAGTTAATCTTAATATATTCATTTGTAAAAACACTATTGAACCTAAGAAAAGATGTGAAAGAAAATCAGAATATATTAACAAGGATTCAGGAAAACAAATAAATATGAAGAGATGGTATATATTTATACTTCTCTCTTGATTATTTTCATGTATATTTGTTCCAGTCAATATTTAATTGATAACTCTGGGAAATTATAGACTCATTTTTTCCATTAAGTAGCCAAAAATAAAACTAGGTTAGATACTATGTTGGATTTTCAATATAAAATTTTATTTATTGTTGAAGAGTGGTTGTTTTATTTAACCAGGCCAATATTGGTGAATAAACATCTGATATATCCATAGTTGTATGGAGTGAAATCACAGTTTACTGAAAGAGCATAGATCTAGTCTTACAGATATGCCTTCAGATGGTATCTCTGGCACATATCAGAATTATTTCACTGAATGTGTTATTTCACCTCCCTTACACTCTTTTTAGTCATTTAAAGTTGAGTTAATGATAAAGGTTTTGAAGATAATTAAGTGCATTCACAAGGCATTTGCATAGTGCTTATAGGTGTTCAATAATTAATAAAATTATTTATGCATATGCAGACAAAAGTATTCTAAAAAATACAAGATTTTATAAAACCATGCTTAGAATCTAGGATTTTTAAAGAATTAGTAGACTTGTATTTCTATTAATGCTATATTTATAGTTAGAAATAATTAATCTGTATTTTTTTGTATTGAAATATCAAAATAATAATAATAGACATTATTTGAGTGCCAGATACTATTACAAGTGCTCTGAACTTATAATCTCATTTAACACTCATAACATTTTTAAGAATCAGTGTTGTTTTTATTGCAATTTTGTAGTTGAGGGAACTGTGACCCAAAACGTTTAACGAATTTTTACCGAGGACACCCAGCTACCTAATAACAATATGCTACAGATGTCTCTACCAGAATTTATATATAAATTAAAAACTAATCACTTCCCACGTTTGACAGTCAATTATCATTGACAATGAATATTTACCAACACATACACACAAACACACACACACACAATCAAAGCACTAGATCATCTGTAGTTCCCAGTTAATTAATTACTTGATTTGTTATTTAAAAAATATACACTGAATACAATCTATTTGCTAAGCATTATATTCAGTTCTGGGGATACAGTGGTAAATAAGCCAGCCAGAATTCCTGCCCTGATAAAACTTCTTATCTAGTGGAAATGGTTCTAAGGAAATATTTTTACTTTTATTATTATTTGATTAATTCTTATACAATACTTATTATTTGTTATAATTATTTGTTATTAAATTGCATTCTTATATTTTATTAATTAATTAATTATTCAATTAATTGGTGAATGTGAAGTGCCATCAAAAAGTAGCAGGTGGGGAAGGCTGCCACCAACCTTGTCTAGAAGTGTCACAGAAGATGTTATTTTGGGTTCTTTGGATTATGAACCAAAGACTAATTAGATAAGTACTGATTAACTAGGTAAAGTTTCTTCTATACAGAGGGAAGAACAGGGTCAAAGACTGTAATTGTGAAGGGGAAAGAGACATTAAAGAAATTGAAAGACAATGAATTTGGACAGTAGAGAGGGAGATACAAAATGGCAAAATTAGGCAGGAGACATAAACGGGATCCAATTAATCAAATAGGCCTTAATAAGGACTATTTCTTTACTAGGATAGAGAAAAAGAAATTGCTTATTCTGTAGGTCAAAAAATGTTTTACTATTGGCAAATTTTTATGATCCCACCTATAAAATAAAATGCAATACTTTGAAAAGCTTCAATCATTTATAGAACAGATGTGAAGATGACTAGAATTAAACTAAGAAAATGAATTAAGAGACTTAAATAGCTGAGAGAAGAAATGAATCATGGATGTAGTGTGTAGATACAGACAAGTATGTGGATTTGAGAGAAACTAAGGTGCTAAAATTCAGTAGGACTCGATAATGTTTTTGATATATTGGGTTAAATAAATTATTAAAATTTTAAAAAATCAGTATGATTTGTGGTGCATGAGGAATCACAGAGATAGAAGATGATTTATAGGGCTCTGATTTGCCCAACTGGAGGGATGCTACTATTGACTAGGAATGGAAATTTTGGAGAAGTTTCAGAATTACTGAAAATACCACAATGTTTTGATTGCCCCTTTTTTTTTTTTTTCTTTTTCGCCGATTTCACTTCAAATTTATGGGAAGCCTCAGGTAGACCTCAGTGTGCCCGACAGTCACGCTGCACCTGCCTAGCCCGGTGGTCTTCAACCTAGAGCGTGCAAATCCCAAGGAGTCATTGATTGCCCTTTCTAATGAATCAATGAAAATAATGTCTCTTGATTAACCTTAATTGGCATGTCAAATCTGATGCTATGGAAGAAGCTAAAAAAACCATCACTTAGCATTCTCGGCTAAATATGAAATGTTAGAATAAAAAAAACAAATTCTGTAGCTCCACTGATACATATTCTTGTTTGTGAATTTCTCATGTAGAGAAAGAATAGAAAAGCAAGCTAAAATGGAAGTATATATAGAAATAATTACATTACAAATAGAGAAAATAAGCATATTTTAAATGTGAAAAATGGAAATTTGACTTCTAAGTTTTCCTAGTAAAAGAAATAATTTATTTTACCTTGATGAAAGAAGAATTTGCTGTAAAATGCTTATAAAACTAAAAAACTGAGAGAGAGAGAGAGAGAGAGAGAGAGACAGAGAGAGAGAGAGAGAGAAATGTTTGAAGGCCAAAACCAAAATGAACAATTATGCTGGTTATTTAGATTTTATTACACTAACTATAAAATCAAGAAATATGTGAATGTGACCACCACAATCAAAATATCAAATATTCTTATCACTTCCAAAAAATCCCACTGCCTCTTTTTAGACACCCTCAGCTCCTAGCAACAACTGATCTGTTTTGTGACCTTATTCTATTGCTTTTTCCAGATTGTCGCATAGATGAAATCATACAGTATGTAACATTTTAAGTATGGCTGCTTTCATTTAACATAATTAATTTCATAGTAATTGAGGTTATTGCATGCATTAGTAGTTTATTCATTTTCATTTCATCGTATGGATGCAATGAAGTTTGTTTTATCCACTCATCAGTTGAAGGACATTGGAGTGGGTCCTAGTTTTGAAAATTATAAACAAAACCGTTATAAACACTTGCATAAAATTTTTTATGTTTTCATTTCACTTGGGTAAATATCTAAAAGTGGTCTTAGTAAATTGCCTAATAAGTGTATGTTTAACTTTATAAGAAACTTCCAAATAGTTGCTTTGCATAATAATTAGTACTTGATACTGTCAGTACTTCTTTCTCATTTTTATTTTACTGTTTTGAATAGGTCCGTGTTATATCTCCTAGTGTGTTTAATTTGAATCCATATGTCTTTTATAATAAAATATCTGTTCAAATAATTTGCCTGTCTTTTAATGGGGTTACTGTTACCTTTGAACTGTGTTCTTTTTATGTCAGGGATAAAAATTCTGTATAAAATTTGTAATTTGTAAATATTTTCCTCAGTTTGTGGTTTGTATTAACAGTATACTTAATCAACAGAAGTCCTTAATTCTGATGAAGTCTAATTTTTGAATTTTTAACTTTATGGAATTTGTTTTTTGTTGTACATGAGAAATCTTTGTGTAGCCCAAGGAAAATATTTTCTTCTATGATTTTTTTCTAAGAATTTTATAGAATTACATTTTACATTTAGGTCAGTAATATATGTTAATTTTGTAAATTATAATATGCATGGAATGAGGTTTCTTTTTTATATGTATATTCAATTGTTCTAGCAGAATTTGTTGAAAAGACTATATTTTCTCCAGTGAATTACATTTACGTATTTGTTAAAATCAATGGCAATTTTGTTGAAAAATCATATACTTATCTAATTCTGTGCTCTTAATTCTGTTTTTCTATTGCTATACTCTTTGATCACTGTTGTTTTATAGTAAATCTTGGAATTGAGTCATTCGAGTAATACATCTTTGTTATTTTCAAAAATCCTTTTGGCTATTAGAGTTCATTTGGCTACCTATATGAATGTTAGGGTCAACTTATCAATTTCTATCAAATTGCTTTTAGAATTTTGGTTGAAATTGCATTGAATCTGTAGGTCTTTGGGAGAAACTCAACACTTTGAATTTCTCAAATCATGAGCATGGAATCATCTTTCATTTATTTAGATCTTTGATTTCTTTCATTGGGGTTTTGCAAATTTTAGTATACAGAATCTGCACATAATTTTTATTATTATTTTTTGATGCCATAATAAATTCTCCTTTTTGTAAAATTTCAATTTTCAATAGGACATGGATAATATTGAGAAATATGACCAATTTTCAAATATTGCCCCAGTATCTACTGACATTAAATTCAATCATTAATTCTAATAGCTTTGATTATGTAGTATTTTTCATGTGACAGTCATGTTGTTTGCAAATAGTTAATTTATTTTTTCCTTTTTCCTGTCCTATTGTACTAGCTAGAACTTTCAGCACAACATAAAATAGGAGTGGTGAGAAAAAAATATTCCTATCCTATTGCATTAAAAATAATGCCAAATATGGGATTTTGTATATATCCTTATCTGTCTGGTAAAAGAAGTTCGCCTATTGTCCTAGTATTCTGATTATAGTTGTTATAAATGGGTATTAAATTTTATAAAGTGCTTTTGCTTCTTCTTTTAAGATGATCATATAATTCTTTATCTTTAATTTGTTTGTGTGGTGAATTACATATATTGAACTTGAATGTTGAATCAGTCTTGCTTTCCCAGGATAATTTCCACTTGTTTATGGTGCATTATATTTAAGACACACGATTATATTTAAGATACAGTATCTTGTTGAGTGTGAATTTATGTTCAGGAGGCACATTGGTCTGTAATTATATTTTTTTGAATTATCTTTATTTTTGTTGTCAAATCTAGGTAATTGCTGGCTCTGTAAAATGAGTTGGAAGGTTTTGCTGCTTCCTACGTTATGGAAGAGTTTGTGTATGATCTGTCTTATTTCTTTCTTAAATGTTCGGTACTATTTGCAAGTCAACACAATGTAGCCTGGAATTGTCCTTCTTTTAATGTTTTTAACTGCAAATTTGATTTCTGTAACATACATAGGGCTATATATGTTTTCTGTTTCTTATTGACGAGCTTTGGAGATTTTTGTCTTTCAATAAATTCACCATTTTATGTATGTGGTCAAAAGTACTGTCATAGAATTGTTTTGTAGTATTCATTTGGTAACTTTTTAACATTTCTACCTTATTTCATTTCTGATACACTTGTATTGTACCTTCTCTCTTTAGCTCACTTCCCTTCCTCTCTCTCACATACCTTGGCCAGTCTGGCTAGTGTTTTATCAAATTTATAGATGTTTCAAAATAACTGACTTTTAGTTTCGTTTTTTTTTAATTTTTCCTAGTTTCAATTTAATTATTTGCTATGCAAATAATTTATTATTTTCTTTACACTTTCTTTTCTTTACACTTAATTTATGCTTTTATTTTTTAGAATGCTAGCATATAATCTTAGTTAATTGATTTGAGACGTTTCTTCTTCTCTAATATAAAAACGTATTGCTATAAATTGCCATCCACTTCTTTAGCTGTGTCTCACAAATTTAATAAGTTGGGTTTTTATATTCTTTCTATCCAAAGTATTCTCTAACTTCTTTATTACTTCCTATTTAATGAATGGGTTATTGTGGTCTACAGCTCTATTTGCACTATTATGTATTTGTTCTTTCTATTCTATCTTTTATATTCATTATATTTTGAAATTCCTTATTAGGTATATATAGATTTGTTATTTTTTTAATTGAATTGTACCCTTTATTGTTACATAATATCCTTCTTTATCTCTGGCAACATTATTTCTGAATATATTATACTTCGGTCTGATATTAATGTAGCCACTCCAGCTTTCTCTTGATGTATCTTCCCTGTTTTTTTTTTTTTTTTTTTTTTTGGCCTTTATCCCTTAACTTTCAACCTATACTCCCATTTTTAAAGTGAGTTTTTATATATATAATTGTTGGATTTTGCTTTTCAATCCATTCTGATAACCTCTGTTGTTTATTTGGTATGCTTAGGCTGTTTATATTTAAGATAACTATTGCTATAGTTGTAATGAAACTTGCTGTCTAGGTAATCATTTCTCTATTTGTTCCATTTATTTTTTGTTTTCTTTCACTCTCAGTCCTTCTGGAGTAATTGAGAATTTTTTATCATTCCATTTTAAGTGCATTAATGGCTTTATTTTTGTATTTCATTTAAAAAGCAGTGAATATAGAATATGTATATTTAATTAATCCTATCTAATTTAAAATATCGTCACTTCATATGTAGTTTAAAGACATGAAAATTGGGTATTCTCAATTGTTCCTCTATCTTTTGTATATTTTTGTCATAATTTTACTTTTGCAACATTTTAAGTATAAACTTCATTGCTACTATTTCTGCTTTAATCAATTATTTTTTAAAAAACTAAAATAAAGCCCAGCACAGTGGCACATGCCTGCAGTCCCAGCTACTTGGGAGGCTGAAGCTAGAGAATTGTTTGAGGCCAGAGTTCAAGGCTGTAGAGCTCCACTCCTGCTGCAGGCTGGAATAGCCACCCACAATATTTCAGCCTGGACAACAGTGAGAACCCGTCTCTAAAAATAAACAATAAAAATTAAAATAAAATAAAACAAAGTTTAACATTATATTTACCTTCATTGATGCCATTTCTAGAGCCCTTAATTTCCTCATGTATATTCTTTTTCCTGAAATACTTGCTTTAATATATCTTATAAGTCTGCTGTCTTCTCCCAGCTTTTGTATTTCTGAGAAAATCATTACTTAGCCTTCAGTTTTGAAAATTTATTCATTGAGTATAGAATTATAGGTTAATCATATTTTTTCTGTTTTATATCTTCAAGAATGTTGCTCTTGCCTTCTGTATGGTATAGTTTCTGACGAGAAATCTGTATTTCTAACCTTCAAAACTCTGTATGTAATGAATCTCTTTTCTTGATGTTTCAAGGTTTTCTACTCATTACTTTTCAGTTGTTTGAATATTATGAGTCTAGGATGTTGTGTTTGTTTTATCCCTTTTTATGTTCTCGGCTTATTGGATCTTTGTTTTGATGGCTTTTTATCAATTTTTGTAATTCTCAAACATTATCTCTTCAAGGATTTATCTCTCTTCTTGAGATTCAAATTTAGTTAGAACATTTGGTATGTATGTGCCACAGTTCTGGGTTGCTTTTTTCAATCTTTATTTTATTTTGTTTAAGTTTGAAATTTTCTATTGATCTATCATCAGTTTCTGCTTCCTCTATTGTGTTGAGTTAAATGGAGACTCAACCAAAACCATTCTTCATTCTTTTTGCTGTGTTTTCATTTATACCATACCCATTTCCTTCTTATTCTTCTCATCTCTCACCTGAAATTAGTCATTTTTCCATCCATGTTGTTCATCTTCGCCACTATAATGTTTAACACATGAATCGTATTTATGTTGAATCCTGTGTTTGATAATGCAAATATATGGTTCATTTCTGAATCTGATTTTGTTGATTGTTATATTTCTTGATAGTGTGTGGTTTTATTCTTGCTTCTTTATAGCTTCGTCATTTTTGGTTGAATGTCATACTTTTTTTGTATGATGTAGAAAATGTAGTTGTCGACAGAAAAATAAACCAAACTCTGTAAAATAATTTTAAAGAGATTTACTGTGAGCCAAATTTGAGGACCATGACCCAGAACCATGCCCGAGAAGCCTTGAGCAAGTGGACTCGCTATGGTTGGGTCACAGTTTGGTTTTATACATTTTAGGGAGACAGGGGTTACAGGTAAAGTCATAAATCAATATGTGGGAGGCATACATTGGTTTGGCCTGAAAGGTGGGCCGTCTCGAAGTGGGAGCTTACAGGTTATAGGTGGCTTTAAAGATTCTTTGGCTTGTAATTGGTTAAAGACATGAAGCTTTGTCTAAAGGCTTGGAATGTTTTAACATATCAGCTGTTTATCAGAGATAAACCACCAGACATATATTTGTTGTGTAAATTGAGGACCTGTAGGTTTGTCTTGCATACCCTTAGGCCTGTTAATGGGTTACAAAGGATGTCCCCAAGAAGGGGGCGGGGGCATGATAAGGCATGTCTGACCTCCTTCCTCCTGACAGGCAATTTAGTTTTAGGATATTCCTTTGGCCACAAGGGGGTCCATTTAGTCAGCCGGTGGGGGGTGAGGGGGTGGGGTGAGCCTTAAAATTTTATTTTAGTTCACATAGTAAATATTATTCATTCCTGGAAGCAGACATACATTTTCTTTCTAGTGTTGGATTTTGAGTCATTGAGAACCTGATATGAGTTTAAAATTTGTTGCTGCAGTTA
>NW_012150707.1:518458-518764 GCF_000956105.1 Propithecus coquereli | reverse complement strand
ACTAAAAAGTAAAGAGATGAGATTTAGAATACTATTCTCTGTCACTGTGCTAGACAAGAATTTTATCAAAAAGAAAAAAGAAACTAGAGATAAATGAAGATATAAAGATGCACCTTTAGATACTGACAGGTTGAGAGTTTTTTTATTCTCTTTGAACCAATTTGAAGCAGTACAGTGAAAAACAGGTTATCATCACTTCACTTAAACTTCATGATGTTCAAGTGTACTTTAAAAAGGAAACACTGAAAAATGGGTTTGAACAAATAGGCAATCACTTTCATTTTTATGTGTTCATCCCTTGTGGCT
>NW_012150707.1:504246-505435 GCF_000956105.1 Propithecus coquereli | reverse complement strand
AGAAGAAAATGTTGGAAATACTCTTATAGACATTGGCCTAGGGAAAGAATTTATGAACAAGACCCCAAAGGCAATCACAGAAACAACAAAAATAAGTAAGTGGGACCTAATCAAATTAAAAGCTTCTGCACAGCCAAGGAAACTATCATGAGAGCAAACAGACAACCTACAGAATGGGAGAAAATATTTGCATGCTACACATCTGATAAAGGGCAGATAACTAGAATCTATATAGAATTCAGGAAAATCAGCAAGAAAAAAATCAAACAACCCTATCAAAAAGTGGACAAAGGACATGAACAGAAACTTCTCAAAAGAAGACAGACTAATGGCCAACAAACATATGAAAAAATGCTCAACTTCTCTAATCATCAGGGAACTGCAAATCAAAACCACAATGAGATATCACTTACCTCTAATGAGAATAGTTTTTATCAAAAAGTCCCAAAACAATAAATGTTGGCATGCATGGAGAGATAAGAACACTCATACACTACTGGTGGGACTGAAAACTAGTACAACCTCTGTGGAAAGCAATATAGAGATACCTCAAAGAGCTATAAGTAGAACTACCATTGATCCAGCAGTCCTATTACTGGGCATCTACCACCCAAAAGAATAAAAGACATTCTGTAAAAAAAGACATCTGCACTAGAATGTTTATAGCAACACAATTCATAATTGCAAAGATGTGGAAGCCACCCAAGTGCCCATCAATACATGAGTGGTTAATAAAATGTGGTATATGTGTACCATGGAGTTCTACTCAGCCATAAAAAACAATGGTGATCTAGCACCTCTTGTATTATCCTGGATAGAGCTGGAGCTCATTCTACTAAGTGAAGTATCCCAAGAATGGAAAAACAAGCACCACATGTACTCACCATCAAATTGGTATTAACTAACTTAACTGACCAACACTTAAGTGCACATATAGTAGTAACTGTCATCGGGTGTTAGGCAGGTGGGAGTGGGGAGAAGGGGACGGGGATATATACACCTAATGGGTGCAGTGCACATCATCTGGGGGATGGGCACACTTGAAGCTCTGACTCAAGTGGGGCAAAGTTAATATATGCAACCTAAACATTTGTACCTCCATAATATGCTGAAATAAAAATGAATAAATAAATTTAAAAAAAGATATATATCACAGCTTTAGAAATCTGTTTTATTTTGTAGAGTAACA
>NW_012150707.1:501519-504196 GCF_000956105.1 Propithecus coquereli | reverse complement strand
TCAGAAATCATATACAGGAATACCAAATGAGGTTTAGGATAGTAAATCCAGTAGCAACACAGATCAGCAGAAGAGGCAATAGCTCAGGGAAATCCTCACTAAGGAGTTGTCTCTCTATCCGATAGACAGAACAAATAACCAAAGAAAGGTTAGTGAAAATATCAACATTTTCAGTTTTTCTTCTTCTTAAACAGATACTTTAAATCACCTAAAGTATGCTACATATGCTACAGCCATATAACCAAGTTAGACATCAATTGTATCTTTTATTTTCTGTGGGGAGGGACAGTATATGAGTACTGAAAATCCTCTTTGGATTTCTTGTTTTTCTGTATGTGTTGCTGAGTATGCCAAGGATACAAGGTGCTGGCAACTTTTCACCTCTGCCATCTTGTAATAATAGCATGATGTTTATAGCAAGAAACCTTGAAAGATAAGGTATTGTGGTACAAAGAGTAGGTTTGCTTACTGCTTGATATAAAAAGAGTAGATTACCCAGGTCTCCAACTGTAAAGCAGACCCACTGCCTATGCAACAACCTGCTGAGCTGCCTCATGTTACTTTCATGAGATTTGGGGGCAAAGAGAACTAATACAAATATGCTTATGATAACTATAGCTGCTTGCTATGCCATGACTAACAAAATGCTTTGTCTCTAATTCAGGAGTCTCTGGTCTTCTATCAGCATATGTAACAGTTACAGCAGTGGTCCCCAATCTTTTTGGCACCAGGGACCAGTTTCACGGAAGACAATTTTTTCATGGACCTTGGTGGTGGGGGATGGTTTCAGTATGATTCGAGTACTTTACATTTTATTGTGGAGTCAAACCTCTCTGCTAATGATAATCTGTGTTTGAAGCCACTCCCCAGCACTAGTGTCAACACCTCAGCTCCACCTCAGATCATCAGGCATTAGATTTTCATAAGGAGCACACAACCTAGATCCCTCACATGCACAGTTTAGAGTAGAGTTTGCGCTCCTGTGAGAATCTAATACTGTTGCTGATCTGACCGGGGTGGTGCTTACGTGGTGATGTGGGTGATGGGGAGCAGCTGTAAATATAGATGAAGCTTTGCTCGCAAGCCCGTCACTCACCTCCTACTGTGTGGCCCGGTTCCTAACAGGCCGCAGACTGTACCGATCCACAGCCCTGGGGTTGGGAACTGTAGAATTACAGGTATAGGGTGCCAGGGAAATCTTCCCCTTCACCCTCTGAATGTTGCAAATGAAGGTTCGGCTGCCTGCCACCTGACAACAAAACATGAGAGGCGACTGTTGGTGAAGGAAAGGTGGTTTATTCAAATGCCAGCAGCCTAAGGAGATGGTGGACTATTGTCTCAAAGACCATCTCATCTTTCTTCTTACTGAGCAACTTGTAAAGGAGAGGCAGAAAGGGAATCAGTGGCAGAAAGCAAGTTTTGTGCAAGTCATCATGATTTTTTGGTGGTTATCAGCAACCAATAGGCTGTCTAGTGGACCTTGTCATTGGCAACCTGATCTGGACTCTTGGTCTGTTTTTCCTCAAGGTCGTTTTCTAATCTTGTGCCCAGAAACTATGTAAGCAAGCGGCAGGTTAATTCCAAACTTAAGACAGAACAAGCCTAAAGCATACTGGAAGTAAAATGCCTTCCCTTTAGATCTCCTGGTGATATAGTCTCAATGGCCCTTGGGGTGTGCTGACATGAAGTTTCACCAAATATCAACTCACAAAAGATGATTAATTGGCTAAAAGGCATACAAATTTATTAATGTGCACATGGGGGCAAGAACCACAGAGTGATTACCCCCAAACCCCCAATGGGGTTCAGAAGCTCATGTCCCATCTTGAGGTTACAGAAAGAATGGGGACTTGAATCCTGGCAAAATGTGTAATGGTGTAAAAACTGGTTGTGGGAGGAGGAAAAGAGAAGGCCTGGCTAACAAATTTGGCCTTGTTATATAGATGAAATCCCACAGGTAGAAGCCTCCAGAGAGAATAAATGGTAAATGTTCCTTTTAGACTCATAAAGGTGTCAGATTTTCTGTTATTTTTTCCTAGATCTGAACAGGGAAAGCCCTTAGAGAAAGCCTGGCTACATCAACATAGATTTTCTCTACAGATACAAATCTTTCCCCAAAAGACAGCTTTGCAGAGCTAATTGTTTGCAGGCCCTCTAAACAGCTATCTTGAAACATGTCAAAGAAGTATCTTTTGGGGTGAAATATTTTGATTTCCTTCATAGGTTAACATTATAAATTGTAAGCACGGTCACACCCAATCCCAGATCCAATAAAGAGTGATATACAAAGTATAGGAGAAAACTGAACTATTAGAATAAATTTCAGATAGATAATATGGCTCCTTCAGGCATGGTGACTCTCTCCTCTAATCCCAGCTACTTGGGAGGTTAAGGTGGGAGGATCACTTGAGCACAGGAGTTTGAGGTTACAGTGAGCTATAAGCATACCAGTTCACTCCAGCCTGAGTGACAGAGTGAGACACTACCTGTCTCAAAAAAGAAAGAAAGAAAGAAAGAAAGAAAGAAGAAAATATGTTTTTTTTTCAGAATGCATTCATAATGTAAGGTATATTCACAAATACAAATACAGTGAGGGAGGAGAGAGAAATCACCAAAATCCTGACCAACATGAGAAATGTATCTCTTTAACTTTTAATTCCATATAGTGCTTTATTTT
>NW_012150707.1:496770-499049 GCF_000956105.1 Propithecus coquereli | reverse complement strand
GAAGTGGGCCCAGGAAAGAAATGGTAGGGCTGTTAGTAGTTAAATATTAACAGTAAGTATGGAAAAAAGGAAGTTGTACCAATAATTGCAGAACACTTATTTCGAATGCCAGGTTATGATTTATAACCAGCTAATATTTTCTTAACCTTATGACTAACTCTCACACTTTTGATGAATTTCTGATTATATCTGAAAGCAGAGGTAACTTTGTACAGAGTGCCTTTGTATTCGAAACAAATTATATTTGTTATAATTTGAGCATATCTCAAGATACGCCTAGAAAAATACAAGTGCAGTTGATAGAGTTGTGGATAGTGAAAATATAAATTCTAAGTATTTAAGACTACACTTGTCCACTAAATAATCTGTGCAATTGTCACATCAGTTAGAATACAGTTAGAACACATCAGTTAGAATATTTTGTTGTGGTATTTGTGGCTCTTACCACATTTGTAGGTAAAAAATATTTTTGAAAATATATTATGGACTCTCTGACTCCATGATGACACTGTTGCTATTACTTAGAGCATATAGGGGACTCATAGGGGACACACACACACACACACACACATAGAGCATGAGAGGAGCATGCAGAACTGGAGAATGAAGACCCGGCTGCTGGCCATCAGTCCTAGATGGCCACCAGCACTTTCATGTGGAAAGCATATTAAAGTTCTCCAGGAGCTTTTTGCTTTATGTCACAGTAACTCATTACATTTCCACAGTTTATATTCTTTGCCAGATTGTACTAGCTTCCATTGCTTTATTCATGTCGTACATTAGTTCTTTCCACTAAAATGAAAATGATTTTTAAATAGAACTCCTATTAGAATTTGGGAAATAAATTTTGGTGAAGATTGGTAAGGTTGCACATGGACAGTATATGCCAGTAGTTAACTTTTGAATTTCATTTCTGAAGCCACACTGCCTGAGTTCAAATATATATGAGTATGCATATTAAAATAGCAACTATCACATAAGGCTACATTTGGGATTATATCAGTTAATAAAATCAAAGCACTTGGCAGTTTCTAAAGAGTCATCTAAGGAAAAAGTTACCTATAATTGTCATTATTCAATAATTTTTCGGGACGGTATAATGTTTGAAGTCCAGGACAAAGTGATTCTGTACCTGACATTTGTTAAGCTATTAAGCATATGCTCTAATAGCTACTTTATATTCATTTAATCTCAGCATATTTAGTATATAACAACAGCAACAAAAAAAGGTAAGCAAATAATCATGAATTTAGTTCTACAGCTGCAATCTAGGAACCTCTCATGGACTTTATAATTCTATGGAAATTAGAGCCCTTCAATATCCTGGAAGAAAGAACTCCTGGTATCATCAAAGAGAGGTGGCTGACCAGTTGAACTCTCCTAAGCTCCATGAGCATGTCTTGCTAATATATACACTTTAACCATCAACAGTTCTTTACCCTACCTGACCAGAGATCATATGACCACCCGTGTCCCAGGTGAATAAACAAATATGTGTGCTGGACCGTGGTAGCCTTCTAATCATTGTAAATTTCACTATGTTTTTAAACAACTTTTCAATCAGATCAACAGGTCCTCCACTCTTGGGACAGAAATAAATATGACCATAATTGACCATAAAATTGTGTGTATTATAATTTCCCTTTCAGATTACTTAAGTAGTTAGCTCCCTCGTAAATTCCCAAGCATTATCCCTCCAAGAACTTTTCGTTATTCGGGACTCTTTGGTCAACAAATAGTGACTCCCAAACTTCCCTTATGAAATTTATCTTCAATATTTGTGGTAAGCTGAATAATTACCCCCACAAGAGATGTCCATGTACTACTCCCTGGAATGTGTGAATATTACCTCATGTAGCAAAAAGGACTTTGCAGATGGGATTAAGTTAAGGATGTTGAGATGGAGATGTTATCTGGGTGGGACTGATGTAATGATAATTGTCTTTATACAAAATAGGCAAGATATCAGAGATAACAAAGGTAATATGCTAATAGAACAGAGATTAGAGTCATATAGCTAGAAGTCAAGGAATACTTGCAGCCTCAAGAATCTGTAAGAAGCAGGGAAATAGCTAGCTTCATGATTCTAGCCCCATGAAGTCCATGTTGGACAACTGATCCATAGAACTGTAAGAAAGTAAGTAAGTTTGTGTGTTTTAAGGCACTAAATTCATAGTAATTTTTTACATCAGCAGTTAAAAACTAATACAATATTTTTCTTTCTATATATTTGAGGAAAGTAAATGGAATAAATTTAAAGGGAAAAAGTAGGCCAGGCG
>NW_012150707.1:487958-494590 GCF_000956105.1 Propithecus coquereli | reverse complement strand
TTCTCTCCAATCAGAGAATGGCTCAAATATTTTCTTGTTTCTTTATAAATTTTCAGAAGAAAGAATCTCTCAAGTATAGAACTTAATTAATAATCTAGTCTCAGATCTAAAACTGAATAGAGAATCAATCTTTCACTTGCATAGAACTACTAGTGAAGGGTATGTCAATTCTCAGTTGAAACATAAAATATGTCATGGCTGGGGCCAACTTAAAAGAATTAACAACATTTATCATAAAATAAAAATACTAGGCATAGTTGTATATACTTATTCTAGTCATGCATATTTATCTGCTTTTACAATAAAAAATGTTTTTCTTCTTCACTTCTCCCAGAGTATAATTTTCTGGTAAACTATATCATAAATCAAATGAAGATTGGATTCTAAATGAAAAAAAAAACCATTACTAGTATGAGCCAGAAAGAGGAAACTATAAGAAAAAGAGATCTGTCTAATCCCCTAAAGGACCTAAGTTCTTCTTTCATCCACTACCAAAGCACTACATCATCCTGTGTTAATCAACTTGGTTGTATAGATACTACTATCCCCACTCACAAGTATACTTAATAATACCTACCCTAGGTTGAAAGATAAGTCAATTGATGTATGTAAAAACATATTTTAAAATTTTAATTACTGTATCCATTTTCCAAGTTAAAAAAATTCATTTGAAATCACAATAAAAAAAAATGTTCATCCTAGGCAATAATTATAAAGGGTGATTATTTTTAACACCTCTTCCGTGTACTTTTTCTATAGCAATTCTTATTTCTTGTCACTGGTAGCACAGTATGGCAGGTAGGGTTTAGTGTTGACATCACCCTCTCAATCTGTGTCAACTAGCACAAATCTAAAAAAAATGTGCTTGGAGAATATATTAGTTTTCTATAGTTGTGTAACAAACTGTTTCAAGTTTACCAGCTTAAACTACACCCATTTGTTACCTCACAGTTTTTATGGGTCAGGAATCCAGGCACAGTTTAGCTGGATTCTCTTCTCTGATCTTACAAGACTATAATCAAGGTGTCAGCTGGGACTGCGATTCTTACCTGGAAATTATAGTCATCCTCCAAGCTCATGTGGCTATCCACAGAATTTATTTTCTTGCTGTTGTAAGACCAAGGTCCCCAGCACATAAGTTCTTCTCGTTTCATAGGCAGTTCGCAAAATGGTTGTTTGCTTTCTTCAAGATGACTAGGATAATGTCTCTAATGTGTCATCCTTTTTAAACACCTCACCTGGTTAGGGCAGGCACACCAAAAATAATCTTTGTTTCAATTAATTCAATGTTTTGATTAATTCAAATTCAACAAATTAGGGATGTTAATTGCATCTACAAAATACCTTCACTCTTGCCATGTAATCTAATCATGAGAATAACATCCATCATATTTCCAGATCCCACCTACACTCAAGGAGATTGGATTATATAGGGCATGTACACCTGGAATCAGAAATCATGGGAGCCATCTTAGAATTCTGGCTACCACAATTATGCAAATACAACAAAACTTCAAAGACCTCTAACTCCTCTTTATATCCATCTCCCAACTCTGTTTCATTTCCAACAAGATTATCTTTCTGAAGCCTCCCTCCCCAAATAGAAATTTTGTAGCTGCAACTGCTACCACTGTTTGTTTAACTTTCCTCTAAGTCAGAATTTCTCAACCCTTTTTACTCATTATTGTTCCACATGGAGCCGCTGCAGCCATTATTTTTTTTCTAATCATCTCTATGTGAAATTTAAATACCACATATATACTTTTATATCTGTATATGTGCTGTATATATACCTGTGTTTTATTCCTAAAAAAGAGTTTTTCTTTACTCCTCAAGAGCCTTCCTTGGGGGTGATACCACTCGTGTTAAGCATGCATGCTCTAAGTAAAGAAATTTAATTCTACTTGTTACTCCATTCCAAATACAGCACCCAGGATGGTTCAATAATATATAATTCTTAGGAATCGATGAATGCATTCATGCTTATAAAATAAGCCCTGAATTTAATTAGAGGCTGACTTTAGAATTTGGGTGAACTGTCCTTTTCCTTTGTTATTGTTTCTTCTACTTTGTTACCCAAATTTAAATTATTTCATTTGTAGCCAATATTTATGCACAGGAATGGACAGAAGCAACAACTGAAATTTAGGTTAATCAATGTTTTCTGAGCATTGGCAACCTAATGCATGTTTTCATAGTTAAAAGTTAGAAAATTTCAACATCAGTGGACAATAATTAGCTGTACATTCCAATTACTCAGAATATCCCTATCTTTCATGGTATGGATAATTATAGTGTCTTTTTTCTGTGAAACAGTGACTCAAATAATATACCAAATTGGGCTTTAAAACAATCAGAACTTAGTCGTATTAATAGTTTTCATTGTTGTCATCTTTGCTGGACTCTGGCACAGAGACTTAACTGCTACGAGAATATTATATGACATTATAAACAACACTTGAAGATACATAAGAGTATCACAAAATGGGCTGGATGGGGGAGCACGGACTCAATGACAAAGCAAGCACTGTTGTCAGATTGGTAGGGACGTTACTTCTCTAGTGTCACAGTGAGCAACAGAATATAAGCTCTGCCTCAGGTATGTATAGCTAGGTACGGAGTATACAGGATATCCCCAAAGTGAGAAAATATAGATTAATCTCAATAATGCCATCAAGTGTAAATTCAATCTGTAAAAGCAAATAAGATTACCTGTTTTTGACTTTATGGACACCTGTGTAATAAATTATTTGTACAAGAAACCACTGTAGAAAAGGTGAACATATAAGAGATGACTATAGTAACTCAGAGTAAAAATTCCAGGTCTTATCTACTGTTTATATCTTGTTTTCATCCACCGTGATCCAAACATAATATTCTTTCCCTTGTATTCTTTCTTTATATAAAAACAAAAATGTTATTATGTTTATTTAAAGTATACAGCATGATGCAATAAGATACATATAGATAGTAAAATGTTACCACAGTGAAACAAATTAACATATTTTTCATTTCACATAGTTACTCATTTTTGTGTGTGTGTGGCAAGAGCAGCTAAAATGTACTCGTTTGGCATGAATCTTGTATATAGTGCAATTGTATTACCTGTGGTCCTCATTTGTACAGTAGATTTCTAGACTTGTTCATTCTACATTTCTGCTACTTTGTATTCTCTAACCCATATCTCCCCTTTTTAACTCCCCCTACTCTGCCAGTGGTAACCAGTGTCATCTTCTATATTTCTGTATTTGTGAATTTTTTTTCAAGATACCACATATAAGTAAGATCATGCAATATTTTTCTTTCTGTTTCTGCCTTGATTTTCCTAGCATAATATTCTCTGGGTTCATCCATTTTATGGAAAACGACAAGATTTCATTCTTTTTTAAGGCTCAATAATATTTCCGTATGTGTATGTACCGCTGTTTCTTAATCTATTCATTGATTGACAGACCCTTAGGTTGTTTCCATACCTCATCTATTGTGTATAATGAGGTGGTAATTTCATTTTCTTTAAGTGTATGCCCAGAAGAGGAAATGTTGGGTTATATGGTCATTCTATTTTTAATTTATTTAGAAACCTCCTTAATGTATTTCATAATTGCTGTACCAATCTTCATTTCCATCAACAGTGTACAAGGATTCTTTTTTCTCCACACCTAACCAACATTTTCTGTCATTTGTCTTTTTGATAATAGCCATACTAATGGGTATGAGGTGGTATTTCATAGTTGTTTTAATTTACATTTACCTGCTGATTAATGATGTTGAGCACCTTTTCATATACTTGTTCATTTTTTTGTCTTCTTTGTGGAAATAACTACTCAGTCCTTTTGCCTGTTTCTTAACCAGGTTGTCTATTTATCCAAGTTTGAGTTTTATGAGTTCTTTATAAGTTTTACATATTAACTTATTGTCAGATATATGGTTTGCAAATGTTTCTTCACAGTAACTAAGCTGCCATTTCATTTTGTTGATTGTTTCCTTTGCTGTGAAGAAAGCTTTTAGTTTGATATGATCCTAATTATTTATTTTTGCTTTTGTTGCCTGAGCTTTTGATGTGACATTCAAAAAATCACTGCCAAGGCTAATGTCCAGAAGCTTTTTGTCTATGTTCTCATCTAGATTTTTTAGTTTTTGAACTTATGTTTATGTCTTTTCTCTGTTTTATTTTATTTTTTTAATTTTTAATTTTTTTTTTATTTCAGCGTATTATGGGGGTACAAATGTTTAGGTTACGTATATTGCCCTTGCCCCTGCTTCCCCCCATCAGAGCTTCAAGTGTGTCCATCCCCCAGACAGTGAGCACCACACCCATTAGGTGTGACTATACCCATTCTCTCCTCCTCCCTCCCACCTGCCCGACACCTGATGAATGTTATCTGTTTTAAGTTGATTTTTGTGTATGGTGTAAGATTAGAAGTTCAATTTTATTCTCTTGTGTGTGAAAATCCAGTTTACCCCTCATTATTTATTGAAGAGACTATCCTTTTCCCATTGTATCCTCTTGGTGCCCTTGTCAAAAATTAGTTGACTGTATGTTTGAATTTATTTCTGGGCTCTCTATTCTCTTCCACTGGTTTATGAGTCTGTTTTATGTCAGAACCATGTTGTTTCAATTACCATAGCTTTGTAATATAATTTTAAATCAGGATGTGTGATGTCTCCAACTTTGTTTTTCATTCTCAGAATTATTTTGTCTATTTGGGGTCTTTTAGGGTTTCTTCTGAATTTTAGGATTTTTTTTTCCTATTTTTTGTGAAGAATACCATTGGAATTTTGTTAGAAATTGCATTGAATCTGTATATTGCTTTGGGTAGTATGGGCATTTTAACAATATTAATGCTTCAGATCAATGAGCATGAGATAGCTTTCAAAATTTATTTGTATCTTTGTTAGTTCAACATCCTTTCTGGACAAAAAGTCTCAATGGTTAAGGCATAGAAAGAAAGTTCCTTGGCATAATAAAGGCAATTCATTCAAAAAAACACAAAAAACACGTTAACATAATCAGTGGGGGAAAACTGAAAGGTTTTCCACTTAGATTTGGTACAAGGTAAGAATGCCCACGCTTGCCACTTCTATTCAGCGTAAAACGGGAAATAGTAGCACGATTAATCAGAAAAAAAAAAAGGCATCCAAATTGGGAAGAAAGAAGTAAAATTGTCATTTGCAGATGATATAATCCTATATGTAAAAAACTCCGAAGATTCCGTAAAAAGCTATTATAATTACTAAATAAATTCAGTAAAGTTGTAGAATACAAAATCAACATTATCAGTAGCATTTTATTCATAAATAACAATCAAACTGAACATGAAATTGAGAAAATAATCTTATTTTTGATAGCATCAAAAAAAGCATGTAGGAAAATATGTAACCAAGAAGATAAAATATCCAACACTGAAAACTATAAAATATTGTATTCTTTCTTTTAGCAGGGACTCTTTTAATTGCTAGGTATAAAATGATGAATACCCTTGATGTGTTTAGAATCTTGTATAATACTTCTGGAAACTTTATATGCATAAGAATCACCTGTAAAGCTTGTTAAAACACAGATTCTCACCCAAAGATTCTAGTTTTTTTAATGTATGAGAATGAGGCCTGAGATTCTATATTTCTAACAGGCAGCCAGAGCTGGTGTGGTTGGTCTGCAAACCACATTTTTCATTAGAACTGATTAATGCTGTGACATAAGCCATTTTCTGTACTAAGTTTATCTTCTGTTTCATTCATTCGTTCTAAGAATACTTCATCATTCTACTCAGATTCTTCATCTACCTCATCATTTCTTCTACTTCCTTCTTCACAATCACCTCTTGGGTGTTTATATTCACATCTTCAAGTCCTAGGATGGCTTTGGAAACAACAACAAAAACACACCTGAATCTATTTTTAGTAGAAATTCCCTTTCAGTGATAACTTTTTAAATATTTGTTCTCCCTAGTATGCTTAAAATAAAAAGGGAAAGACAGTTTGCATATATGAAAATGTGAGCTACATTTATATGAAGAGAAAAATTTAGTCAGAAGAATCCATTATCTACTATATATGTGAATAGCAGCAATATTTTCTAGTGAATACCAAATTTACTGTTGTAAATAAGCAAAAACTTGCACCCAAAATAATCTGACCTTTTTGTATGCTTATTGATTTCATGTATTATGCTTATGAATGAATACAAAATGGTATATTTGTAATGATAAAGCTAAGCCAGTATTTTTTTCTTCTCTAATCAATGAGATAGTTCCCTACAATTAATAAATAACATTAGTGCAATCGGTTTTCTAATAATATGCACTATTTAATATTCCTCTCTTACTTATACATTAAAGAAACACACATTCTTACATGACATACTCAAGTACCTGGGCTTCCTTCTCCTAGGTCTAGTCTGTGATGGAAAAGTACTATCAGCATTTTTTCAGTACATGTGTTGTATCTGTTTGTGTTTGTACCCAAGAAAGTGGGCATGAGCATGAAGGAGTGTACTGAGGAGGACGGGAGAAATGGAGGATAACTACAGTGGCAGGATCCCAATCTATTTTGATATAATATGCAGAGGCCAGAGCAGGAAAAAAAAACAAAAAGAGAAGGAAAATGAAAAAAAAATGAAGACATGTTTTTTT
>NW_012150707.1:471973-473683 GCF_000956105.1 Propithecus coquereli | reverse complement strand
CTCAAGTTTACAACTCTTAAGACTTCTTACTGTAATTCATGGTCATCCCTTTCTCTGAAATGACTGTCATATTGTTTAGCAGTTACATTTTTCATTTCATAAAATAATTAAAGTATCTTATATAAATATCCTTCTTATAAATCTCTTTATATTTAGCTTTTTTATCCCTTCAATAAACTAAACTTAGGTACAAAAGTGACAAATTTTATGTATTTTATTTCAGTCTGTCTCCAAAATATTTATTTGGGTCTGTAAAGTATATCCCAATCCAATTTTTTTAATTGTGACTAAAGCTCTTGATGAATAGTAATCAGATATTACTTGTTAACTATTAAGAATTGATAAATGAGTCTTATTCCTTGAGATTATCTTTTAATAATTTTAGTTTGAAGGACCTAGTATTTATATTTCAATCATACCTTATGGACAATCCTAGTAATCATAAACATTTGGAATAATTATTTTATTTTATTTTTATTTTTTGAGACAGAGTCTTGCTCTGTCATCAAGGCTGGAGTGCAGTCACATGATTACAGCTTAGTGCAGCCTTGAACTCCTGGACTCAAGGGATCCTTCTGCCTCAGCCTCCCAAGTAGCTAGGACTACAGGTGGGTACCACCATGCCCTATAAAGAACCATTATTTTAAATAGTGTTCTAAAACAATTTCGTCCCATTTTTCTTATCTGATAGTTATCATAAATGCCTGTGGGTATAGCCTCATTGGCTTAAGTAATACATAGTTTTTAACGTCTTATTTTAAGAAAGCCTATCAACTAAACAACTTTTATATTATGGTTTAGTCTATTGAAATAAGCAGAAGTGGATCAATTAGAAGTTATTTCCCCCAAATAATTCACAGACTAAAGCCATTAACACCTCACTCTTTCTTAAGTCAAAGTATTTCAAAATTCCTAAATGATATTCTAGTGAAATAGGTATTTGTGCCAGGGTAGGAAAGAGGCTAGAATTTTTTAAGCAGTGATGACAAACTTTGGTGTCACCTTAACTCAGGTAATCACTCCAGACAAAAGATACCCATACCAATTATTTCCTGAAATATAAAAAATTATGATATTGTACCAGTTGGTATGTATTTGATTTAGTATTTTAAGACCACTTTCAAAATATATCAAAATAAGAATTCAAATGTGCCATATGTGGTCATAACCACATAAGATTAGAGGTAGGCAACAAGCAGGGGAAGAGGTCATGAAACTCAAAGAGTGGGGCATAATTTTGTAGTTGGAGTAAGTACAAAGGATAGAGTTTTACTAGAAGAACATCACAGAAGACAAATCATGGAATTAATTCTATGGACATAATCGAAGAGCCAGAATTAGGAAGGAAATGAAATAGATAACTTGGGAGGTGGGAGAACAAGGAAACAGAAGATCAGGTAAGGTTAATCAGGCCAAGTATCAAGAATTGTGGTCAAACAATGGTACATTAAATTGCAGTCAGTTCTAGAGACAATTTTGAAGAAATCAGTTTATGTTAATGTAATGTCTTTTTTTCTTTTTTTTTTCCCTGAGTCCTTAAAGATTTTTTCCATTGGTATATTTCTCTCTTATAGTATGTTAGTTTTATGTTTCAAGCATTTGCTTCAGATTTCAGGAAAATAATAGTTTTGTTGTGTCTTGAGTTCAATAGGTCCCTGGATACAGTTTCTCATGTTATGGGAATGATTGGTGATTGGGTAATAGAATTTT
>NW_012150707.1:469822-471923 GCF_000956105.1 Propithecus coquereli | reverse complement strand
TATGCACCCAAGAGTGAAGGAAACAAAGAGATTGCAAAAGGAAGTACAAAATACCAAAGCAACTTTTTAGTACTTTTTTAAAAGAACCTCATTAGATAGATACTGAGCTAATATTACTCAGCTGGTGGTCACCAGGATAAACATAAACAAGGACACAGATTTTGCTTTAAGTAAGTCTACAGCCAACATACTCTGCCTCCAGATTTTATGCGTGCTAAAAAACATGATGATTGTGTTTCTGTGGAACTCTTTACTCCAGAAAAAGTAAAAGGAATAATCTGGCTCATTCCTGAGAGGGCATGACATCTAATCCCGGGAAAAGTTAGACCAGGAGGAGGTGGTAAATGGCTCTCTACTTTCCTTATAAATCTGGACAAAAAGCTCCAATGAACTTTCTGTGGTTTTCCCAGGCAGTAGCTCATAAAATTACTTTCTTATAATGCTGTGTATGTCACTACCCATCTGATCCAGATTGATATGATCTTACTGATTCTCACATCCCTGAAAGTGTCTCAAATACCTCTTTGATTTGAAATGAAGCAGAGACAAAATGAGAAAAATGTCATAGTTTTTTAAGAATTGAGGTCTAGACTAAGGAGAGATGGGTCTGGGTAGTCCTGGAGGCTCACTTACTCTCTTCTTTTGGTAGATTAGTAAAGAGCTGATTCAGCAGGTCAGAGATGGCCCAGTGGAGGGACAGGCTGATACCATCACTACTGCTGGAGTGTTCCTCCTATCAGGCCACTTTCTCAGCCAGAGAACTTTTATTTTCACATGTTTGCATAACCATTCCCTATTTGTTGACCCAATACATATGTAAACCGTTACGGAAGTGGGGACTTCTTCACTGAAAATTTGGCCATGGTGGGTACAGCCCATCCATATTAGCCTAAGCTGGGAGTTCAGGGATAATCTTTTGAAACTGTGATGTTTTTCTACTTAAACTTCATGTAAGTTTTTCCCCATCAAAGTTTATTTTAAATCTGCACTATGTGTGACTAGTGCTGTCTATCTGTAACTCCTTCATGTCATAGGTTCATCCTAGAACATCCTGTAATGCTTATAATTCTTATCAAATTATATATTTAAAAAGAAATATTCAATATGCTACCATTATTTTAACTAGTTAATATGTCATAACTCTCTAAAATGTCATTAATGCAATGAATGAAATTTTAAAATTTCTTGTATAAACACATGTATGCCAAAGAAAAATGTATTTCATGACATTTCAGTTAATTCTCAAATTGCCTAGGGACTTTAATATCATTAAAAGCCTTTTGCCTCAGAGAAAAAGTAAGATTGATTTGATAATATAATATTGATAATTAAGATTCTGCACACTAAAAAACTTAGAAAATTAAATATCATCCAATCATGAGTTGAAATGCAAATTCAAATTTTTTCATGTAATATTTGTCATTTAAAAAACTTGTTGCCCAAATTGTTTCTGTCACTAGTATAATTTTAGCATGTTTTTGTTTTCACACAGTTTTAAAGGGTTTTTTTTCTTAGTAAGCAGCATTGGTAGTGGAATGTAATGAGTTTTCATGAAATATCTTTACATATATTTTCATAGTGAAATTCATACAATACTATTTAAAATACAATGAGATATGACATGGGTAAGAAGCTTTACTCAAATGAGTATATATATTGTATAATTCCATTTATATTAAGTTTTAGAATGGACAAACAGAACAGTGTTTGCCACTGTAAGGTTGAAATTGGGATTGATTTGGAAAGAGCATGAATTTTCTTTCTAGGATAAGGGTAATATTATGTCTATACATAGAGGATTTGACTACAAAAGTGAAATCATTTATCAAAATTTAGACAAAGTACACTTAAGATTTATGCATTTCATTTTATCTCAAAAGAAGAAAAAGATATATTGAGTTCTAATTAATGATACAAATGCTGTAGTATTTAGAGGAATATGCTAATGTCTGCAATTTACCTTGAAAAATATCCAAAAATAAGATGACTTGATAGATGGTGGGTATATGGTGTTCTCTGCAAAATCTTTTAACTTTACTGTATTTGTTTAAGTTTTTATTATAAAATGTTATGGAATAAGTAAATTTAATATACTTTTATA
>NW_012150707.1:463920-465772 GCF_000956105.1 Propithecus coquereli | reverse complement strand
TAGAGCATTGCTAAAGTTACGTATCAAGCAGGAAAAATTATGGCAAGCTTAGATTACTCCATAATTTTACTCCAGGCATGTTTGTAAAAATTAACAAAAAAAATAAATTTCAGGTGAACACTATCCGTACTTAGCAAAGGTCATCGATTAGCAGGCTGATATATGTGAATCATTTGACGACTATGCAGCTATTATAGACCTATTAATTGGAGAATACAATGAAATGTTCACTGACTTGGAGAATCATGACAGCACACTCAAATTAGCATTTCAACCTCACCTGGTTGATATCCCCAAGACACCTAAAGAACTACAGATGAAATTGATTGAGTTCTCAATAGTTGACATTTTAAAGGCATTGTTTGATTCTAAGAAAGACCTAACTAAAATATGGAAAAAGGCAGTAGAATACACATGGCTTCAGCAACATGCCCGAAAAAAATGCTTTTTTGCTTTTCAATCACTTATTGCTGTGAATATATGAATACATTCTCCTACCTAACCCAAATCAAGACTCCTTTACGATCACAAATCACTAATACTCATCTACAGGATCAGCTGAAACAGCAGATCTCAATGCTGCAATCAAATATTCAAATACTTTCCAACAAAAAGCAGATACAACAAAGTCATTACAAAAAGATTAGTTAACTTTAAAATTAACAAAAAGTTTTCATTTTTTGAAATTATTACATACATGATAGTTAGATTTTTACAAAATAATGTACATTTTTAAATATATCTAATTGAGGTTTCTTGAATGAGGCCTTATTTGATTATAGCTAAAGCAACACAACCAGGATCCCACAGCCTGTATATGTGTTCATTCCTCCTATTACTGTAATGGGTGGTATGTCATTCATAGAATTTAATGCTACTTCTTTACCTAATAGGAAGAATTTTTTAGCCAAAACTCCTCATCTGTAGAAGTGTTGACATTTTAAAGCTGGTCTAGTTCACTCCCATTGCTGCACTGGTGCCAAATTCTTCAGTTAGTCTGACAACACTTGTAGTCTCAGTAGTCAAGTTGTCTTAGAATCATTGATCCCAAGACCAATGGATAAGTACTGCTCATCTTCAAATCAGTGATCAGAATGGCTTTCTTAATTATAGTTGTCCTCTTTCCTTTTTATCTGAATGACACAAACATTCTTAACAGACTTGAGTCATCTGCCTAGAAGCTGTTGTCACTACTCATTAGAATTTCACATCTAAAAGGTCTAGAAAAGTCTTCTGGTTTCCATCTTTAGACTAAAAGCCTTAGGAACAAGTTCTTTTTTCACATTGCTAAACTTACTATTGTCTTTGCCATTTTATTTAATAGTTCACAATGTGCTTTTTTTTCAAAGAGAAAATTAAAATTATTTCCTAAAATTTTAATCATTTTCTACAGGTTTACTAAATACATTTTCATTTTTCATCTATATAGCATAACACAATCATTTAGGAATGATGATAACTTGACAGTTAAATTAATCTGTCAACAGGTATATAATACAACTAAGTGCATTATTGCAATATAATTTTATGTAGTTCTAAGTAATTAAATATTGAATAAATTTGTACTGAAATGGTACAGTTACTTTTGGTTGTTACATACTCAGATTTAGTTATCTAACTATACCTGGTTTTAGATTACTAGGCAGGTTAAAACTCAAACTCCATGAGTACTCTTCTCAAGAATGAAGTGAGTCTATACGCTTCTCAGGTATTCGGAGTTCTCCAGTTCAGTAGATGATCAGCATGTTATTATTTCTCTCTCCTATTGACTGACTTTTGGCCCTTTTAACACTTCTTCACACCACTAATAAAATAAACAGAAGAGATATTACACTTAAATTAATTTACTTGT
>NW_012150707.1:463131-463775 GCF_000956105.1 Propithecus coquereli | reverse complement strand
CAGACTAGGAATTTTTTATAATATTGCCACACTATTTTCTGTAAAAATATTGATAAACTTTTTTTTTTAAACTTAAAACTTCACTGGAATCTAAAGAATATAGTCAACTATTTGCACAAGTATTGAAGCTCTTTCTGGTAACTATTGCAACCAGAAATACTTTGATCTAAAAGATGTATTTATTGACACAGTCATTCTTAACTTGGGAGCAGAAAGTCTTGAATAGCTGGGAAATATATGGAAAGATATCTTTCCACTACCTTATGTCCCTCACCCTCCATTCTTGCTCTATCAAAGTCTCTTGAAGCATTGTCTGTAGTCACCAGAAGAATCAACCCCTAATGCCTTATGAGACTTCAGAGCCACATCTTTCTCATTTAGTCAAACATGAAGGACTTTATTATGACATGTATTCAAAGATAACACAATAGTGTTCAATGGAATGGGTCGTTTCTTAATATGAAAGACAAGAAGAGTCCATGGAATAGGTCTTACATTTCTAAGCCATATAATTAAAGAAAACTTTCCACCTGAGTAAGAGCAACTGGGGTAAAAGCTGCCCTTAGTGTAGCCAAATACTAGACATGGGATATAGTTTGAGAAAACCCTATTTCGGGTCACAGAGTCACATTGGTTAACTATAT
>NW_012150707.1:461329-462116 GCF_000956105.1 Propithecus coquereli | reverse complement strand
AGTGAGACTCTGTCTCAAAAAAAAAAAAAAAATACAAAAAATAGGAGATTTTATATAAAGATCTAGAGATCCATTTTTCTCGGAAAATGAGAATATCTGGCAATGGCAATACTGGGCTTGCATTGCCACAGGCAGCCATCTGTTGAGGTTGTCTGGTATGTGCCCCTAGGTGAATCACACTCTCTCTCTACCCACAGTCCTTCTTCCCCCAACCCCCATGTCTCTGCACGTTTTGCTCATTAAAAGACCCACCTAATCTGAATTTCCAATCTTTACTCTATTTTAGCAGAACATATTTTCATGACAAATACGTATGCATTATTTAAATCTGCAGTTCTTACTGTTTCTACCATATTGCCATGTATTTCCAATTCATAAAAATGGATTGATAGTTTAAATGGTTTATGAGGCATAAACTCCTTAAGAATTTTTAAGGCATAAGTTCTGTTAAGCAAAAATTTCTGGGAATTTATTTTTACTTTTTACAAGATTTGGTAAGAATGTGAAGCCAATTAATACTGAAAGGAGTCATATTGCCTCCGACAGATTTCTACAAAAGAGAGTTGGTGAAGTTAACAATAGTTAATAACTGTATGTTGCTTGTCAGCTTGAACATTGACCTGAGAAAACTTGATTTACACTTTAAAAATTAAATATCCTCCAAATTAACTGACTTCATCATACTATTCACCCTGGTAATCTTGTTGTGGTAAGTTTTAAGTGATTTTTCTTAATTAGAATTTTCTGTACTTTACAAATTTGTATAAGTACATGCTTATTATGTAAT
>NW_012150707.1:460882-461279 GCF_000956105.1 Propithecus coquereli | reverse complement strand
GTAAAAGCTGCCCTTAGTGTAGCCAAATACTAGACATGGGATATAGTTTGAGAAAACCCTATTTCGGGTCACAGAGTCACATTGGTTAACTATATACCAGACACTGCAAAATGCATAAGGATATCATTTTGTAGCCATGTTTCAATACTTTAAAAAGAAATTCTTCCTCCACCCACATAAATAATTAATAAGGGCAAGAAAAAAATTACAAGGTATATTTATCTACAAATGCCAAGTTTGGATGGAATTCACCTTGATGAAACATACTAAGCATATTAAAAACAAACATCACATTAGCGTATGAAGAAAAACTAAAAAATCTCTTCTTCCTATCTCAGAATTTTGTATATCTATGTCTAGAAGATCTATATCTACAGAATATAAATCGTGGATCACT
>NW_012150707.1:455531-457022 GCF_000956105.1 Propithecus coquereli | reverse complement strand
ATTTTGATAATCCACTCATGGATTGACGGGCACTTGGGTTGTTTCCACATTCTTGCAATAGTGAATTGTGCTGCCATAAACAATTGTGTTATGTTTTGCCAAAACTCTTTAATGTTTGGCTTAATAGTGAACAGCTGAACTCTCCACTTCCACCTTCAGTCTGCTGTACTATCAGATATCATGCAGCCTATGGAAAATTCAACAGTACATTTTTGAAGATATGAAAGGAAAAATGCCAAATAAATTTTAATTTCATTAAAAAATCATTTGTCCTCACAAACCCCTAAAAGGATCATATTTTCATATGTTTGAGAGTGACCACCTTGAGAAACAGCGTGCCAAACTGAGTTTCGATGAAGAGAGAAAAACTCAGCTCAGGGAAGGCTTATTAAGATCTTAGTGAAGCTCAGGAGAAAATTTTCAGTAAGAGGAAACAATTAAAGGTAAAAATATACAAAGACCTGCACACACATACACACACACACATGCACAGACCTAAAGGAGGACCAAAAATAAAGCACCGTTTTGAGGGCTTCTTAGAGTGGATGCCACTTGAGTATCACCTACTATTCTGAAATTGTGTGAAACTATGGAGACGACAGACTCCCATTCTGGTTTGGACTCTGAAATTCCTATCAGAACCAAAATGAGACCTTAACTTTGTATGTAGGACTTTTTGAAATACAGAGTATAGAAAATGATGGTTGTAATAGGCAGAATAATAGGCTTCCAACATGTCCACCTTGTTATCCTGAAGCCTGTGAGTATGTTACTTTACATGGCAAAAGAGACTTCGTAGATGTGATTAAATTGAAGTCCTTGAAACAAAGGAGATATTGCCAAATAAGGGAAGAAAGTTTCCAGGCCATGATTAGAAAGAGTTGTGACAATGAAAGAATGTTGGAGAGAGGCATCATTGCTGGTTTTAAGATGGAGAAAAGAGCCAGAAGCCAAGGAATATGGTGGTGTCTGGAAGCTGGAAAAATCAAGACAATAGATTTTCTCCTAGAGCCTCCAGAAAGGAACATGGCTCTGCTGACACCTTGATTTTAACCCGTGGAGACCCATGTCAGATTTCTCACCTAAAAAACTGTCAGAAAATACATTTGCATTGTTACGGCATTGAATTTGTGATAATTTGTTACAGCAGCAGTAGAAAAATAATACAATCGTCAAGGAATTGGAGTGATGTTCTCAGCTCTGAAACCACTTGTATGTAAACTGTGAGTAGGCCAAAGTTAAGGATGCAGGCTGTGGAGACAATTCTGGGTTCAAATGCTGACTTGACTATTTGCTAATTCTATGCCCTTGAGCAAGACACATAACTGCTCTCTTAGTTTTCTCACTTATAATATGGGCACAACAATAACAGGGCCTTCCTTATAAGGTTGGGATAATGTGTTGATAATATATTAAACACTTAAAATAGTGCTTGACACAGAGCACTATATGATGTTTGATAAATAAATGAAAAAATCTAAAGCAGAGATG
>NW_012150707.1:454259-455481 GCF_000956105.1 Propithecus coquereli | reverse complement strand
TGAGTTGATGTTCTAAAACATCAGCAGATATAAGCACACAATATAAAATGTGAATTTTGCTACCCCGGGCTTGTAAAACAATAAATTTAATCAATAAAATAAGGATTACAAGAGAAAACACAGTTATCATATATTCACTATCTGAAAGAAAGTTCACAAATCAATACTAATAACAGACAAATTGGACTTCAAAGTAAAAAACAATTATTCAGGATAAATAATTTTATTAACTAATGCCCCCTTACCAGGAAGATCTAAAAATCCTGAGTTGTGTATTGCATGTAACAATATAGTTCCAAATGTATTTGTTACTGCCATATGATAAAGTAAATATAAAAGTATATAAATAATACCACATTTTTATGAATATATATGTATGCCCATATGTATAAACATGCTTAAACATTGACATTTAATGGAGAAAAAAGCAATGTGGAATGCAGATTTTAGTGAGACATTAAACTTGATCTTCTTGTATTAGTGGTCATAAGATTTGGTTATGATTTTTTTGAAAAGAATAGGAAGGAAACACTTGCTGAATGCCTGAAATGTGCTAGTTAATTTAATCATTCACATTTATTTCATGCAGTCTTATTGACGAAAGTGTGCAAAGTACTCTTTGTAGATGAGCTGTAATCATCCTCAAAACAATTTTCATCATTTTACTAATGACAAAGCTGAGATTTAGCTAATATAAAATCATACATATTTCACACAGTTGTCACTGCAGATGTTCAGGATAAGTATTATTAGGAGAGAGATCAAGCAAATTGGTTAAAACACATAGTAGTATGTAGTGGAGCCAGTATCTCTTTAAGACCTCACTCATTGTATAGTAACATCTTTATGCTGTTTTTATTTGTGCTGCATACATAAGAAATCGAGCACAAGTGAAAATGAGCAGGATAGGAGAAGGGTAGTAGGAAATCATTTGTGTTAAAAAGCCACCATTCCTAGAGGGAGCTTTAAACAACACTATAATTGTGAATGGAAAAGAAAAGGTTTTGAAACTTGTGCTGAGTTTTTTTGAGTGAACTTTTAATTTTATTGTGTTAAAAAACTTAACTATTATGTCATAAAGCTCTAAAGTTTCATGTTAAACTTAAAATTGAATCAGAGAGATAAACCAATAATGCTCCATCAAAGATTATAAGTAACTTTTAAATTGTAGTTAATTTATGGGATGACTAGGTTTTTAAACAAATTCCAATGGGCAGAGAAT
>NW_012150707.1:443631-444975 GCF_000956105.1 Propithecus coquereli | reverse complement strand
TTTTTTTTTCTATTTCTGTGAAGAATGCCATTGGTATTTTGATGGTGATTGTGTTGAATCTGTAGATTGCTTTGGGCAGTATGGACTCTTTAACAATATTTTTTCTTCCAATTAGTAAACATGGAATATCTTTCCTTTTTGTGTATGCCCTCTTCAATTTTTTTCATCAATGTTTTATAATTTTCATTGCAGAGAGCTTTCATTTCTTTGGTTAAGTTTATTCCTAGATATTTTATTGTTAGCTATTGTAAATGGGATTCTCGGTTTGTTTTTAGATTGTTCACTGTTGTTGAATTTTGTATGTTGATTTTGTATCCTGTAACTTTACTAAATCGGGTTATCAATTTCTAACTGTTTTTTGGTGGAGTTTTTAGGTTTTTCTAAATATAAGATCATATTTTCTGCAAACAAGGATAATTTGACCTCTTCCTTTCCAATTTAGATGCCTTCATTTCTTCCTCTTCCTTAATTTCTTTAAATAGAATTCTAATTAATGTGATAAATAACAATGGTGAAATAATATCCTTATCTTTTTCTAGATATTGTAGGAAAAGTTTTCAGTTTTTCCCTATTCAGTATAATACTAGCTAGGGGTATGTTTTATACAGCTTTTAACATGTTGAGTTATGCTCCTCCTATACCCATTGCTGACACCTTGGTCTCAGCTGAGTGAAATTGATTTTGGACTTCTTACCTCCAAAACTGTAACATAATATTATATATTGCCCATGTTTTTATTTTATGTATTTTATGGTTTATATATAATAAAGTGATTTGTAAATACTAATTACAAGTTTATAGATAAAATACCGCAAATGTAGACCTACTAAAATTAGTTTTAAAAGTTATGGTGTATGTGAATGTCCAGAATCATTCCATACTTTGGAATATTCTTCGTATTAGAAATGCGAAGTAGATATTATCTTAATTCTTCACAGGCCCAAAACAAGGTAATTATGGAATAATAAGAATTCTCTGAGCATTTTTCTATTGAAATGCAGGAGAAATGACACCTGAGAGATTCAAGGAATTAGAATTGATTAGTCCAATGTAATAAGTATACTGCTTAATAAAATTTAGGATAGTTGAAGTGACTTGCTTCTTTATATAAACTAGTTTGATGAGGCACCTGCATGATCAAATTTATTAGATACTGAAAGAAAGATTGATTGAGTTCCTTTTCCAAATTCACTCTCTTAGGCCTACTTTGGCATTAAAATTAATGGTGTCTATCAGTGAATTGTATTTGAATAGTGTTTTAGCCCCGTATTTATTTATTGGAGAAGTTTGTAAATAAAATATCCTGCCCCATGTGAAATCCCCTTTATGGCTTTGCATATTTTA
>NW_012150707.1:443260-443581 GCF_000956105.1 Propithecus coquereli | reverse complement strand
TTCTAGTGTATACATACAAAAGCTTCCTGAAGTAACCTCACAGAGGATGGAGTGTAGTTATAGCAAAAACTGTCATTTTTATTTTGCAAAAGAAAGGTTATATGTTCAACCTTAGCAAATAAATGAACTGTTCTTAAATAAACATAAATTCTTGTTTCTCATTCTAGCAAATATAGAGCGTAAGGATAATTTTCTTCTCATAGGCAACTGATTCTCTATTACAGACTCAATTATAGATATGGCAATAAAAAGCTATCTAAATGGGATAATTTGACTTTTTAATCACCTGCATTAATTTATCATGTTGCCATAAAAGCATGC
>NW_012150707.1:429553-431220 GCF_000956105.1 Propithecus coquereli | reverse complement strand
GTTCAGACTAATGACAAGCAAGAAGCAATTAATCTATCCCTAATTTTAAAGAATAAATTATTTTGATAACTATAGAAGCCCCACAAGTGACCCTGCCTGAATATAAAGCCCTACATTTCCCAGAGGAACTGTTCTGCTGATTTCAAATATAACCATGCTATGATTTTAACTCTACATATACATATTTATAAACCATGTTTGTATACTTCTGTTTGTTTTCATACTTTATATAAATTTAATATTGCATACATTTTCATGAAATATTGTTTGAATTTCAAACATATCACCTATAACTGTATTTCACTTGTTTTAATTGCTATGTTTTATTTGTTTACATAGTCCACCATAATCTATTCATTAATGTTACCATTTGTTTACAGTTTGTGTCATAATAATTTGGCAATAATAAATAATATAGTCTATGAACATTCTTATATAGGAATCCTAGCACACATATGCAAAAAATTCTCTAAGGTGTGTACCTAAGAGTGAAATTACTGACCTGAAGAGATTATTCATCTTTAATTTTACTGGACAATGCCACATAATTCTCCAAGGTTCTTTGACCAATTATATTCACAGGTAGTGTATGAGTACTACTCCTACGCTTAGGATTTTCAGAATTAAATATATAATTTTTTGCCAATATATAGGGAATGTAATGATTTCTTAATGTGGTTTTAATATACTTTTCCCTTAGGACTAACATATTTTCCAATTTTTTTATGGCCATTTGAAGAACTTCTTTGTGATATGATATCCTTACTAAATTATTTTGCCCTTGATGGCGTGGTATTTGGATTTCTCCTGTTTATTTTTAGAGACTACCATTTTTTCTTTATTTCATGCAAATATATGCTCTTATTTTGTGACTTGCCTTTTATTCTCATTATGGTGTCATTTGATGAAAACAAATAATGTAGGTGAATTTATGAATCTATTTTAATATTTATGCTGTCAGTGTTGTATTTAATATATTGTCCCCTATTGTCCCCTATTGTATACTTTTCCTTTTACATTCCTAACATGCCTGTGTATTTTGCTTCCTTAATCTATCTGCATTTCTTTTTGCATAGTGCAAAGTAGTAGATCAATTTTACACTATTCTGTGTAGCTAATTGATTTTCCCAGCCCTGTTATTTTAAGAAACAGACACATATACACAAAAAATCCTTTAATATGCTGATCTGAAAACTAACCTCCCTTGTATATTACCTTAACCCATATGTGTTTTGGGGCCTTTCTCATTTTTTGTTCTGTCAATTTACCTGTACGTTGATTTATGCAAAGAAAGCCCCACTCTTTTTCTTGTCATCCAGAGATTTTTGGCTATTCTTCATTTATACTTTCCTATCAAATTATTTATCTCCACCTCCCCCTCCCCCCAGACACACATCACTAGTGGGATTTTGATTTAAATTGCACTGAAAGATAAATTGAAAAGATTGGGCCTTTGTATTACATTAAATTCTTAAAATTCATGATTATAAGTATGAATATGAAATATCATCCCATTTATTTAGTCAGCTTTAATGTCTCTCAATAAAGTTTTACGATTTTTGTCATAGAGTTCCTTACATTATTTGTTAGAATTATCACTAGTGACTTTATAGTTTTATGTTATTTCTTGTTTGTTTTTGGAATCTAAAAATAAAAATGAATTTTAT
>NW_012150707.1:427574-429503 GCF_000956105.1 Propithecus coquereli | reverse complement strand
TTTACTTCTGATTGGGATCTATTTCTGGACAATTATGTTCCCTTGGAAGTATCACAGTTCTTTGTCTTTTTGTCTTTCTTCTATCCTTACATTAATATCTGAAAATTTGATGTATTAGTCACTTTTTTCAATTTTTAAATTTGCTTTTGTAGGGGAAGACATTTTCCTGAGTATGAATTCATAGTGTTGTTGGATAGGACATTTTTGATATGATTCTGGATTTATACAGCAGTGTTGTCTCTGTAGGATTTCTTTGTCTGTAAATAGTGTCAGTGACATCTGTGATATCCTCAGTGGCTTAAGTTGAGGTTGTTAGTGGAGGCTATGGTGCAGTTTTGCGGTGATCTGGGACATCAGGTAGGCCAGTTTTTGGGCCCCTGTGGTCACGGCAGTAGGTTGAATGTGCCTGTTTTTGGGCCTCCAGGCAGTGCACACTTTTATTAGTATTAGTGGGTGCAGATTGGCCAATTCTAGGGCCTTAAGCTAGCATACTCAGATACTGGTATTAGCAGTGAGGCCCAGGCAAGTTGGTGTATTCTCGGGCTCCTGGGAAGCTGGTGTGGCATAGGTGATGGCAGTGGCAGAGATGGAATGATTTCTGGGTTCTAAGTGGTGCATGACAATGTTGGTGGTGGCTGCAATAGGCTGGGCAGGCAAATCTTAAGGCCCACGAGTGTTGTATACAAGTAGGTGCCAGCTATGATGATACCACCCAGGTGAGTAAGACAAACCTCAGTACCCTGGGAGGAGTTTTCAGGTACCAAAAGTCATGAACCCGGCTGGAAAATCCCCTCACCCCCAGAGTGTGTGCTCTGCCACAGAGGAAAAGGCTAAAGTTTAGCCATCGTTACTTGCCTTTAGGACTGCCAATATTGTGTACAGGTGCGGGCCATGGTAGACAAGGGTGGGGCCATCTCCAGGCCACCAGCAGAATACCATGTTGCCATCCTGCTATAGGGGTAGTAGTGCTTCCTTTAGTGTTGTAGCTAGGCTGGTAGGTGGGGAGCATATGGTGTTCTCCCATGGCTAGGATTGCAGGAACTCATGGTGAGAATTTGAACTCCTAAGGATCTCTCACTTACTCTTTCTCTGTATTGTGAAGTCTCTCTTGATTCCTAGCCATCTTGGCTTAGCAGGCAGCCTGGCTTCCTTCCCCTTTCTTGCCTTAGGCATTTCTTGTCATTTTGCTGTTGTATTCCAGTGTTATCTCTTGGAGGATGTATTCAAGGTATGAGTATCTACTCATATTTTGTTTTTTTCTAGTGGAAGAAGAGAATTCAGCCATCTTGAATCCCTTCCCCCATTTTAAAGATGTTTCCTATCCAAGTCAGCTTCCAAATTAGCTTTCATTATTAAATATCTTATAGGTCATACCTTCTCCATTGTAATATGTTAAAAACAGGCAACTGTGATGCAAGCAACCTCCTTCACCTTCCTCCTTTCCTTTCATCCTGCCTGCCTGCCTTTCCTCTATTCTTCCTTCCTTCTCCCCTATACTCTCCCTCCTTCCTTCCCTTCCTTTTTTCCTCCTCTCCCTTGTTTCTTCCTCCCATCATTTCCTCTCAACCCCACTCTCTCTCTGCCTTCTTCCTTTCTTCCTTCCTCACCTTCTTGATTTTCTTGATTTTCTCTTTCTGTTCCATATTTTTCTCTTCCTTTTTTCCTATTCCTCCTTCCCTGACTCCTTCTTCTATTTCATGATTGCCCACCTTCCCTGGGGGTGTTTTTAAAAAAAATACTAAAAAATATTGATTAACCTTCTCGATGAGAAAGAACAATATGGGGAAATAAGAGTTTTGTAATTTTTAGGGTATTATATTAAATAACTAAAAATACCAAAATTATCCTAACATTAAGAGCTTCCTACTGCAAAGAATAATCTTCTACATTATACCATATAGTTTATGGCATTTTGTGAAGGTACCTATA
>NW_012150707.1:426736-427524 GCF_000956105.1 Propithecus coquereli | reverse complement strand
GTTATTGATTTCTAGTTTTGTTACACTGTGGCCTGAGAAGATACTTAATATGATTTTGACTTTTTGTTTTGATTTTTTGAGATTTCTTTTGTGTTCTCCCATATGGCCCATCATAGAGAATGTTCCATGTGCTCATGAGGAGAATATGTATTCTGCAGTTGATGATTAAAATGTTCTGTAAATGTCTGTTAGGTCCATGTGTAAAGTTCGGATTAAATCCAACATTTCTTTGTTGACTTTCTGTCTAGATGATCTGTCTAACACTGACAACAGGGTATTGAACTCCTCTACTATTGTTGTATTGGAGTCTATCTCTGTCTTTATATCTACTAATATTTGCTTTATGATTATTGGTGCTCCAATGTTGAGGGCAAATATATTTAGAATTGTACTTTTTTCTTGCTGGATTGAGTCCTTTATGTTATATAATGACCTTTTTTTAAAACTGTTTTTGGCTTCATATCTATTTTATCTGATATAAGTATAGCTATTCCTGCTTGCTTTGGTTTCTGTTTGCATGGAATATCTTTTTCCATCCCTTTACTTTCTGTTTATCTGTGTCTTTACAGGTAAAGTGCATTTCTTGTAGGCAAAATATAGTTGGTTCAATTTTTTATCTAGTCAGCTTGTCTACGTCTTTTAAGTGGAGAATTTTATTCATTTATATTAAAGGATATTTTTGATATGTGAGGTTTGTTCTTGTTATTTTGTTCATTGTTTTCTGCTTATTTTTTAAATACTCTTTGTTCCTTTCTTTTTCTCTTATTTTTTGTCATTGTGGTTTGGTG
>NW_012150707.1:424935-425480 GCF_000956105.1 Propithecus coquereli | reverse complement strand
TCCAGCCACACTAGCCTCTTGGATGATTTTCAGACATATCAGTCATGTACTAATTGATCCCTTTAGCTGGAACAACTACAATCTGCATCTTTTCAAGCCTTTCCTGAAATGCTATCTTTTCAATGAGTTGAACAGTGATGATTCTAACATTCCAACCAAACTTTATCCCCTACACTTCCAACTCTCTTGACCATGCTCTGCTCAATTTATTATCTTTAGGACTTACTCCTAACAAACTGCATAGTTTCTAACTACTATGTTAAGTTTTCAACTGTGATTCTTGCTGTTAAAATCTAACAGCCAGAAGGTAGAGATTCTTTGTAAATTTGGTCATAGATGTTTTCATTGTTGTTGAAGAAGTAATTGCCACTTAATAGACAATATTTATTTACTTGTTTATTTGTCTGCTTGTGTTTAAATGAATGTAAACTGAAAAGATACGTGGAAAGTAACTTGTGGTATCATCCTCTTTATATAATGTCTTGATATTTAGCAGCGATCTTTACTGAAAGTTAAGAGTACATAAACCGCATTTTTATCCAAAG
>NW_012150707.1:424243-424885 GCF_000956105.1 Propithecus coquereli | reverse complement strand
CAGGTAAAGCTAGTAAGTGTAGGATCATAATACACCCAACCGACTTCAAAGTTCACATTTTGAATCAATATACTATTATATAATATGCTAGGGTATGTTACTTCTTTTCTACATGTTATATTGGAAAGAAAAAGAAACCCATAGTTAGCTACTAATTTAGAAATAAATATTTATCCTTTCCCACTTGTAAAAAGGTACAATGATCTATTGTACCTTTTGTACCTTATTGTATCTATTGTACCTGTTCTATCCAAATATTCTCTAGTGAATTGCTATTCATAGAAGTACATTTTTAGCTACATCCATTTTTAGTTCTAAGTCACTCATTATAGCATTTTCCTGAAGATATTGGTTAGTGGAAAACAGACAAAATAAAGGTAATGCTAACAAAAGTCAATGGATTTGATGAGATATTTCAGCAACTAGTGCAATTGGGGAATGAAATGAGAAGTTACTATGTATAGTGAGTTGCCTAACACAAGCAGATGGATGACCATCTATCAAAAATATTATCAAAGAATTCCATCACCTAGTGATAAACTAGGGATCTAATGTCATTTCTAGTCCTTACATTTTATAGTATCTATATAGGATCAAATGATTTGAAAGTGAAGAAAAGGTTAAAAGGTAAGGGAGAGTTCT
>NW_012150707.1:420444-421548 GCF_000956105.1 Propithecus coquereli | reverse complement strand
AATCATGAAATCTTACATTTGTCAACTATCTACAAATCTACAATTCCTTCTCAACTAATAAAGTAAGAATTCAAATAAAAATATCAGGTACATTAATTTCCACGAGACAAAGATATTCTACAACAGAGAGGACTCCTGCTAAAGAAAAAAGCCTAAACTGTTCAGAAACACAAAGACAATAGTGACTTCTTACTCACAGACAACATGATCATGGCTGTTCACCTTTTTCTTATTCCACTAAACACCAAATTTATGACAAACATAAAACTAAATAAATAAGTAAAAATTGGGTAAAGTCACATCACTGCTTCAAACTTGAGCATCTTACCTGTCATCAGCGATTTTTGCTAAATATACTTGAATGTATTAATGAACACCTGACAGAGAAGAAAGACACCTGATTTATCTTGCTTTGAAAATAGAATGTTCTACTTTGAAGAAGAATGCTATGTACTGAGTGTAGGAATCCTGAGAAACCCAAAAGGTAAGGGCAGTGATTGGTATATTCTCAGTTCCATGAGAGTAGAAAACATCTTCTGAACACTATTTCCTATCTTTTACTATATTCCTCACATTATAACAGACTTCACTAATTGTTCAATTAATAATTAAAAAGCAACCCTAAGAAGCAGAATATTTGGGTAGTAGAAATCCTTCTTAGATTGGGTAGCTATAGTAAATTAGAAGCGCCTTTTGATTTGTGGCTGTCCAAAAATTAAGAACAGCATCAGTGGAGGTTCTTTTCCAGAGTGAGCAGTTACTGTAAGTAGAGAACTATTTTTAAGGCTTTTACCTAAAAAAGAACAATATGAAAAGTACCAAAACTATGTAAAGACACAATAGATCAAAAGCCAAGCCACTTCTATCATTAATCAAAGGAAATGTTGTCACTAAAACACTTTTGCTGCTGTAAACAGAGCAAAACTTGAGAACATTTTTTATTTTGTTCTTCAAATTCAAGAGAATATATCTCAGCTGTAAAGCTAAAGCAAATGATCATAAAGACTAGTCTAAAAAATGGAAAGATTTTTTTGAGAAACATGATTTTGTTAAATATACACAAAACAACCCACTAGAAATTACAGAAAAATAAATTCGTGATGA
>NW_012150707.1:416644-417855 GCF_000956105.1 Propithecus coquereli | reverse complement strand
CTCCTCCCATGATATATTGAACCCATACTGTCTGTTTTTTATTCTTTCTTCTTTTATAGTTTTGGCACATGCTATTTCTAATGGCTGGCACATTCTTCCTTCTATGCACCACAACTTAACTTTGCTAAGGGTTGCTCGCCCATTCATGTCTTAATGTGAAAGTTATTTTCTCCCTGATCTTCTTTTGATCATACTAGATGGTAATTAGCAGTGTTCTCAGTGCTTTACATATATTAACTTACTTGATTCTCATAAATGAAATTTCCATGAGGTAGCGTTGCAGGTTGAGTTTATCCACAAAGTTAGGAAGCTAACTTCGAGATGCAGATTAGCATGCAGGAGGTTTATTAATGATTGCTCCTTTGAACGGCATATGTGGAAGAGAAGAGAAAGGAAGGAAAGGGAAGAAAAGGGGAGGAGAAGGGAAGAGAGTGGAAGGGGGGAAGGAAGTTGGATTGGGCAGAGGGAGGAATCAAGCTTTGATGTAATCTCAAGAGAACTCTTTCCAACCATATATGGGCAGACTTTAAAACAGAATGACTGTGAGAACTTTCTGAGTTGAGGTGACAGAGAGGTAGAACATAATTTCCTGTGTTGATCAACCATTGGATGCTGGGCACTTTAGGGAAGAGTATTTAATTTGGGGTGAGGCAGTTTAATCCATTCCTGAAGCAAGATGACAGCTGAGTGTTATCTGTTAACAACAATTCCAACAGCTGACAGAATAAAAGTTGTTTTGTTATCCCAAGTTTACAGATAAAGAAAATGAGGGACAAATATTTTGAGTAACTCACCCTTGTTTACACAGCAAAATTATTGAAGTTGGGATTCAAACCAGAGAGTCTAGTCCCCCACTTTACAATATACACAAAATCAATTCCTGGTGAATTAGACATAAAAATACAAAAAGTAAAACAATACTTTATTATGTAACATTATAGGATCATAGTTTAGGAAAATGCCTTATGTACTTGGAATGTGCCAATATTTTTTAAAACAGGATATTAAAGCAGTAATCATAAAATAAATACTTGATGATTTGGACTATTTTAAGACATCATTGAAAAAATACTATGAAATTGAAAAGATAAACCACAAGATGGGAGGTAATATTTAAAATAAATAGCTTAACAAGTCCTTGAATTCAGAAGACAGAATTGCTAAGAAAAATAGCAAAATAAATTAAATTTAAAAATAGGCAAAAAATATAA
>NW_012150707.1:414836-416594 GCF_000956105.1 Propithecus coquereli | reverse complement strand
TCAAAGTATTTCCATTCTATATGCTGCCATTTTTAAAAAGTCTTCCTCTATATTCTTAGCTGCACAATGAGAGCCAGCCAAATGGTAAAAAATGAGATTAAGATTATTACTTTCATATCCAGGTCTATTTTATTAAATAATCTCAATCAATCAAGTGACAAGATAATGTGAAAAGCACAGAGGGCAGGAACCAAAAAGACACTGTTACCTTTAAAAAAGTTTAAATAAGCAAAGCTTCAAAATGAGACCCTTGAGTGTACTTATTAGAATTTGTAACTTCTTGTCTGCCAACAAACCGATAGTCTTCTAATTTATTCAAGTAATTTATTCAGCTAATTTTTTACCAGTGTTTGACCCTTGAAAGAACCCTGAAACCCAACCTACCTCCAGAAAAAAATGGGTTGCAATATTGTACAATTCCAATGTCCACATTGATTTTCTCCAAGATAAATGATAGGCAAAAAGCACTCTCTGGAGCTTAAAGCCAGGCATCACAGAGAAAAACAGGCAAGAAACAAGATCTAGGGCTGTCACATGGCTAAAATGTTTTCAGGGTTCAGAGAAACAAATTTCCATAATTATTGTAGTTTGTTGATTATCATGATTATATTTCTATACCCCTCTTTCTAGAAGAAGATAATAATTGTGGTCATCTTTTGCTAACCCACTATTTTGTATTTGGTCTTGAGGGCATTTCTCCCTTGTATAGAACATTCCCCATAAACCAAAGACCCTGACATCTATCAAAATAAAGTACTTCATTAGGACATATCACTGCCATTGTCTCATTTGGAGAGTGAGGAAGTGGGAGAAAGTGAGAGACTAAGAAAAAGTATATTTGGGTGGCCAAACTGGTGAACAATGGAAGATATTGTGAATTCACTTCCAATACGCATTTCCCCCTTACTCATTTAAATAATAAAGTCTGTGAGTTTAATCACTCTCGTAGTAGTCAAGATAAATACTACATGTTCTAGCCTGCTTTGCAGCTAGGTCTGTCTCTATAACTGTGTTTTAGATAATGGAGTGGGTGATATGTGCACCTTCCTGACTAAGGCTTAAGGAAAGGGATCATGATCTCCATTCGTTTTTTCTTTTCCTGCACTTATCTTATGCAAAGGAATCAAAGCCATATGAGAAGAATGGCAGACTAATATAGAGAGTTCTTGTGTCCGTGACAGAGCATAATCACATTAACATACCTGGACTGTCTATGATAAAACTCTTATTTGACAGAGAAACTTCTATCTTGTTTAAGTCACTGTTGTTTTTGGAATATTTTTGTAGCAACTGAACTCATATTGTAACTAATACAGAGCTTAGTATCTAAATATGGGTTCTGCTACAATAAATCCACAACACATGTTATTATCTTAAGCCATATCCTAAGTAATACAGCCCCTGCCAATCAATTTTTTCCTACAAGACACTGTTATAAAAATTGTGCAGCAGTCTCTCTCTCCTAAATATTTTTCAATATAAGTCTCCTCATTAACGACACCACAACATCTGGGTGGGCTTTGTGCTAAATCTTGTATATATGCTATTAATCTTTATTTCAATTCCACAAAAACCCCATTATGAAAATATCATTTCATCCCATTTCACAGATCAGTAAAACGTATAAACCTCTTTCCCAAGATCTACAGGTAAAGCTAGTAAATGTAGGATCATAATACACCCAACATGATCTGACTTCAAAGTTCACATTCTGAATCAATATACTATTATATAATATGCTAGGATATGTTACTTCTT
>NW_012150707.1:401527-402476 GCF_000956105.1 Propithecus coquereli | reverse complement strand
ACCCCCAAACAATAAAACTAAACAATATAATATTTAAGCATGCATATAAATACAATAAAAACTAATTTTAAAAATGCAAAGGATTGATAAACAATAATTGTAGATAGAAGTTATACCTGTAGGGAAAGCCAGGGTGTAGAATTTGAAAGGAATACATGGTAGATAGAAAATATTGGTAAAGTTCTACTTCTTGAATTATAAAATGGGTTTACAATTATTTATTTGACATTATGTTTATAATTTACATATATGTTTCATATATTCATTTTTATATATTTAATATTACATTTTGAAGATGGTACAGTAAAAAATAATGTAGAATACCCCAAAGCACTTTGGCTGTGATGGGAAGAAAAGAGATAAAATAGGAAAAGACATAAAGTTTAGGGAGGCTTCTTTATATCTATATTTTAAGATAAAAGACCCAATAGAAAGATAATTAACAATTTTTTTTGTAGTAAAAGAGTGGCAGTAATTGGCAGTGAAAGGTTTCTGGCCATGGCAGAGTGGAATGCGGAGGATCTCACCTGAGCCTGGCCCACACAGGTAGATGCATTAGACTCCTTCTTCCTCTGAGCCCCTCATGCAAGCTCCTTTGGTTTGACTATCAATTATTCTTCCCTTCTTTTGTGTTAGCTATGAATACATACATGGTTATTAAAATATTAAAAATAAAAATAAAGCATTTTAGCATGGGAACTCTGTTTATAGGATCATATCCTCTATATGTCAAGAGGGTCTTTTTTTCTTACCACAATAGATTCTTAATATCTAATGCAATTTTTGACAGATACTGTTTGTTTTTTTAATGATGTTAAACTGATATCATTTTACTTGATGTATCTTATGTTTATCATTAGGTTGAAACATAGGAAGTTGTGTTTAATAAGCTTCGATCTACCAAATGGCAATTTCATATGAATCATCTTATTACTAAGAGAATACTGCC
>NW_012150707.1:387736-388851 GCF_000956105.1 Propithecus coquereli | reverse complement strand
AAAGGATGCAAGAAAAAAGGAAAACTACAGACCAATATCCGTTATGAATATAGATGCAAAAATTCTCAAGAAAATACTAGTTAACTGAATCCAGGTGCTTATTAAGAAAATAATCCATCATAACCAAGTGGGCTTCATCCCAGAGAGGCAGGGATGGTTCAACCTACGAAAATCTCTAAACATAATTCACCAAATAAACAGAAGCGAAAACAAAAAACATATGATTCTCTCAATAGATGCAGAAAAAGCATTTGACAAAATTCAACACCCTTTTATGATAAGAACACTTAACAAAATAGGCATAGATGAGATTTACCTGAAAATGATACAAGCCACTTATGACAAACCCATAGCCAACTTCATACCAAATGGGAAAAAATTGAAAGCATTCCCACTTAGAACTGGAACCAGACAAGGTTGACCACTATCTCCACTTTTATACATCATAGTGCTGGAAGTCCTGGCCACAGCAATCAGGCAAGAGAGTGGAATTAAAGGCATACAAATGAGAACAGAAGAGATCAAACTCTCATTATTTGCTGATGATATGATATTATATCTAGCAAACCCCATGGATTCAAACAAGAGGCTCCTGGAATTGAAAAATGACTTCAGTAAAGTCTCAGGATACAAAATCAATACACACAAATCAAAGGCATTCATATACACCAGTAGCAGTCATACCAAGAACCAAATCAAACACTCAATTCCTTTCACAATAGCAACAAAGAAAATAAAGTACCTAGGAATATATTTAACTAAGGAGGTAAAAACCTCTACAGCTAGAACTATGAAACATTGAGGAAGGAAATAGCAGAGGAAGTAAACAGGTGGAAAACCATACCATGGTTGTGGGTCGGCAGAATCAACATTGTTAAAATGTCTATAGTACCCTAAGTGATCTACAGATTCAATGCAATCACTATTAAAATACCAACATCATTCTTCACAGATATAGAAAAATTAATTTTATGCTTTGTATGGAACCAGAGAAGACCCCGTGTAGCAAAAACAATCCTAGGCAATAAAAACAAAATGGGAGGTATCAATTTACCAGACTTCAAACTTTATTACAAGGCTATAGTAATCAAATCAGCTTGGTACTGGCACAAAAA
>NW_012150707.1:386891-387686 GCF_000956105.1 Propithecus coquereli | reverse complement strand
TAAAATGTTTGAAAACAGGCATAATTTTATACTTGCTATTTCAGAGGTAAAATTTTAATATTTCACTCTGAAGTATATTGTAAAGGTTTTTTTAAAAATATCATTACCAGAAATTAAGGATATTACTTCTATTTTAAGTTGCTGAAGTTTTTATCATAAGTATTAACACTAACTAATAGCATTTTCTACCTCTGTGGAGATGATAATTATAAGAATATAATACTTTTTTTCTGTTAATGCCTTGATTCATTTCCAAAAATAAACTAAACTTGTCTTCTTTTAACATCAATCCTTTTTTTTTTTGGTTTTGAGACATAGACTCACTCTGTTGCCCTGAGTAAAGTGGCATAGTGTCAGCGTAGCTCACAGCAATCTCAAACTCCTAGGCTGAAGTGATCCTCCTGCTTCAGCCTCCCAAGTAACTGGGACTACAGGCTCAGGCCAGGATACCTGGGCGATTTTTTTTATTTTCAGTAGAGATGGGGGTTTCACTCTTGGTCAGGCTGGGCTTCAACTCCTGAGCTCAAGTCATCCTCCCTCCTCGGCCTCCCAGAGTGCTAGGATTAGAAGGCATGAGCCAGCAAGCCCGGCCAACATCGATGTTTTTAGACATTTTTTTCTGCAATTTTTCATTCTTACTCATTTATCAGTTGTTTTTATGATGTGTATATGATCCCATAAAATTTGCCTATTTCATCTAACTTTTCAAATTATGGATATAGTGCTTGCAATATTTTACAATTGTATTTTCAAAGTTTTGATGTATTTTATCTTCAGTATCATTCAGTTCAAAAT
>NW_012150707.1:384561-386641 GCF_000956105.1 Propithecus coquereli | reverse complement strand
GCTGATGCTGCTGTCTTGGGAACACATTTGGAAAACCACTGATTTATACAAATGCCTATATTCCAAATCAGCTTTTGTCTATGGAATCCAATGAAAACTTTGTCAAAGTTCTTCCTTTTCTTTTACTCTTAATCTATATTGCTTATAATCATGCCAGTAATACAATTATTGACTTGCTAAAATGACAAGAAGGTGAGAGAATTCTTCCTGGAAAGGAGTCTTCAAAATTTCCTCAGGGCATCACCTGTTACTATTTAAGATTATTAAAAATGCTTGCAAATATTACTAATTCTATCTACTAACTATATTTTCTCAGATATCGTGTGTGTGTTTATTTCCTATAAATGCTTTTGAAGTACCAAAAACACGTGAAAAGCACAAATCACAAGTTTATAGCTTGACAATTTTTCATAAAGTGAGCAAATACATTATAACCAGCATCCAAATCGAGAACCGGATTATTATCAGTATCCCCAGAAACCTCCTAGTGGCTTGTTCCACTAATAGCCCCTCTAAGGATAATCATGATTCTTACTTCCTACATATCAATGAGGTAGATCTACCTCTACACATAAATAAGTAGAAATAAATAGAATCATACTGATCTATTTTATATGGCTGCTTCCTTTTCATTTTACTGATTTTAGTTGTTCTTGTGGTAGTTTTTATGAGCACTATCTCTGTGAGATTTATTTTGTCATGTGTTGGTGGTAGTTTTGTTTTGTTTTGTGTCTCCCATTGTATTGTGTGACTATGCTATGATATATTAATATTTATTCTATTGTTGATAAACAGCTGAGTTGTTTCCAATGTTTGGCAAGTGCTGTTATGGACATAATTATTCATAATTTTTGGTAAACATATTTATGAACTTTGCATAGGTATATGCGTAAAAGTTCAATTGTTAAATAATAGGAAATATGTATGTTCATCTTTAATAAATACTGACAGGTAATTTTCCAGAGGGATTTTAAAAATTTATATCCTTGCCAGCAGTGCATTAGGGTTCTCTCTGCTCCAAATCATTGCCAACACTTTTTTCAGTTCGTTTTGTTTTACTCTGTTTCACTTCAGACATTCTGGTGCGTTTTTATGAAGTTTAGCACCTTTCACACGTATATTACAATGTTTATAGTAGATATCCTCTTTTTAAAATTGATTTATAGGCCGGGCGCAGTGTTTCACACTTGTAATCCTAGCACTCAGGGAGGCAGAAGCAGGAAGATTGCTTGAGAACAGGAGTTAGAGACCAGTCCGAGCAAGAGCAAGCGCAAGTCCTGTCTCTACAAAAATAGAAAAATTAGTCAGGCATGGTGGTGTTCACTTGTAGTCCCAGCTACTGAGAACACCGAAGTAGGAGTATCAGGGTCTCTTGAGCCCAGGAGCAGGGGATTGCAATGAGCTATGATGATGCTAGCCTAGGCAACACAACAACACTGATTCAAAAAAAAATTATATAATAGGTCCTTTGTAATATAAGAAGAATCTCCACTCACTGTATGGCTTGTTTTCCTCCAAATTCTGTCCTGTGAAATAAGATATTCTTAAGTTCAATGTATTCACGTTGTTATTTGTATTCCTTTTGTCTTACTACTGTTTGGGTGTTGGTTAAGACATCTACATTAGAATGTTTATAGCAACACAATTCACAATTGCAAAGATGTGGAAACAACTCAAGTGCCTATTGATACATGAGTGGATTAACAAAACGTGGTATATGTATACCATGAAGTTCTACTCAGCCACAAAAAACAATGGTGATATAGCACCTCTTGTATTATCCTGGATAGAGCTGTAACCCATTCTACTAAGTGAAGTATCACAAGAATGGAAAAAGAAGCACCATATGTGCTCCTCATCAAATTGTTATTAACTGACCAACACTTAAGTGCACATATACTAGTAACATTCATAGGGTGTCAGGCAGGTGGGAGGGGGGAGGTGGGGATGAGTATATTCGCAGCTAATGGGAGAGACACATTTGAAGCTCTGACTCCTGGTGGGGCAAAGGCAATATATGTAACCTAAACATTTGTACTCCGTAAATATGCTGAAATAAAAAAATTAAAATTTAAAAAAA
>NW_012150707.1:368322-370983 GCF_000956105.1 Propithecus coquereli | reverse complement strand
GTTTCATTATAATGTCTCTAGTTTTTTTCCTTCACTTATTATGATTGATATCTGTCTCAGTTTTTAAATATATGTAGCCTGGTCTTTCATGGGCATTAGAAAATGTTTGGTCGTTGTGTTTTCAACACTGTACTTCTATCTCACTATTCTTCTGAAAATCCAATTCCTATACATCTTATGCTTCTTTTGCTCCATTCTCTATTTCCTATTTGGTTTCATCTGTGTGGTTTAGCTGAGATATTTCTTTTTCTTTTCTTCTTCTTCTTCTTTTTTTTCTTTTTTTACTGGTGACCTGTTTTATTAACATATAAACTGCACAACCCTGACTTGAACCTGGGAGCCAATTAACAGCCCCAACTCTTAGCGAGTTCTCAGGGCCCCACTGTGAGGCTCTCCCTCCCGCTCTCCAGGGAAGCGAGAATAGGAAGGAGGAGGAGAGTGCACAACTATTCCTCAAAGAAGGCCTGGTGAACTCCTCCTCACTGTGTCTCTGCCACGGCTCCGCTCTCTGCTCTGGCTCTTTTCCAACATCTTCCATAAGTAGCTCCAGGTTCAGGTCTCTGGAGCCTTCACGTTAAGAGGGCACATTTCCAGCCTCCTCAGTCAGTGGTTCCTGGGCTCTAGGCCCTTCTTTCCAAGCTGAGGCACAGGCCCCATCACGAGCTGGTGGGCTCAGGCCCTGTGGCACCATTCTGCCTTCTTTTTCCTCAGATAAACTGGTTGCTGAAGCTTTGCTTTGGGGAGTTTTAAACTTTTTCCTAGGACCTGGCTGGTCAGAGTTTGAATTCCCCTGGCCTTTTTTCTTTCCCATTATGGATACAGGAGTTGCTGTGGATTCACTGCCCAGAAATCTCTTCACCGTCTTCCTTTTCAGGGTCCCACCTGTATATCTGCCACGCCTCTTCGCTTGGGTTATTTTGTCTGTATTTTGACTGACTTGGGACCAGACAAAGTTGGATCTTTTTTCTCTTCCTCCTCCTCTTCTTCCTCCTCTAACTCCTTCTCCTCCTCTTTCTCCAAGCAGGAATCTGGGCTGTTTGTCCCAGAGACCATTTAGTCTTTTCCCTCCCCACTACCTCAGATCCATTGTATAGGCTCGGGAAACCAAACGAGTTAACCTGTTCCTGAATGCTGATCTGTTCTGCTTGTTGAGCCATCATTAGGGCTGCCCCCAGTTTCTGGCTGCAGTCTTTGTTCCTGCACTTTTTGACAACTGGCTAGCTCCAGGGACAGCCCCTGGAAGTTCTTGCACATGTTGACTGGGATCCAAGTACAAGAAACTGTTTCTCCAAAAAATGTCACATTGTACTTACATGGCAGGGAATCAAGATGAGAAGCAAAAGGAAAATATTCCCTCAGGTCAGGATCAGATTCTAGCATGCCTGGCCACGAGGAGTAACCATATTGCTTGGCCCAGATGTTGGATGCTGGGATGTAGGAGGCATAAGCCACATCACTCTCATGTCCTGTCCAGGTCTCCTCAGGAATATCACAGCAATTATACTCCAAGTCTGTATTCTGGTCACAGGACCAATTATCTGGGATAACTAAGGGGTCAATGTTCCCACGCAGCCACCGCCATTGTCACCATTTGAAGAGGAACAGTGGACCCAGATCAGACATTGACAAAAACCACTTTGCTTTCCCTTTTGCTGGTTCCTGATCTGAGAATGATCCTGAACCATTTTCTTCAGTTGGTCTTTCTGTCTGTGCTCATGTCCGTCTTGGACTTTCTCCATTTTCTCATCATGAGTGTCCTTCTTTCTTTTGTTTCAAAGGAGTCTATTGAATTTCTTCCCAGAGGGTGAAGGATGTGGCTGGCCTAACTTAGACGTGCCTATTTCAGAGAAAACTTCACTGTCCTGAGAGGCTGAAATCTCTGGAGTATGAGGGACTATTACCTTCTCTCTATCAGCGTTATCATTATCAGTAGCAGAAGTAGCAATGGCTGGCTCCTTATCTGACTGGGTATAGGAAGTCTCTGCAAAATCGAGGCCAGATCCCATCCCAAAGCTCTTCTGGAGGGACTTCTGCAGCACAATCTGGAAAAATCTCCTCAAATTCTGCATTGAAAAGACTTCATTTTTTCTTTGCTTTCTTCTCTACTTGCTTGTTGTGTTGAGCCTTTCTTTCCTTTTTTGTTCTGGCCACTGCATGGACCATTCTCTGTGGTTGCTTTCTCTTCCTTCTTCTCTAGCCTATCCTTTGGCAGGTTTGGCCTGGTCTCTGTCTCTGGGGAGCTAATCCCCATGGTCTCCTCCTTGGGTGAGTCTGGGCTACAAGGTATCAGGCTATGCAACTTTTGTGCAGGTGGGGCAAAGATTTTCTTTGGTCCCTTTCCACATTCTTCTTTATTCTGCAATGTTGTCATCATTCAGCTCAGAAACTGCACTTTCTTTGCCACTGATTGATCAATAGAGAAGGGAAAGCCAGGAAGTCATTTTCTGATAACTCAAGTTGCTGCTCTTCTGTTTCAGGTGAATTACCTTCTTCCACAATAACAAATATTGGAAGCTTTAGGAGCAAGGAGGATCTACAAGCAAGGGGCGGAGTGAGCTACCGCAGCGACTCTGCAACCCGTTCCCTACTTGAGATGTTTCAGCTGATCTCACTTCCCATTTATTAATTTTGTCCTTTGCTGGTAAATTCATCTATTGAGTT
>NW_012150707.1:367111-368272 GCF_000956105.1 Propithecus coquereli | reverse complement strand
TGCATACACAAAGAGTGCAATGCGCACCATCCGGGGGATGGACACGCTTGAAGCTCGGACGTTTTGCCGGGGGAAGGGGCAAGGGCAGCATATGTAACCTAAACGTCTGTACCCCCATAATATGCTGAAATAAAAAAAAATTACATATACACAAGTGTCTTGATTTTGTTCTTTATTTTTGTGTGACCTTAGAGAATACTATGAAAGATTTCAATCTCTTTGCTGAAGCTTTCTGTATTATTTAGCATATAATTAATACTGTTAAATTTTCTTAGCACCTGAAAAGTATCTCTTCATTTTTTCAGGGTGCAGTATTTTATATATGTGTGTATATATGTGCGCGCACACACACACACACACACATATATATAATGTCATTTGTTAAGCAATTTATGTCTTTTATATGCTTACTGAATTTTTGTCTACTTGTTCTATCAACTATTGAGAGTAATATGTTGAAGTCTTTTATTATAATTTTAATTATGTTATTCTCCATATTCTTTCATCAATTTTATTTCACTCATTTTAAAGTTATTATTAGCCAAACACAGATTTATTCTTACTATATTTCTTGTAAGTTGCCTAATTACTATTAAGAAATTTTCTTCTCTCCTTCTAGTAATAGTTCTTACATTCAGTTGTTCCTTTTTCTGATATTGGCATTTCTACAGCAATTTTTGTTGTTGTTTTTTTATGTTGTATAGCATGCCTTTTACTTTCCATTTATTCTAAACTTTGTATATCCTTATATATAGTGTGTTTTTGTAAACGTTATATAGTGCCAAGTTTTAGTTTTTCCCTACTCTGACAATCTGATATATAATTGGGTTTATATTTATACCATCAGATTTATTTTCTTTCTTCTCTGCAATATTTCTCTATTTGCTTTAATCACATGTTTTTAGATATCACATTGCCTCACTCTATTGTTGTTCAATTGTTTACTGTTTTTAGTGTTTCCTCTATAAATTAAAACATTCATTCCCCACTTTTTATACTTTAATACATAATATTACTTCGACCACTTTCTTAAAAATATTAGAACCTTGGAACAACTTGACTCATTTACCTTTTCCTAATTTGTTACTATGTTCATACATTTTACTTTTACACATATTTAAAGCCCCTCAAATATTATTTTTGTTATATATAGTCAGTGGT
>NW_012150707.1:355669-356641 GCF_000956105.1 Propithecus coquereli | reverse complement strand
TACAAAATAAAGACAAGGATTAAGTATATCTGAAAAAGTATGAGATGAGGCATTATTCAATTCTATTCTACTGAATAATAGGTACCACAAAATAAGATAGAGTTATTTTCTGTAATCCTTACCACTCAGATGCTTATTACTTTCTTTCAATAGATTATCTAGTTTTTCAGTGAATCATATTATTTAATATTTTTGATTATTAAGAGTGGACACTGTGCAAAGTAAAGTGACCTACATTATACCTTTCAGGATGACAATTTACACTATGAGAACAGAAATAAACCATGAATGTTTAAATGTGAATTTGAGCATACTAAGTTTTTAAACACTTGGGTACACACAATGAATTAATAATAGTTTTGTTATGCAAAGAAGAATTTGTAAGCATGAATATGTTCTTTCAGATGTGTTTATATATAAATATGTAGTGTAAGTGTATAAGCATGCAGGAGGGGAAATTTACCCCATGTGAAAGTAATGTGCTTCACCAGTTTTTTCACTGTTGTTTAAAGAAAACATTTAAATACTTATAACCATGGAGTGTATGTAATAAACTCATAGTTTAACCTGGTATTATCAAATAAGAAAGAAATCTGATAAACCTTGCTTTCATAGTAACATAAAAGCAGTTTATTATTTTCTACTTTATGTCATAAGTGGGATGCTTTAGTTTAAAAGCTCTGATTTTCTGAAACTTCCCTCTGGAACTTTTTCCAGATCTCTCTTCCTTATTTTGACAGTGCTTAATTTGAAGGTTAAAATTGCTTATTTAATGGGTATATTGTCTTGTAAAATATGTTTGATTTGGGCTTCAAATATTCTCCATTAAAAATGCTTCCTTTTTTGCTCTAAGTTCCATTGAAATCACATTCAAATTAGAAAATCCCAATATTAAAGATTTTAGTACTCCTTGAAAAATATTTGGGTAGAAATATAAAGTTATATGATCTTTTGGGAGAGAGAAAAATGATA
>NW_012150707.1:353619-354673 GCF_000956105.1 Propithecus coquereli | reverse complement strand
AGAGCTACAAGCATGCCCTTCCCCCATACAGTGCACTCTGCACCCATTAGTTGTGAGTTTACCCACCCCCACCAGCCCACTTCTACCTGACTGGCAACGAATGAATATTATTTCCATGTGAGCACCTTAGTGTTGATCTCTTAGTACCAATTTGATGGCCAGTACACGTGGTGCTTGTTTTTCCATTCTTGTGATACTTCACTTTGAAGGATATGTTCTAGCTCTATCCAGGATAATGTAAGAGGTGCTAGTTCACCATTGTTTTTTGTAGTTTAATAGTATTCCATGGTATACATACACCACATTTTCTTAATCCGCTCATTTATTGATGGGCACTTGGGTTGTTTCCACATTTTTGCAATTGTGAATTGTGCTGCCATATACATTCGAGTGCAGGTGTGCATTCTTTATTATAGAATGTCTTTTATTCTTTTAGGTAGATGCTGGATCAAATGGTATTTCTATTTTTAGTTCTTTGAGATATTGTCAAATTACTTTCCATGGGGGTTGTATATAATTCTTATCTGACTTGATGACTGCTATCCTTTTTTCTATACTTTAGACCATACATTGGATACACGCTTAAAATTTTCTATTAAGTATCACCACTGTGGAATAAGAGGTAACTATACTACAAAGTATTCTGGATATTTAAAAGACAATGGAGAATCTAATAAGTGAAAATTATGTCTGTAAAAGAAATTTCCTAACATATCTTTTACCTGATATCTGTGTCCTTCTTCAGAAATTGCTCTAGGCTGAAAGCTGTTTACTTGAACAAGATTATACACACTCCTGGGCAATCTATGTTTAATGACCAGCTAATAAAAGAATATAAAGCACCACCGACCTTGTCAGAGTTGTCACAATTTTGAATATAAATTCCAGCTCTTTTTAAGATCAATTGAATTCTCTATTGGAAATATGTCACAATTCAATTACTCCAAGCTCAATTCTGCTTCCATTCCTCATTTTACTGAGATCTCAGAGTGTATTTCCCAGTCAACTACAATAGAGTGATTCTTTTTCTCTTCATGATTAGTAGCAAAATGGG
>NW_012150707.1:343987-345241 GCF_000956105.1 Propithecus coquereli | reverse complement strand
ATGTACTCACCATCAAATTGGTATTAACTGATCAATACATAAGTGCACATATAAGAATAACATCTATTGGATGTTGGGCAGGGGGGAGAGGGGAGGGAGGAAGAGGGAGGAGGGGATGGGTATTTGCATACACAAAGAGTGCAATGCGCACCACCCGAAGGATGGACATATTTGAAACTCGGACTTGGGGGGGAGAGGGGGGAGAAGGGCAACATAGGTAACCTAAACGTCTGTACCCCCATAATATGCTGAAATAAAAAAAAAAGGAAATGCTAAAAAAAAAATATTCAAAAATGTCTTAAAGTCCTCTTCTCATTCCCCTTCCAATTATTTCAGTATTTCACACAATACTGTAAATGTCTTTGACTTATAGCCTCAGTTTTTTAAAAACTTTCTAAAAATTCTTGTCCAAAACTCCATTTAATTTCACAGATGTTGATCTTGCCTGTGTATTCACTATCAAACTCAAAAGTCAAATGGATAAACACATTATTGCCTTGAGAAGAGGTGGAAAACAAAACACTGAGCATAATTATATGTGAATATTTTATGGTTAATTGTTGCATAGATATATTACACCAAATGCAAAACATGTATACGTTATTATACAGACTCTCAATTGAGTATGTACAATGTATTTATAATATATTTGTTCCTATGTAATAAAAAAAGAAAATAATGTCCATGTCTTAGCCTCAGTTCCCCATTAAACAAAAAGCTGAATAAAAAGCTTATTTATTACATGTACACTTCCAGGGAAACAAGAGTAAGGGAAAGATGAGGGAATCATGGAGGAAGTGGACCACTATGAAGATATATTTTCAAACCAAGTACAAATTGACTAGAGACTATATCTATAGCTGTTTTTCAGAACAGTCCATCTAGAGGGAATAAGGGCAAAGAATTTACCCTGGAGTCCTATTGGCTATTGGGCAAATTTGTTGTTGTTGTTGTTGTTGTTGTTTTTCCCATAGAATGTTACTCTGCATACATCTGGATTGCATATGCCTGTGTCTGCTAGAGGCTGATTGATGTATCACACTATAACGTCAAACAGAACATCCTGGTATAAAAGGCAGGAGTTGCTTAAAGCGGATTTGAGGTGAAGCACCATTCAGAACTCGGTCAGATATGGTCAGTGCAGCAACTGGTGAAAAGTATATGAAGGTCCTAGAGGCAAATGAGATAGAGTGCAGCTGAAGATATGCATGAGAGATATTTGACACAGAAGATAATTATATCAGTTTCTACACA
>NW_012150707.1:342343-343182 GCF_000956105.1 Propithecus coquereli | reverse complement strand
ACTCCTGAGCTCAAACAATCCGCCCGCCTCGGCCTCCCAGAGAGCTAGGATTACAGGCGTGAGCCACCGTGCCCGGCCTGATTGTAACATCTTGACTGAACTTGAGAGACATTGAATCAAAACCAAATCAGAACTAAGCTACTCCTAATATCCTTATCCTCAGAAACTGTAAGATAATAAATGTTTGTTATTTTAAGATGTTGGGGGTAATTCATTATGCTGCAATAAAATGCTAATACATTTGAGTATAACATTCCTTGAGATGTTTTTCTCTTCCACATCAATCTTATACAGTAGTCCAAAACCACCTCATGCCTCATAGAAAATGTTCATTGCCATGGAAGACTTGCTTTAAGCTGTGACCTTAAAAATATTGTTTTATCTTAATTTCCTTGCTTTTTTCCAGGCTTATAGACCCATCTTCACACATGTTCTAAACAAGTCTTTCTTGCTTAGTACACACCTGGTTACATTTAACTTTGGTTCTCTATTTGGATTTCTTCTTATTTCTACCCTTCTCTGATATTTTTCACACATGTATTTGTTACTGTCAGCTATTTTCCTGGATTCTGTTCTCTTATCCCTAATTCCCTCTACTCTGTCCACTTCCTTTCAATGTATCTTAATTTGAAATCCCAGAATACATATATGTAAGTTAAAATTTTCTCAGATCATTCAAGACTATTAATCTCAAATTGAGTTTAAGAAAAATGTAACATAAAACATACTTATTTTAAGAATAATTTATGATGCAAGTACCTATGTAACCACTATCCCAGGTTAATAAAGATAATATTGCTGATTCCTTAGAAGTCTTCCATGTGCCTCTCACTGATCGC
>NW_012150707.1:335609-341996 GCF_000956105.1 Propithecus coquereli | reverse complement strand
TAGGTGGTATTTCACAAAAGACCATGAGAAAAAATATTGATAAAATATAGCTACATTTATTAGACCTATGATAGTAAGAGAGAACATTAAAAACAATCTTAGTAGCATCTTGGTAGGAGATATTTAGGGGAGGATATTTACAGAGTTTTAGATTCTAGTCCCAGGTGGCTTAATGCAGGTTCTTCTAGGCAGGACGCTGGGACTGGGCAAGTTTTGTGACACAAAAATTTAAAATTGGGGAATACAGCAAGGCAAAGCTTTTAAAGGGAATATTGATAAGTAAACCATTGTTTGACTACTGTGCTCTTTACTCAGGTTAGCAATTTATTGTTCTGATATGAAAAATATTTGCCCAGGTGAGGGAACAATTTATCTATATATATTGGAGGAAAATTCCCTAGAACAAATCGTTGTCAGATTAATGTACATGGTCTAAGTTTTCATTCTTGAATATTAAGCTATATGGAAGCATTTTGTTTAAATTCTTAGAAGCTTGTACATTTTATGGACTGTTGTATCCCATTTCACCAATCTACTTTTAAAAATGTGTATGGTTATTTGGGATGTTATTAATATTTTCAGAAAATAATAGGTATATATTTTTACATTATTTTGAATTAGAAATTAGAAAACTATGTTCCAAGAACTAAATCTTTTCTCATGTAAAATTTTTTACTGAAGCAACAGCCACATCCACTCATTTACGTATTGTCTATGGCTACTCTTGTGTACAAGAGACCAAAGTAGTTGCAACAGAGACTTATGGTCTGCATGCCTAAATTATTTACTATCTGGTTCTTTATAGAAAAAATTCGCCAACTCCTTTGTCAATTGCATAAAAAAATTTGTAAAATTTTCCTTTGCCAGGCAGAGAGTTCACTATGAAAATATTTGTAACTAGAATTAAAAGAAATGATTTCTTTTATAAAAAATAATATTTTGATAAAATCTCCCCATTGTCAATATTATCATATAATAAGTAGTACCTGGCATATTAAATAGTGGATATGTTATTTAGTAAATATGCTACACTTAAACATATTTAGAATATTGATGTTTTTTAACCTATTGCATTATACTACATATGAATATAAAACTGTCACAACATTTGTATATAACATATTTGTGATAGTGTCTTGAGACTAAAGGTCAGGATATGGAATAATCAAATGATAATTTATAAGACTAGAAAAAGCACGTGTAAGAATGAGATAACAAATGTCCACACAATTTAAAGTTATAGAATTAAGAGAAAACAATCTTAAAATATGTTAACAATAAAAGGCTTTTTCTCTGAACAGAGGCCTATTTTCATTCAAAATTTTAAAATTTACTTTTTTTTCAATGTCATTTAAGAAAGAAGAGCACTGTTTCTTTAATGGGTTTTTATAAGACATATGTATTATTTAAATTGAGTTCCTATTTCCTATGTAAATCTCTTTTCCAGGAGGTCTAATGAAGCCACTAATGCTAAGACCCCCAAAAGATGTTAAACCAGCTGAGCAAATGTAAACTTTCAGTAAGAATGGATCTCATGCATATTTCATATGTAGAAGAAAACTATGCGAGGTAATCACTTGCCCTTTCCCTGATATTTCAGGCTGCAGAAAATAAAAAGGGAAAAAGCATAAAAGAAGGGCCTCAAACAATCCTTTGAAAACACATCTGGTGAGACTGTAAGAATGCTGTGGTTGTTGAATTTTGTTTACATATTTATAAGCTGAATGTTTCTCGGTATGGTACAAGTTACAAGATTCCACTTTTTTATTATTCAGATATGCAGTCTTTTGGGCCTAAAAATTTCATACCTTGTAAAGTAAATCAATTTAAAAACAAAACCAAATACCCTACAATATCTTCAAAACAAGCTGTAAATGTTTTCATAGCAAACCGATCGCTGTCCATCTTCGTACATCGATTTGAGATTGTACTGACAATCTCAAAAGTATTATCAAAAATATATCCACAGATAAAGAAAATATCTAAATGTCAAGCCTATGAAGGACCATTTTTGTGACCCAGGTACATATCAGAATACATCTTTTTTTCTTTGAGGGAGAGGCTGGGGAATTTTCTCTCAAAATAACTGGATGAGTGCTATGCACCAGGTAAATACATGTTTAACTGAATTAAAGTGGAAATGTGTATTTGGTATAAGCTTGATAGTCAAAATGGAGTGATATTCTCTGAGGAAATCCTAAGAGACAATCACTCTGTTCCTGAACATTGGACCAGTAGGCTGAGTCTCACCCAGACTAGAAGGGCTAATTGCCATGAAGCTAGGTAATTTTCCATTTTATAACATCATTAGACGTGTTACGGCTAAATGTTTGTGCCCCTTCAAAATTCCTATGTTTAAATCTAATCCAAAATGCAATGGTATTTGGAAGTTTGGACTTGTAATTGGGTCAGGAGGGTGTCGCACTCATGAATGAGATAAGTTCCCTTTTGGGAAGATGACAGAGAATTATTAATAATTTGCTCTCTTTATGTCATGTGAAGATAAACAGAGAAGTCAGCAATCTGCAACCCGTAAACAGGTCCTCACCTGAAGCCAACCACACTGGTACCCTGATCTCAGATTTTCAGCATCCAGAACTGTGAGAAATTTTGTTGTTGTTGTTATTTAAGCCACTCAATCTATGGTGCTTTGTTATAGCTGCCTGAACTAAGGAAATATCCAATTTAATTTCTTAAGAAGACAGTCAATTTGAATGAACAGTTCATTTTGAATGAACAAGGACAAAAGTTTAATTTGTCGATGAGAGCCCTTAATAATTGACCAGGAACCCAGGTTACAAGCAATTTAAACAATTTGTAAACTTTTTAGTTGTCTCTTATCAGATTCTTTTTTTTTTTTCTAGAAGTTATAATGGAATTGGAGAGTTGAGGAAACACCACCTTGTACAAATTCAGAGAAATGTTGGAGGAGAGAGAATTTCAAGGTGTAAATGGTGGTAGGAAGCACCAGGAGAAAAAAGTAGACTGAGCTTGATGGCCTTGCTATAAAAAACATTTCTGAGTATGAAAAGGGTAAAGTAGCTGAACAGTAAAACAATTACTGGTATTTCTTACAACACATCTAAGCCTTTTATCACATTTATGACAATGTCGATTAATGACAGCATGCTTCCTTGATTAGGTCAGAGTTTCTCGGGAAGTTGAGGTTATCTGGTTGTGTAGCATTTCTTTTTAGATATACACTTGCATTAGTTTCCCATTGCTGTTACAAATTTTCACAAATGTATTGGTTTAAAACAAAACAAATGTGTTATCTTACGGTTCTGGAAGTCAGACGCCTAAAATGGGTTGGCAAGGCTGTGTTCTGGATGCTCCGGGGATGAATTCACTTCCTTGCCCTTTCTGGCTTCTAGAGGCCACTAATTTCCTTGGCTTTTTTTTTTTTTTTTTATCACCCGGATTACTCTAATCTTTGCTTCCTTTGTTACTTCTCATTAGCTGACACTGACCCCCCTGGCTCCCTCTTATAAGGACTTTGTTATTACATTTAGGTTACCTGGATAATTCATAATAATCTCCCCATACCGAGGCCCTTAATTTAATCGCACATGTAACATCCCATTAGTCATGTATGGTCAATTATTTATAGTTTTCAGTGATGAGGATATTACATCTTTGTAGGGGAGGGCACTATTCTATCATAACCATTATTTACTTATACTCTTCTGTGTTCCCCTTCACTAACCACTTATTTACTTCCCATATACGAAATATTTATTACAAATGAGATTCTATATGCAGTAAATTCCAGCAGGGGAGGGCTGTATCTGCTTTTGTCCCCCAGTGAATTCCAAGGACTTGGGACCATGGCAGATACATAGTGGTGCTTGCATTTGTTAGGTTATAATGCCTTATCTGAAACCCCCAAAGTTTAGTACTTAATATATCAAAAGTTTATTTCTCACTCATGCAACAGATTCTACAAATGCCAAACTGGTACCCTGGTGTAGATGGTGACTTTGAGATATAGAAACTGAAGCCCTTGGAATTCTCCATTCCTGAAGTAACCAACAGGGATCCTAGATAATCGTAAAGGATATTTTTATGGCTTCAGCATAGAAGTGGCTGAAGTCTCTTTCATATTTGATTGACCGGAATTGGCTACATCACCCTGACGGATTGCAAAGAAGTTTCAAAATGTATTCTCCTACTAGCTCAGAAAGGAAAGGATAACTGGATATTGTGAACACTAGCACACTCTATAAATATTTGTTGAATACTGAATGTGATGAGAATGGGGAACAGTAAAGAAAATATAGTTATGCCATGATAACTTTTTCCTAAACAGTCAAATTCCAAACACATAAATCGACATTCTGCCCCTCAAACTGGAACTTTAGGGAGCTTGAGAGTATAGAATAATATCTTTTGATATCACAAAATTTGTTTTAAAAATACATTGGATTTTTGAGTCCTACTCCATAATTTATTGATGTATGATTCAATGTAAAGCTGTGATTCTTCTCAATTCAAAACCTCCGGGAATGTATTATACTTAGTTTACCGTGTGCATGACTGCCAAGTTTAAGAAGCACAAACATATTAATTAATCAATTATGGGCAGTGAAATTCCAATCTAGATAATTTAGGACTCAGAGTTGAGAAGTAGTATAGAAATTTTATCTAGTATGAGTTTTATTCAGTTTAAATTCACCAGAGATGCAATTTCATTCATGTACTTGACCTATCTGTATAGATAACAGCTTGTAGACATCCTACCACTAAATCCTACTGTTAATTCTATATACATTCATTTTTAAATTTTCATTCTCTCAATAGTCTTAAGACTCATAAAATTCATAATCATTTTTTCTCTCTCTGTGTTGCAAGTGCCCATTTACTGTTTTTAAAATTTGAGAGTTGAAGGGACTTCTGAAGTCATGTAAAACATGTGTTCTTGTCCCAGGAAGTTTTGAGTATTCAGTGGGTACTACCACCACCATTACCAAAATGTTCAAATTCATATCTAGGAATCATAAAACTAAGATGAGAATCCAAATGGACGATTCTCACATTGTAGCTCTTTCCCCTTAGCAAAAACTAACTTCTACTTGTTTCAGTCAAATTAGTGTAATACATATCAATGTAATTTGCTATTATTTTTCTAGTGTCTCATCCTTTGATTCTGTGATAAAGTTTTAAAGTGAAATTTATTTATACATATCTAATTCACTTCAGTCCTACATTATCCAGAAGAACATTTCCTTTTAATTTTCTAGAATAATAGAAGCTGTTCTCTACTTCTCCATTCCAGACCACTTCCTAAACTTTTCTATATTCATTATATATTTGAAATCAAATTTTCTTGGGGTATCATTTCCCATCTTTCATCTCCTTTGGGACATTTCCCCACATGATAAGATTAAGTGTCATGCAAAGAAAAAATAGTCATTGATACAACTAGGCTTGAGATGGATTTTAGCAAAGACAGTCTTTTAGAAAAGACAGAAAACTGGCTCTCAATTTGAAATGAGAAGACAAACATTTGACACGGTGCCCAATTTGGCTATGGAGCAAACTGTCAGCACTGATAGAATTCTTATTATATTTCCATGAGCTGAAGGCAGCAACAATTGATGTCAATTTAATCTATATGGTTGAGCTATAAATGTAAATGTGTACACATATATGCTTATGACTGAGGAAACACATTAACACAGAAGTCAAATGAATAAACACACATGGCTTAAGATTTTATCTTGATTATCTAAATGTAATAGCACAAACTAGTTAGAATATATGTTTATATATACATATTTACAATTATTACATTTTTATGAACATAAGAAAGATGTATAGTATAAATGAATATTCTTTTTAAAATAAATCATAGGTAAAAGAAAATGCAAAAGTATTATTAACTCACTTAACAACAAAGTTGGAATATTAATAAATTTCAATAATATCTCTTCTCCGAATCCATATAACAGACATAATTTATTTCAATTATATTTTGAATTGATTTTATCAAGAATCTCATCACTAAGATAACATATCTCATAACTATTTTCATCTCCTATCTCTGCTTTTCCAGAAATTTCCCTCCCCAAAAGCCAAAATAATAATCAAATAATAACTAGGACTTGAAATCTGTGTTCTTATTCATAAAAAGCAGATACTACTGCTTTTATTTTTAACAATAAAAAAATGCAGTGAAATATGATAAACCGATGATCTTGTATGTGATGTATGTTAGTGTGAATGAGCTTTGCCAATTATTAAATATTTCTTTATGGCAGAGAAAGTTCTTCTTTCATATAATTGGGTTGGTCAGTGCTTCTACAACTCCATATTAAACTGTCTTTATCCCATTCTCCTTCTTCTCATAACTACTTCTTTGTAAATTCATTAAATCTTCAAGCTGAA
>NW_012150707.1:313931-334824 GCF_000956105.1 Propithecus coquereli | reverse complement strand
TTGACCTCAGAAACAGAGAAAAGCAGAACTACACATAGGAAATCACTATACCTTGCTAAACTGAAAATAATAAATTCTTTGATTTTACTCTCATTCTGTAAGAAATATTGACAGGCTAACTGGAACAGTGGTATCTTAGAAATTGAATTGGCATCTCTAGCAGCAGCCAGGTTGTGTTATAGACTCTCGATTCTTCAATCTCCCCAAAGCACATCTAGTAGCATTTCTCCTTTGTGAAAGTGACTGAAAAAAACCCTGAAATTTTGTAAATTATTTCACAGTTAAAAATGAAATGCAGAAGAGATACAAGGATACTTTTTATAAGTATGTGAATTGATACTCTCCGAGCAATTCAGAATAGCAAGCATACTAGATGCTAGTAAGTAAATATAATTCAAATTTTCTTCTCTTCACATTCTGAATAAATGATATTTATTGGAAAAATGTTTTAAGTCTAGAAAGGTTATCTATCTATCTATCTGTCCATCCTCAAATCAAATTGTGCAACAGAAGGTTATACACTTGCAATACATGATTTTGGCTGCTTAAAACATGTCATTAATTACAATTTGTATTGATGATCTCATCTTTTAGTAAAAGGTACGGAGAAACAGGTGTTAATCCTGATTCCCTGGATATAATCCAGATCCCAAACACTGAATTTTTGGTATCTGCTGAGTGTAGTGGGAGTTACTTAAATTTGGTTTGAGAAGAAAATTTGTGAAGGAGAAATTCCACTAAATGTGAAAAACCATAATGAATACTAACATATACTGAATGTTGACTGTGTGCTATTTATTGTCAAATTATTTTCATATGATATTGATTTTATTTATTTACTTTTCAGTTGACAATACAAGGTCAGAAAATTTATGCCAATTTTCCAAGGTCACACAATATTTGAATCAAGTCTTGGGCTGTGACATAAAACTACACCCATCTTACCCTAGGACCAAATATTTTGTTATACTATACTGCCTATCAACTTGATCATGTGTTTTCACTATCCTGGTGAACTAAGCAGTATTTTATATGAAATTAAAAGATTCTCCTAGTTTTTTTTTTATTCTGAACTCTTTAAGTGGGGAGAGCACTTTAAGTGGGGAGAGAGGCAAGAGGAAGAAATGGTATGTGACTCTTCCCAAATATTAGAAGATACCGGCTCACTTATCAGATCTTTCACATGGGGAATTAACTCCAGAAAGAACTTATGCAAAAAAGAAAAAGGGTCCAGAATAATAGCAGCTTAATAATTTCTTTATCACTTCTACTTCTTCCTAGTAAACATCACAGGCTCTGGAGAAGTAACATATAGTTACACACACACACACACACACACACACACACACATATGCACATGTGTACATGCACACACACAATTTAGTCAAAAGCAAAAGAGCAATTCGGTTGAAATCATTTTTTCATTAATATAATGACCTTTGTAACGATAGCTGATATTATTGAAGACCCAGTTACTATGTGCCAATTTCCCATGTATTAACTCCTGGTGTTCACCATAACCCAAAAAGGTATTGATGGTGTACCAGTGGTTGGACATTAGCAGTAGAAGATCCTTATGCTAGGCAATAAAGAAATGCATTGTCAATAGAGAATATAGAAACAATAGTAAAACCAACTAAAAAATGGTTTTCATTTTATCACTATATACCAACAATTTTAAAACATATGAGTGAAAAAATACTCCTCCCTGTAGAGGTAAGCTTCCCACTGCTACCCAACTTATCCTTCATCTTAAAAACAAAGAAACTGGAACTTAGAATGTTTGCATAATCCATTTAAAGATACCTATACAATAAACACAATATTTGATCCTGAAAATATTTAAATTAAAATATATTTTGCATATTTTTTTTGCAACATGAGGACTTCTGACAAGCTTTATATATCTTTAAAGGGTTTTGATCAATTTTACAAATTATTTCCAAAGGTTTTGCTTTTTTCCATTTAAAATATTTCTACTTCTAATACATTCTGTGTCATTTACAATACTATACATTTTTTGTAATTATCAGAAGGAATATTTAGTGATACCTTCTCAACCATTTCACCATTCCAAAAAATAACTTGTGAGTAGGCATGCAACTGAATGTTGTCTTGCAAAATATGAGTCTTCTAGAAAATTTCTGGGAAAAGAATTCTCAATTCCAAGAGAGCAATACAAAATATGTACACAAATTCATCCTTTACCTCCAGATGTTTCTGTGTCTACGTATACCTGGAACTGCTGTAGCTAGTTTCTAACCATGAGAGAGTCAGCCCAAGGGAAAAATCACTTATTCATTCTTTCATTCAACAATAACTATTATGTGCCAAGCACTGTTCTGTGTGCTGGGGATGCTAAAAAGACAAAAAGCTCCAGTTTTTCAGATCTTACGTGAAAAACATATAGTGTGTTCAATAATTTAAAATGTATGTTTAGGAAGAAAACTAAATATTGGGAGGGAAAAATAAGTGTTAGTTGGGGTAGAGATTTTGATTTCAGGCAGGATGTCAGTAAAGAGCTTTTAGAGAAGGTAAAATCTAAAGCAAATGTAAAAGTTTATTATGGGGCTATGTGAAAGAAATAACATTTTAGAAAGAAAAAAATCAGTTGTGAGTCTTAACATAGGATGTGTTGCTATGTTCAAGTAAGAAGGGAGAGATTAACAGAGTTAAAATAGAGTGAGGTAGATATTGGCCATTTTTAGAACTACGGCTTTGCCCTTATTGAGATGAAAAGCTACTTAAGAGGTTTGACCTGAGGATATATATGTTCTTGCTTGTTTTTAACATGGTCACTCTGTCTTTTGTGTTAAGTATCAGACCAAGATTTTCGGAGATTTGTATTTATCTAAAGATTGAATTTAAAACCTTGTGAGATCATTATGTGAACTAATGTAGACAGATAAGAAGTACAATTGCTGAGTGCGGGGGGTGGGGGTCCCCCAATGTTTTTAGATCATTGAGATAAGAAGCGTCCTTCAAGAGATTTTCCTTTGCATTCACAAGTTTTCTAATTGTTTGGCAAAAGATTCCTAGCTTTCAGCCTATCTTGGCTTTTGACATGCTTTCCTCACTTTACTCACTTTCCTCATTTTTAGTTTTTGATTTAAAATGAGAGATATGTGACTCTTCCTTTCACTTGAACGCTTAGAGACCATTGTAGAGTTATTAATTGGCCTAATTGTGTCTCAGGGATTAGGGAGGCCCTAGGAAAGGGAGAAAGACAGGCTGGCTGGTGGAGCAGTAAGAACAAACACAACATTTATCAATGAAACTTGTTGTCTTATATGTGTATGGTGTTTTCTCAAAATAATTACAATAATAATATCAGAGATCACTGGCCACAGATCACCATATGACTTGTAATATAATAATGAAAAAGTTTGAAATATTGCAAGAATTACCAAAAAGTGTCACAGAAACACAAAGTTAGCACACGTTGTTGGAAAATGGCACTGATAGGCTTGCTCTACAAAGAGTTGCCACAAACCTTAAATTTGTAGAAAGCACAGTATCTGCAAAGTGTAAATGAAGTGCAATAAAATCAGTCTACTTGTATTAAGGAATACAAGTAGTATTCCTACTTGTAGAATTGAACTATGGAGAAACAGTTTTCCTGTAAACAGATAAGATCAAATTTCCAGAAACAGATGAAATAAGAATCAGCATAGAAATGTGGCCTAACAAATGAAAAAATGAAAACATCAATAAACCCTTTTTCTGGGTTTTCTAAAAGAACCATAGTAATATTTGCCTATGTAGAGAATGCAGAAGAAAAGAAAATACTGAAAGCCTTGTGTAAAAGATGAAAAGGTCAATTTTAGACATGTTGAATTTAGGTGATGATGGCACATCCATCATTACATCCTAAAAATAGGGTGCAAATGTGAAGCTGAAATCTGAGGACAGGTTTAAATTATTTAGAAAATCAAGAATCTTTTACTTGGAGGTAAAGCTTTACGCCTTTGTGGTAGATAAAGTTTCTGAAAGAGATACATGTATATGGATGTGAACAAAAATCAGTGGACTAAATCTTGGTGAATATCTCAGTTTGAAGGATAAAACCTTTAAACATGGTCAGTGATGTACAAAACTAAAAGTAGTAACAATAAGAAACCAAGAGAGGAAAACTTAAAAAAGGGAAATCTTTTAAGTAATTTTGAGATTTCAGTGATAATGAGTGGGGAAAATGCATTAAGTGGCTATTTTCTCAGAAGTATCGAGGAAAGAAAGAAAACTTATCACAGGAGTGTCTGAGGAACTTATGCAATCTAACATTCAGTGTCGTTTTTCTTGAATTAGTCTGCAGATCTATAGAGTTGTAGTAAATGAAAACACAGTTGGATACTCCTTTTTAGCATTCCTCACGGCTTCTATCAAATGCTACTACCCTCCCAGTGGATACTTTAATTAATAACGGACTGATTTTGGTGAAAGCTCTTATATATAATTGCTTTGGACAGTCAATGGAACAGAGCTGCATACGTTGTGGATTCCCAAAAGATACATTGTTACTCTGTTATCTGATATATTGGAAAAGGATTATTAAAACGGAGTATAACATCTGTTTCCAAATTATTTGGAATAATTTGCCATATTGAGTGGAATGAGTTGAAAAAAGATTGTATCTACAGCAAGGCCTACTTTTGATGGGAATGTAAACAGGTTATCACAATTTTTTGTGATGGTAGACTGAGATCTTTTTAAATTTTTTATTAACTACATGTACTTAACATTTGGTCACATTTCAATGCCTCTACCATGTTCAGCTTCTTTCCTGCTCACCCGCTCTGCCCCACCAAGAGTCTTCTTCCCTCAGATCGTCACAAGTTCACTTCTTGTCATTTAACTCTCAGCTCCAATGTCACCTTCTGAGAGATTCCTTCCCTTGAGCACTAACCAGTACCATCCCTCCTGCGGCCACTCTGTACTCATTAGCGGATTTTACTTACTTTGTAACATTTGTTACCATCTGAAATCATCTCAGTCAGTTGCCAGTCACTACATTTATAATGTAAGCTCCATGATGGCCCAAAGTTCACTGCTGTTTTTGCAGCACTTAGAATAATGCTTAGCATATAGTAGGTGTTCAATACATATATGTGAATAAATGAATGAACTGGGGAAATTTACCTACGAATCTCATCTCCGTAATAATACAAAGTGTCTCACATTGGTCTAGAATGCTCCCAATCGTCCTGTTCATGTCCTATAACCATAGCCAAAGGGGGACATTTGAGAGAACACCATGTAAGTTTGTATTATCAAAAAATGTGCTTAATACTTATAAGAAAAATTATATTAAATTAATCCCAAAAGATTAGTCTGCTTACTCCATAGACCAATATTCATAAATTCATTTTGAGAAAAATTTAAACTTTATATTTACATTCATCTTAGGCTTTATAAAATTATGATAAATTTTCTCCTCTTTGTAGATCTTTTCTTCTGTTTAGCTTCTTAATGATAACATCAAAGAAACCAAAAATAGGCTTCCACATTTTTTTCTTTTTGTTATTATATTTTGTTCATTTCAAAACAATTCTGTTTATTCTATTGTAGCTCATCTTGTATCTCAAGTCTTCAGTTAAATTCCTAAAACAACCTTTTGTTCACTCTGAAAGCATTCGGTAAATTGTAAATCTCTATTCAAAATGATATCTGCAGATTCTTGAAATTATTCTGTCATAAAAAGATATTTCACAGTAAATCTAAGCAAAAATTCCCCAATTCACATTTTTGACCCTCTGGACTTCTGATGTTTGCTCACTGCATGGTACATAATATTAGTATACAGTGAACAGCCACTAAAAAGAAGTTATTAGAAATGGAAAATCATGGTTCACTCCTAGGTCTCTGTCATTTTAAAGCCCTGCATTATATTATTTGCTTAATTCATTAAGTGACGATGATCCTGTTCAACCATTAAAAGTTACAGTTAACAGAAATATATTTTTTCTCTTGAATATTAACATGTGAATAATGTGACGTGATCCCATCTCCCCCAACTAAAGAACTTTTTTCAATGTCAATGCAATATAAGAGGTTGTATTTTAGGAAATTTTAGAATCACTAAATCGTAGATTTAGCCAAACATGAGTAGGAAAAAATATATGTAAATTAAATTAGAAATTAGTGTTCAAAGTGATAGAACAAATACTTCCTTTTAATCACTAATTAGCATCTGAATTAAACCTATAAAGAGAAGCATTCATGTTTTTATAGAGCTATATGGCTAGGTATATTAATCATTCCTGCTATAAACTGAACACCGTAGGTTTCTGGCTTACATTTTTTATTTAAGCCAAATATTGCCAAAGGTGTGGATATAAAATAAGAATTGTTTTAACCATTTTAACTATTGTTGAGTGGAAGCTTCCTTAAGAAGTTCTATGGTAATTAAATTGATCATGTATGATATTAGTACTCCAAAAAATAAAGATGACCTCTTCAAAGGTGGAGGAATAGTAAATAATTAAAGCAGACCCACCTCTTTAGGCTGAAAAGGATATTTGAAGTCATATTTCTTTTGCATCAAAATATTTTTGAGTAGTCTAATAAGACTGCTAATACTTGAACGAACAATGCAGATATTTATTTACTCTTTAGCCCACAGTCCCAAAAGTGATTTATTTGTTGTCTTCAAAAATATCTTCCAGAGATCTATTTATGTCCATAATAAAATGATTTTTCTTACAAAAAGCTTAGAAAAGTACTTCACTATTAATTGTTTCTCTAATATTTACTCAGCAACCATTAGCTTCATTGTTTCCGTGAACTCAGTGAAAGAAGCAAATGTTGGCTTCAACCATTTTTTTTTGCCAATAATCATCCCCCCAGAATTGTTGAAAAAGCATTTTCCTTACGTTTATAGAGAGAGTTACAATTTTTCAAATGTCTATACAGAATAGTATGAGCTATTCTAGGATTTTAATAAGGAAACTAAGATTATAAAAGAAACAGATTTCTGTGGTAATGAACAAGAAATAGAGAATTTAAAGAAAATTATGAGCATTTTTGATTGAAGAATATGTGTTCAAATGGTGGCATTATCTGCAAGAAGTTAAGCAGAAGAAATAATCTAGGATAAAAGTTCGAAAATGTATCTTTACTCTGTTAAGGTTATAATGAAAGTCTCAAGTTTCTCAAGAAAATAAATCAAACATTGATGAGATAATGAGACACAATCACATTTTAAGAACTAAATGTATTTATTATAGAAAAATAACTGGCAAATTAGGGTAATTATTGAGTTTCCTTTAATAACTTTCCTATGTAATTCCTGATGCTTTTGTTTATTGGAATTATAACTAAATTAAAAACAGAACTCAAAGTATATTTTAATTATAGCAAATAAATTGTTACATATTTTGCCCAGAAACTATCTGAAATTATCATTGTAGCTGCTTAAAATGGATAAATTATCGTAGTAATTCAGATTAATATTTTAAGCAGTATTTATTGTATTTGAAGATACAGTTATTATTAAGAAATAAGAATTTTTATGTATGCTGTCTATATTGGTTCACCTGGAAATTGAATTTCAGTTACTTTCTCATGCATTTTCTTAATTGGTTTTTATAGTTAATTACAGCAACAATGTTAGAAAATCATAAATTGTTATTAGATCAAATTGAAACATATGTCTAACAAATTTAATAACTTATGTGAGATGACAAAATTCTGATATCATTACAAAATAATGTCTCAAAACTCAAATTCACTAATCTGTAGTTCAATGTTGTGTTGGAATATATTGTATGCTACAGGAACCAAAACTTACATCTGGAAAGCTGAAGTAAAATTGAATAATAATATTATTGGGCAGCTTTATGAAGATATAATCTATCTCCAAGGGAATAAAATAGCAATCCAAAGGCTGATTCATAGAGATTTAGAGATCTAGCATTTTTGATGTTTACAATATTTCTGATTTGTACAGAAATGTAAGTGAATAAAAACCCTAATTGGTTCAGCTGATCCTATTAAAATGTGTTCCACCACAACCAAGGCAGATGGGGGAGCAAAGTCAGGCAAGGTTCCCAAGGGCAGGCACAAGAGCCTGAATAGAGGGAGAGAGGAAGTTAGAATCCACAGCTCAGAAGATGGTAATGGGGCCCACTCGGCACTTACTCCCCTAACTTGGCACATCTCCCTCCAGAGTCTGGCCACTGGCAGCAGGCCAAACTAGCTAAGCTAGTCTCAAGCAGTCTGTGTTCAGGTCTTGAAGCTGCCCCAGCCTGGGACAGAAACCACAGCTGTCAGTCCACACCGTTCCCTGGCCAGTCCTGTGAAAAGAGGGGCTTCCAGCTTGTGCACCACAGCACGAACCCATGCCACACTTAGTTCTGCCCATGAAGGCTCCTTCTCCACTTGAGTGCAGTTCACAGATCTCCTTCCCATGCTTCTGAATGATGTGAATGAGTCGGGGGAGGAGAATGGGAGCAGGCCAGGGTATCTGTCCTCAGACTCCCTAAGTTCAACCCCAACTGTGATAGGGAAGGGCAGGCTGGTCTCCTGCTTCCTGTGGAACACTCAGGCATGTCAATGGCAGTTATGCTGTGGGCCACCTACCAGGACGTGTGTGCCCCTCTCCATGGGAGCAGCCAGGTGGGCAGCTCTGGGGAGGCTGGCAGATTTGGGGTGTGTGGTCCAAACGCCCCGTGGCCCTACGGTAGCACACAGTTGTAGTGGTTGAACTTGACTTTGGGGCATGAGAGAGTACTTGGGTTTCCGTCTCCCTCACTGGGCTGGCAGTGGCAGCACCAGTGGTGGCATCAGGGCAGAGCTCAGAGCCCTAAGGGAAGGGCTTCCCACCTGGCTTTGTGCTGCATGTGCCCACAGTCCAGAAGCCTGTGGGATGCCACGTGAGTTTGAGCAGGGCTTCTGTGTGATCTCCAGTCAGCGACCTTTACCAGTCGGGAAGCCTGTGGGGGTTGAGTAGCTCTTTTGTAGCTAAAATTGCAAAGGTTCAAGGTGGAAGTGTGGAGCCCTAAAGATCTCTCACTTACTCCCTCCCTGATTCCCGGTTGGGGGCCGCTCAAGGCTTTCACCAACCCAAAGCAGGCATCCCCACTTCCCCTCCCTTCACCCTCAGTGTCTCCCATCACCTCTGTGTTATATTCAAGCATTCTTTCCCCAACAATCTATTTGAAGCATCGGTATCTAATGGATATCTTGACTCTTCTCCAAGGAAGAGGTACATGCCAGCTGCCTCTAATCAGCCACCTTGCCCCAAGAACTCCCATGATCAAGTTTATCTTTTGCTTTGTGGGAAATCAAACATCTTAAGATACTCTTGTCCTTTTTACTATGACTTCTCCGAGTGTTCAAGATACCAGAATTAGAACAGTTTCTCAAAAAATATGCACCTAAGGTTTTTTGTTTTTTTTTTTTAACTCACTACTGAAGAAACCAGAAATATGATTGTGTGATTTGAAAGAGAATTTGAGAAGTTGAGTATGTATAGCAACTGAAAGAATCATGAAATATAATTGCTAGGTTAAATATTAAACTGTTAAATGAGAGTAGGACTTCTCATGGGCCACTGGACACTTTCAATTTGGGGCAATGAAAGTAAATTTTCATGTATCTTTATCTTTTCTGTTTAATTACTGCACTGTGGTGACATCTTTCCTTCCTGGGAAAATGCCACTTCCTGTGGGCCTTTCAAATACCGAAAGCAAACTCTTTCCAGCAGTTTCCTGCCCTTTCAAGGGGAGAGAAGTTGGCTCTTTTATATGCTCATATCTGTTCCTAATTAGAAGTTTCATTTGAAAGGCTCTGATAAACTATTTCATAACATGATGTACATACATCATAATGGCTTTTAGTGCTGTACTGGGTGTAATTTTAAAAATTATTTTTACCCTTTTATCCTGTGTATAAGCGGTTCTGTTTGGCAACAATTAACTGTCTATCTTATGAAGCTCAGAGCAGTATAGATGAGGATCTACCAATTAATTGTCCTACAAAGTGTATGTGTGCAAAGACAGACATATATAAAACATACAAATGAACTTTCTTAATTAATAGCTAAAATGATAAAAAATTGCTGACCCAAGACTACTAACATTATATATATAACCACTAACTGGAAAAAAGTTATTCCAGTAAATATATTGATTGATTTCAATGACAAAAATAATGGTACCGATACTGACTAGGTTTGCTGAGTTAAACTATGGAACTATGCACCATTGCTATTCACAGATACATTTTATTTTCAACAAAGCGTCACACAAACACACAATTTATGACATTTGATGAGCTTTACTAAAAACAAATTCTCCCATAAAGAAGTTCTTGTCCGGGAGTTGAATTTTTTATAATCAATATCCTCTGTGTTTCATCACCAGCAAACTTTGTAACAGGCTTTAAACTGTCCTGATGCATGATATAATGCAGAATCTCACATGCTAGGAACAAAAAGTAAAAGAACCCACTTATAGCCATTCTTAGCTCCTTTGCAGGGAAGGCTTATAATAAAACATATATGCTTTTACTCAACTTCCTTTTAACACATTTTTGGGCCCGATGATTCCAACTGCTAAATGACATAGTATTTTCAAAATTACCTTCGGAATTTAAACTTACCATGGCTGTTTTCAGGATAGTAAGCTTCCTACCTATCCTTTTATATTAGTACATTCACATCTGAAATAGCAAAGCATAATTGATATGAATGTTCACAATGAGAATTTGCCCAAGGAAAGCCTTGACTGATCTTACCATCGTCATTGGCAGCACATCTAATATCAGAATCTGTAATATTTTGCTCCCAAATCCTCCGCAGATGTTATTCAAATAGACAGTTGTCCAAAATTGGATAGCATCTGGAAAATATAAGATACAAGGAACATAATAGTTTTTGAAATATTATTCATTGTAAGCAAATCATGTTATTTTTGTGGCTCTGGAGAGTCAAAGTAGGATTTTAGGTTAGAAATCACTATGAAGTAGATTCATTTCTAAATTAACAGAACTCACTGGAAGTTAGATTAGTCAAAAACCATGAAATGGATTGTCTGCAATGACTGTTGAAGAAAGCTAGTGCATCCTGGCATTGCTAATGCACAGACAGGATTAGAAACCTAAGTAAACTATGTAAATGACTACCAATACATGCCTCTCTACATCAGAAGTATTGTTATATAATAATGATTTATACAAAAGATTGTGAAAACAGGATTTTCTTATTAGACCCTGAACTCTATTTTTTTTCTTGAGGCAGTGTCTCTCTCTGTTGCCTGGGCTAGAGTGCAGGAGCATCATAATAGCTCACTGCAACCTCAGACTCCTGGGCTCAAGCAATCCTCCTGCCTCAGCCTCCTGAGTAGCTGGGACTACAGGGATGTGCCATTATTCCTGGCTAATTTTTCTACCTTTTTTTTTTTTTTTTTTTGTAGTGATAGGGTTTTACCATATTGCTCTAGCTGGTCTCAAACTCCTAGTCTCAAGTGATCCTCCCACCTCAGCCTCCTAAAGTGCTCAGATTACAGGTGTGAGCCGCTGTGCCTGGTTTAGACTCTGGTTCTATTTCAATCTTAGACACTAAAATTGGAAGTCCTCTAAGATGATTATGTTTAAGTAATTGGGAAAATGCTTTGTACCAGTTGATTCTCATCAATTATCCAAAGTTAATTTCCCATATATCACTGTAACAAATTCATTGTCATCTCCACTTGGAGATCCGGAAAGAGAAGTTCATTGCATAGAGATTTCACCATTCAGTCACTGTTGCTTAGCTAGCAAGTGGTTAAACTGGAATTTGAATCTAGTCCTGTTCAACATCAAAGTTCATATGCTTTTCATTATGATGTCTCCTTGCAGAGTAATTCTTCAAAAGCTAAAAATAGGGAATTTAAGAGGGCAGCTTCCATTTTGTTAAAAGAAATGTGTTTATCTGAAAAACTTAGATGCCCATTAAAGATGAGGAACTCTCAGTAAAGTTTTGAAATTTCAGAGTATATTTGAAATAAAGCCATTGTAATGGCAAACGCAGCTCTCTCAGCTGCCTTCCTATCACTTCTCAGCATCTTGGCACTGATTGTGGATAATTTAGCATTCTGCTGTGTTTGGTGAAGAAATGAAGGAAGGGTTGGATGAATAGCAGCTAGGGCTATGGCTATAAATTTCATATTATTAGCCAAAACTATATTTCTCACTCATTATATAGCTCAGTTAATCATGACACAGCAATTACAACTAGATTTGATCAGTGACATTTGCAAGAAACACAAGGAAATCAGCATCGTGTAATTATTTATATTTCATTTTTTACCTCAAACAAAATTAACTTCTATTCACCAATGACATTTAACTCTTTCCAAGACCTAGATCCACACTTAATTATCTTCGTTTGGCAAATGAATTTACAAATCAAGATTCATGGAATGTGCATATAAAACCCGTGACTTTAGCAATAGTAAAGATAATGAGAAAATTGAACTGAACATAAGAAAGGATGGAACCTAGGAAACCGGTGAGAAATGCACTATGGGAATTTAGACAAGAAATAATAAATGGTAAAACTGAAGCAGCAGCTGTGATAGTGAAAAGAAGATATTTAGGAGGGAAAAACAAGTACCAGGAGCTATTAAGTATAAAAGGGATAAGTTAATAATAAATGTTAAGTTTGAGACTTTGATGCTTTGATGAAAAAGGAGAATTGTGCCATTAGCCAAAAAAAAAAAAAGAAAGAAAGAAAGAAAAAAGAAACAAAGATCATGGTAAAGAAGAGAATTTGTATGTGTATGTTGGGGGTGGTGATGAAAAATTAGGTCAAATTTGCATATGGTATATTTGAAATATTTAGGGAAAACCCCAACAGAAATAACATATGTATGTGTGTTCATGTGTGTGTGTTCAGGTGCTGAGGAGACAAGCATTGACTGGATTTTTTAAATTTTTTTTTATTTCAGCATATTACGGAGGTACAAATGTTTAGATTATGTATATTGCCCTTGTCCCCCACCCCAGTCAGAGCTTCAATCATGTCTATCTCCCAGACAGTGCACACCACACCCATTAGGTGTGTACATACCCATCCCCTCCTCCCCCCTCCCATCTGCTCAACACCTGATGAATGTTATTACTATATGTGCACTTAAATGTTGATCAGTTAAAACCGATTTGATGGTGAGTACATGTGGTGCCTGTTTTTCCATTTTTGGGATACTTCAGTTAGTAGAATGGGCTCCAGTTGTATCCAGGATAATACAAGAGGTGCTAGATCACTTTTGTTTTTTGTGACTGAGTAGAACTCCATGGTATACATATACCACATTTTATTAATCCACTCATGTATTGATGGGCACTTGGGTTGTTTCCATATCTTTGCAATTGTGAATTGTGCTGCTGTAAACATTCTAGTGCAGATGTCTTTTTTATAGAATGTCTTTTGTTCTTTCGGGTAGATGCCCGGTAATGGGATTGCTGGATCAAATGGTAGTTAGAATTTAGATTTAATCTGATAAAATCACTACTTTGAATTGACAGCAAACATTTAGCTCTGAGTACTGTAATCTCTCTTTTAAAATATGATTCTGATGATATTATACATTCTTATTATGATTTGAGAGGCACATATACATTTTGTCTATACTTTTCCCCAAAATGTTTTCCGTTCAGTCAGCTTTTTATATACTTATTTCATTTTTATATTTTAATATATTTTACAAGTGAACAGAAATTAAAGAGAATATATTTCACAATATTATGAAAAAATAAATATAACAAGATAATGCCAATTTCTCTATAGAAACATATAAATTATTTTGAATAACCAAAAAGATCTAAATAAAATAAAGATTAATTCCATAATGAGATAAAAGAAAACTATATCATTAGACATCAGTTTTCTGAAAATTAAACCACAGATTCAAAGAATTACAATCAAAATCTTAACAGAGATTTGTGGTGACTGATAAAATGATTTTAAATTTTTTGGGAGAATAAAGGGTCAAAAATAGCCACAAAACTTTCAAAAGAAGGAAAACAGTGAGTGAAAACATGACCTGCCAGCAATCAGAATGTAGCTTAAGCCTAGAGTAAGTATGACTACCTAGGATTATAAAAGACTTTTCTTAAAATGACTAATGGAATGGACTAGAATGACCAGAAAAAAAATCATGTATGTTTGGAACTTACAGAGATGGTGGGCTTGATCAGGGCTAAAAAATAAAAGTTCAATAAATAGAGATGCAAAAAGTCATTCTCCATAAAGTAAAGGATAGAATGAAATCATTTTTGTCACAATACATATAAACATAAAAAATTGATTATAACTGAAATGTCTATAAAGAAGCTATAAACATAGTAGGAGAAAATACAACTAAATGTTTTTAGTTCATGAAAAAAATTGTATTATGCAAGACACTAAAAAATTGACTGTAAAAGAAAATATTTATAAATGTAACTATATTAATTAAGAATTTTTATTCATCAAAAGACACAGTAACAGAAGGAAAAAGATATACTAAAAACTAAAAGAAGATATTTGCACCACACAAAATTGACACTGAGTTTATAGGAAGAATACACAAAGAACTCCTAAAATTAAGAATATCACAAAACAACCCAATGGAAAAATGGGCAAAAGACTTAAGCATGCACTTCGTAGAAAAGAAAACACATAAGCCCAATACGTGCTTGAAAAGATGTTTGACTTTCATAGTGACAATGGAAATACAAAATGAAATTCTATTTTAAACATAATTGATTGAAAAAAATAGTGTAATAATAACCATCAGTTGAAAAAGTTGGATCCTCATGATCTCTAATATATTTCTAGAGGGATTATAAGCTGTTACAACCCCTCCTAAATATTACTAGACATTTTTCCTGTAGTTGAAAATTTATATCCTTTTAGACCACAAAATTCTTCCCTAAATATATATCCAAGAAAAATTCTTGTACTTTTCCCAGAAATAACATGCATAATAATTATTATTGGAGCCAACATTCATCACATTAGTAAAAGCATTGGAAACTCCTCCAAATATGCACCAACCTCTGATATAAAACTTGGTGTATTTACACAATGATTACTAAATAACAGTCAAAACAAATGGATCATATTATTATGCAAAGATATAGTATTATGCAACCTAGAGTCAGGTTGTGACATCTTAGAAATATAATAGTAAGTGAAAAATTAACACAAAAGATACTACATATAAAAATATGCTTTTTATAGAGTCTAAAGAAATTAGTCATTTTGATAAGAATACACATAAGTGAAATTAAATCATGTGAAAAAAAGAAAGCAAACAAATCAAAAACAATGCAGAAAGATAATAGTTAACTCTTGTGAAATGAAGATCTTAATTGGTAGATAAGCCATGTAATGAGATAATATTTTTGTCATATAACTCAATAGTTGATGGCCATTTATTAGTTGGATTAATATTGGAACCAATGATTATGTATAAACTCATTCTGTGCACCTGAGATACAAAGACAGAAAATTAAAATGGCTCAGTGGCTAGAGAATGAGAATGATCGAAGCCCTTAGAATCCTAAATACAGTAGAAGAAAACTGTGAATCACTTTGGAATAACGAGAGTGGGAGTGGAAAGCAGAAACTGGGTCCCACTGGTGTGCCAGTCCTATGACTGATACCCCGTATCCTTAACCACAGTGCTTCATTTTGTCCCCTTGGAACAAAAATCTGAGGGATAGTGGACCATCTGTATTGCTGCCCTACATGACAAGTAGGCTACTATGAGTCATGTTGCCATAAAGGAGGTCCCTACTACGCGCCTCTTACTTCTTGGTAAGAAACTTGCAGGAGGTCATGAAGAAGAGCATACCTCTCACTTACCTGACAGAAATGGCTGATGAAGTAGGTGTCATGATGGGATGTATCAAGATAGTTATCAATGTTTTCCACCTGGCTAGCTTCTAAGACCATGGACACAAGTTGTGGGTACACACAGATAGGAAGTGGAAGCCCAATTAAGTCATGGGCCCTGGGAGAGGTCAGACAGATCGGGTAGTACAAGCCAGCCAGATGTTCCCTATATTGTTGGGCTGAGAACATCTGAGACCCTGGAAGGCCAAGGGAGGGGAAGGTAACTAATCTCCTCTGTCCTTTTTCCTTCAGGACCTTTTAGTATCAGGCATGAAGGGATAATACAACTGTCAACATTAGCTGAATAGTAGTCCAAGGTGACAATCTGATGAAGTGTTGGGTTTGCCTCCCTTGGATCCAGAGTCAGTCCATCATGGCCAGCATTGTCCAGGATTCCACAAACAATGGCTCTGAAGAATATATCACACCCTTGATGTGCATTCAAATTCGATGACCACATGACTTTTCATGCATTAAACATCTCTTTAACTGGAATATCAATGCCAAAGAAGACTTTAAACTTTGCTAACATTTCAGGAAGACCAATACTCCCTGTAACTTTTCAATATCTGTGGATCTGTGAATGAATAAAGGCCTCAACCACTGGACTAGTACTATTTAGACAATGGGACCTATGACCACTTATTCAGCTGATTCTAAACAAGGAAATGAGAAATACACAAACACTTGTAGTCAAAGTTAACATTGATACCCAGGGACTCTAAATGTCATCATGACTCGCTGTTTAAATTTGGGGTTATTAGGAGCCACATAATAAATGGAGTCTGGCTCACAGTGGGTCTGCTGCTTTCACATATGATCATTTTCTTAGCCCGTTAAATATACAAAAGAATGGGCATATTGTTACTCTGTAGAACACATATATTGGTTCGTGGCCTCTAAATAAGGTAAGATAGATCATAGCGGAACAGGTCAAGTAAAAGTCTATGAAACTGCCTTCTTATTTTGTCCAAGATATTAAATAAAAAGTAGCAAATTTAAGGAAAATAGCAGAGATCAGTGTCTCCATAAAAATCAAGAATGCAGAAATGATGGTTCCCAGCATACCCCTGTTATCTCCTCATGTGGATCCTACTGGATAAAAGTGGACTACTTTATCTCAACCAAATAGTAGTCTCAAATGTAATGATGTGTCTGATGCAGTATATTCCTTAGAGAAGGTTAATACAGCCGCAGGTATATGGTATGCAGTCGTCAATTTAACAAGTACATTCTTTCCTCCCTGTAAAAGAAAAATCAAAAGTAGCTTGCATTTATATGGAAAGGATAGCAGTGTACATTATGTTCTTGCCCAAAGGCCCTGTTAATTATTCTGCTCTCCACTATATTGATGATATTAAGTTAATCATAATAAATGAACAAAAAATGGTAAGTATGATAAAGGCCATGGTAACACTCAGTACTCTAGAAGTTGGGAAATAAATACTATGAAAATTCAGGGCCTATCGCAGCACTGAATTTTTTTAGAGGTCTAATGGTCTTAAACATGCTGTGGATCACATGACAAGAAAAGAGCAAATTATCTCACTTCACACTCCCAACATGAAGAAGGGATCATAATGCCTGAAAGATACCTTTCAGATTCAGCAGTTGTGTATTACATATTTGTACATATTATTCCAACTCATTTTTTGGGTGACACAAACCAATAATACTTTTAAATGGTATCCAAATATAAAATGTTCTTTGCAGGAGGTTCAGGCTTTGGTACAAATCAGCCTTTGGGCCATATGACTCAGTAGACCCTATATCACTTACGATATCCATGGAAACAAATACACTGTGTGGTGTTTATCGGAAGCTCCAATAGGAGAATCTTTAATAGGAGAATATACAATGTTAAGGTTTTGAGCAAGGTAATTTCATCAGCAAAGGTCAAAAACTGCAGTCAGTGAACCATCTGAAACAAAGTTTTCAGTATGCTTTTGGGCCACAACAAATCAAGTGGTCATGGCACCAGACCTCACTATGATGACCTGTGTAATAAGGAGTCTAACTCTATTTACTGGTGCTTGCTGTTAGATTTTAAGCCTTATCACGTCCTATTCTCTATGTGTCACACATCTGGGCAAGCTGATAAGAAAGCTCAGGTGTGCTGTCCTTTGACACCAACAAGAACCTTCATCCTAGCTCCGTTTCTTTTTTATTATTTTTTTATTTTATATATAGTTTTTTATTTCAGAATATTACGGAGGGTACAAATGTTTAGGTTATATATATTGCCTTTGCCGGACCCGAGTCAGAGCTATAAGTGTGTCCATCCCCAGACAGTGCACACTGTATCTATTAGGTGTGAATATACCCATCTCCCCCACCTGCCTGACACCAGATGAATGTTACTACCATATGTGCATGTAAGTGTTGATCGATTAATACCAATTTGATGCTGGCTCCATTCTTTAACCACAATAAAAACTCCTGTCCCCTTTCCCTATCTCTCAATCCATTTTCACATCTGCTTGGGAGCCTTGCTCATCTCCACAGAAAGCCTCATTATGTGAGTAGTATACTTTTCATACTGTCATGGAGGTGTGTGTGTGTGTGCGTGCGCACACGGCATCATCAGTCTGGGCATTGGAACCAAATTTTGAGTGAGGGTCCATTCCATTTCTGAAAAGTGTCCACAACAACTTGAGTTTTGTCAGATTTATCCATATTTTCATATGGTCATCCTAGGCTAGTAAGAATACAAAGTAAAATGGAAAGTGTACATTTAGAATGAGGCAAAATCAGGGCCAAAGGGCAGAGTCCAATCTCATCCACTACTTCTGCATAAATGCCTCACTCTTAATTTACAGTTAGAACCACAAGGTGCCACACTTATAATTAACTAATGAAGGTAAAAAGAGGCTGAATTTTGTTCAAGAATGAGTTTGTTTGGTATGTAGATGCATGCTAAAACTGAACTGATACTGCAATAGATACCAGTTTCATCAGGCCTATGGTGACGAGGTGATCTTCTCCCAAAGACATATCCTCAGGCAGGAAACCAGGTCATCTCCTTTTTGTCCAAAGAGAAGTTAACTTTAGGCAATGTCTGAAGAATTAGCTAATTGGTCAGTGGCCTGCAAATTAAAAAAAAAAAAATTGGAAGCTGTGAGACAAAGAGGCATTTGGAATAAGCACGCGGACAGACTTATGGAGTTGGAGCTAAGCATAAGAGCTTTGGTTTGTATGTCAATGCCCAGCAAAGACCATCTGCAGTGTTATCTGCACTAAATACCCAAGAATATAGAATGGCACATCCAATTGACATCATCCAGCCGTTGTTGCCAGCCAAAACACTACTACCACAGTGAGCCTACAAATAGAGTAGCCACGGTGGGAGGGAAATCGACTATGCATGGACCCAACAACATGGGCTCCCCCTCACCAAGGTTAAACTAGCTATGAATATTGATTTAAATCCAACCTACCAGCTGTAGGTTCTTATGCTGAGCCCCCAGTACAGCATAATCCAATGTGGAAACCAAACTATCCATATGGTGAGAAGTTGATTTTACAGAACCCTCACAACCTTGGAGGGCAGTGACGCATCTTGACCTAAATTGGTACATATTCTTGGTGTGGTTATATCTTTCCTTCTTTCAGCACTATGTACAGCCTATGTATATATATATGTATGTATGTTTGATACCTCAGTACAAGATTCCAGATAACATTACATCATATCAGATAACCCAGTATGCCATAAAGAGGGTGAGGCTGTGTGAACCTGATCATGGTATCCGCTTCCTCTATCTCGTACTATAATACCCGACAGTACAGGGGCTCTACTGGCCCCTCAGTCCAATGTACAGTGTAAGTCAGCAACCACTATATTGGCACTATGTATCCAGTAGATGAAATACATAGGTCGGAAACCAAGCCTTAATTTTGTTAATGAGCCCAACAGTGACCCTTTTGAAATGTTTTGGTTCTCTTTCATACAGTTTTAGGCATTATGCATATGGAGATCCTGTTTTCCAGAGGGGCATTGCCCCTACTAGGGGACAGAGTAAGATTTCATTAATTTTTAAACTACGATAGGAAATTTATGCTCCTCTGGCCAAGAGATAGAGGCAACAGAAAGACTTCCATACTGGCAACAATAATTGACCCTGATCACCAAGGTGAAGTTGGGAGGCTATTATTTGATGGAGACAAAAAGGAATATATTTGGAACATAGGTGAATGCTACTGTGTCACATGATATATCTCTGCTTATTGTTAATGGCAAATATTAACAAAATATTTCTCATTACCTCACAGACATAATCCATCACCTACTACAGTTAAAAACAAATCTCCAGTAGTCACATAAATTTATTCCTTATCCTGTTCTTCACATATATATGTACATTATACCAACATTTAATTATTTATAAATGTTTGGTCCATCTATAATTCATTCTGATACAAGTCCTAAAGTATGGTTTTAAAGTTTTTATCTAAAAATAGTAGACCAGTTGTCATAATGAATATGGCATTTCCCTCAAATGATATGAAATGTTTTTTTGCACCTATGTAATTTTCATAAATATATGACTCAAATTCTGATCCTCCATTTATATCTACTTAATATATTAAAATCTTCATACAGTACTTTCAAACTAGTTTGTTATATTATTGTGTTTAAATGGGATTAATTTTTTCTCCTTGCTATACTTTTCAAAATATTTTCTATATATTTTAATATAACTTTTTCATCATTATTTCTTTACAGGAATTTTACATTGTTTTGTTAAAAGTAGCCCTGGGCTAGGGGCACTATTATTGTAATTGAAATGTAGTTTATTTATAAATGTATGCTTCCTAAATATTAAAATATTTACTAAAGTGAGTATTCATATGAAAGAAAAGAAGCATGAATTCCCATTTATTCAAATCTTCTGTTATGTTTCAGATTAGAGTAGTTTATGTTCTTGAGACCAAATCATTTTTGTTGAATATGTATGTAGGTTTATTGTTATGATTATTGTTAGAAATATTAGCCATTATAATTGCTATTTTGTTGTATAAAAAATTTGTTTT
>NW_012150707.1:312215-313351 GCF_000956105.1 Propithecus coquereli | reverse complement strand
AATAATAATTCATTGAAATAACTCATTGATGAAAACTTCTTGTCCTGGTACTTGAAGAGTGTCATTCCTTCAAACTTTTCAACATTTTCAAGTACGTGAATTGTGACTATTTTTAAGATAAAGCTTGGCGATTTATATGTTCCTAGAAAAACAATACATCATCAGAGCATGTAAGTTTCTTTGCATAGCATTGAGCAAATGATACTTGACATTTATGTTAGTTTTATCTGCACCTGTATATATTTTCTAATTTCTATGACTCATTTTCAATATTTTTTTCTAGAATAGAATTACTGTATTTTGTATACTTTTTTCTTCAAATTTTTGCTTCATTCATTTATCAATATATTTATTTGACAGATTTATTGACCATTTTCTATTTTACTGATCTGAGTGCTTGTGATACCTCAATAAACAAAACATACCAATATCCCTGCCCAGTGGAAATTACATTTTAGTGGACCTGCAAATCTGGGGGCAAAATGTAATAAAAAGTAAATAATAAACATTTTTTGAATATGATAATTGCTATGGAAAAAGAAGAAATATATCAGAAAAAGGAAAGGTGAATGTGTAAAGATAGTGTCAGGGGAAATTAAACAGAGTGACAGAGTAGGTCTCTTTGAGAAAGTGACATTTGAGTAAACACTGGGAGGAAGTAAAATGGTTGATCATGCAAGCTTCTCGGAAATGGCAGAAGGAACAGCCAGTGTGAGGCCCCAAGGGGAGGCCATGCTGGAGTGCCAAGAAACATAAGAAGGCAGGTGTAGCTAGAGCTATGTGATCAAGGAGAAAGTAGAAGAGGATGACACGAGAGAATGAATTGGTCAGTCCAATGATTTTGTGTTTTTCTCTGAGCGAACTAGAGAGCAGTGGAAAGTTTGAACAGAAGGATGATATAATTGGACTTATTTTTAGAAAGTCCATATTGACCTCAATTTTCTGAAAACATGGAAACAGTAGCTTATGAATATCTATTGGAGGGCCCTACACTCATCATGACAACACTAATTACCTCCAAATCTTATCTTCGTTCAAATGAATAATTAGGAACAAGAAAAGAAGTTAGTACAACAACAAAAACAACAAAATAAAAGTCACAAATTTGCTAAAAGTATTCTTCTTCTGAAAATATA
>NW_012150707.1:305047-311012 GCF_000956105.1 Propithecus coquereli | reverse complement strand
CCTCCCAGAGTGCTAGGATTACCAGTGTGAGCCACAGCACCCAGCCTCACTAATTTCTGCTGTATTCTTAATACTTAACTACATACTTCTTGCTTTAGATATATTTTGCTTTACATTTTCCAGTGTTGTAGATGAGAAGGTAAGCCATTGATATGAGAATTTTATTTTTCGTTGATATGTAATAGTTGCATATATTTATGAGGTACATGAGGTTTTTGATACATGCATGTAATCAGGGTTATTGTGCTATCTATTGTTAGGTCCAGAGCCAAGAGAGATGAAGCCTCATGTGTAGCAAAATGCTGTTTATTTTGAGCATCTGGGTGCAGATGGTGGAGGCCAAAGAGCTTCCACCCCTGGGGAGGGGAAAGCCTTGGGTTTTATAGAGAGGGTTTCTCCAGAGGGGGTGAGTAACTGGGCCAGAACAGCTGCTGTAATACATTTTTTTTTAAAACACCCAGCTCCTAGGACCCCTGCCCCAGTCACATGCATCCTTCAGCTCTGGGGTTGTCCTTATCAGGAGAGATAGGGAGAGATACACTTCGTCCCTGTGGGGGGCAGGGAAGGAATACTGACTGCAGCAGTTAGATTTACAACATCAGGGATTCTCAAGACTCCTGCGGCTACTGTTTTACAAGCCTAACTTTTCCATTAACTGCATTCTGTTCCATACATACTTTTCGGGTTCCCATCTGGAACAAATCTAACATCTATCACCTCAAATATTTATCATTTTTTGTGTGTGTTGAGAACATTCCAAATCTTCTCTTCTAGCTAATTTGGAATATAATATAAATTCTTAACCATAGCAACCCTTTTGTGTTTCAAAAACTGGAACTTATACCTTTTAACTGTATTTTTGTACCTATTAATCGATCTCTCTTTCTCCCTCTCCCCCCTCACCTTCTGTTTCTGGTAACCAACATTCTGCTCACTACCTCCATGAGATCATTTTTTTTTTTTAGCCCCAACATGTGAGTGAGGACATCCGATATTTGCCTTTTATGCCTGGCTTATTCTGCTTAACACGAGATCCTCCAGTTCCACCCATGCTGCTGCAAATGACAGGATTTCATTCATTTTTATGGCTGAATAATGTTTCATTGTGTATACATACCACATTTTTAAAATTTATTCATTCATTGATGGACGCTTAGGTTGATTCTATCTCTTGGCTATTATGAATAGTGCTGCAGTAATTATGGGAGTGCAGGTGTCTGTTCAATATGATGATTTACTTTCTGTTAGATATATACATATTGTGGGATTGCTAATCATATAGTAGTTATATTTTCAATTTTCTGAGTAACTTCCATATGGCTATATTAATTTACATTCTCACCAATAAGTGTAGAGGCATTCGTAGTTATAAATTTCTCCCTATTCACTGTTTTAGCTGTACATTATAAATATCAGTATATTGTATTTTTGTTTTAATTAATCTCAAAATACTTTCTAATTTCCATTGTGACTTCTTCTTGAACCTTTTAGTTATTTAGAAGTGTGTTGTGTAATTTCCAAATATTTGTTAATTTCCCAAATTTTCTTGTGTTATTGAGTTCTAATTTCATGCCATTGTAATCAGAGCACAGTTTGTATGATTTCAGCCCTTTTGAATGTATGAATGCTTATTTTATGGCCTCACATTTGTTTTATTAGATTTCACAGTTGATTGAGAAGAATAAATATTCACTGCCATTGGGTGACTATTTCTATATATGTCATTAGGACTCATTTTTGTATAGTTATTCAAGTCTTCTATTTTCTTCTGACTAGTTGTTCTATCCAATTTTGAACTTTTGGCGTTGAAGTATCTAAGTATTATTGTTGAATTGTCTGCTTTCTTTTCAATTCTGTCAGTGCTGTTGTTTTAATGTGACAAGTCATTTTTTCTCTTGTTGCTTTCAAGATTTTGTCTTTGTCTTCCAAGATTTTTACCATGACTTGTCTGAGTGTGAATCTCTTTGCGTTTATTTCTCCTGAAGTTTCTTGAGGTCCTTGCGATGTAAATTAATGCTTTTTTTAATAAATTCAGAAGGTTGTATGCCATTATTTTATCTATTTTTTATTTCTTTTTCTCTCTCCTCTACTTCGATACTCCTATTATACATAAATTGATATGCTTAATAGGATCCTTCATTTCTCTGAGATTCTGTTTCTTTTCTTTTAATTTTTGTCTTACTGCTCTATATTGCATAATGTCCAATAATCTGTTTTTAAGTTCACTGTCACTTTATTCTCCCAGGTCCTGATTACTAGTAAGCCCCTTTATTTTGGCCTTTTTTTTTTTAATTTTAGTGTTTGTTCTTTTTTTTTTTTTTTTAATTTCAGCATGTTATGGGGATGCAAATATTTAAGTTACAGTATATTGCCTTTGGCCCACCTGAGTCAAAGCTTCAAGTATGTCCATCCCCCAGATGGTGCGCACCACACCCATTAGGTGTGTATATACCCATCTCCTCCCCGCCCCCACCTGCCCAACATCCGATGAATGTTATACTATATGTGCACATAAGTGTTGATCAGTACAACCTCTGTAGAAGGTAATATGGAGATACCTCAAAGAGCTACAAGTAGAACTATGATTTGATCCAACAATCCCATTACTGGGCATCTACCCAAAAGAAAAAAAGACATTCTATAAAAAAGTCATCTGCACTAGAATGTTTACAGCAGCACAATTCACAATTGCAAAGATGTGGAAACAACCCAAGTGCCCATAAATACATCAGTGCTTGTTCTCTTTGACTCCAGAATATTTATTTGGTTCTTTTATTACAATTTCTTATTATTGATATTGCTGTTATACATTTGATAAGACATTATCATCTTACTTTTCTTTAACTTTTAAATAATAGTTACCTTTAGAGTTTTTAATACGTATTTATTATAGCTGCCTTTAAATCTTTGTCTCTAACATCTCAAATTTCTTGAAGACAGATTTTCTTACCTGCTTTTTATTCTATGCATGGATTTTACTGCCTTTTTGTATGCATGCCTTATATTTTGCTGAAAAAATGGAAATTTTAGATTCAAATTTTAACACATCTGTATAAATATTCCCTCTTCCACACCAAAGATTACTGTTATTATTGTTTGCTTGGATATTTATTTATTGTTACATTTATTTGTTTATTTGCTTGGCTAGATTATTTCGGTGAAGTATAGTTTTCCTGTAGAGTCTTCAGACTCTGATGTCAGTTTTCAGAGGGCATCAACATGGACATACACATAGCCACCGTGAATCCCTGCCATCGGGGAAGACAGTGGTTTTAACGAGGTTCTTTTATAGTGTCTTTTTCTCCACTCTCCTCAGTAACCTTCTAGCTAAACTTCCTCCATTGGTGTTGCACCCAGCATCCATAATTACTAATTGATTGCAGTATTGTTTTGGACATCTCTCTGGGGCATAAAGTGCTCCATAGTATAATCCAATTAATTCAGAATCTCTTTGCAATGACAGTCTTTGAAGTCAATCCTTGGGGCTTCCTTTATCACTAGTAGGGGTTTTCTTAAATGTCTTTTGTCCTATTTCATGCTGTTAAACTTTTGTCTGGTCTGCGGTTTTGCTTGCCACTATCTTGTAGCTGTCAGTTTCTGCTTAATTATTTACAATATAATCCACTGTTTTTTCAACAACTCCCTTAATGTTGAACTTTCTCACAGTCTGTTCCTAATAAAGTCAGGTTCTTTAGGGAGAGTTGAAAACTCTATTCTTACAGTCTGCATATCTCATGGGTAGAATCTCTGAGCCCCTGATCTGCAGTGGTGCCTGTGGACAGTGCCTTGCTTCTGTCTCAGAGTGATGCCCTGCTCCAAAAGCAGACCTCTTGGTAGGAGTAGCCTGTAGTCTTCTCTGCTTTTCTTTCTCAGCTTTGAATCTTTGCCGTATGAGTGAATTGGGGTGAAGGTGATTTGAGGCCCTGTATTCTTGGCTTTACCCGAGAAAAACTTCTACCTTAAGAGTGGGGACTGGGAGGCTAATGAGAGCCACACATTTCTAAGCCTCTCATGCTTAGAGTAAAATTTCTGTAATGTAAAAGTGGGGAAGAAAAGAAATGCTGGTTGCCTGCATCTTTTTGAGAGATATTGCAGCTGTCAACCGAGAACTGGTAGAAGAGAGAGTCTAGTGTTTTTGGCTGTACCTGCCTATGGTAGACCGTCCATCACACTGGCTAGGGAACTGGGAGAAGAAGATTGCCACAGACTCTCATTGTTCTTACCATGATTTAGTACATTTTCTTAAATAAATGTTTCCCTTTTTTCTTTACGATCTCAGAACAATTTCTGGAGACTTTAAATAGTTGTTATATTTTATAATATTCACCAGTTATGATTGTTTCTATGGGGAGAAAGTTTGCAGAGCTCCTCAATCCACCATTTTTAAAGTGCTTCTGCAGGGCTAACATTTTGTTCCTTTAGTATTTACTATTTGGAAACACTATTTTGAGCCCTTTACATAAACTAGTATATTAAGCCCTTACAATATAGCTATTAATATATTTATTTTTCAGGGAGAAAAACTGAGACTTGCTCAAGAATACATAACTAGTAAGTGTAAGTCTTCCAATTTAAATCCAGTTTTGTCTCATTCCAAAGCTCGTGCACTTCAACACTATATTAAATAGAGAAGAAAGTGATGTCCAGAAGATTAGAACCCAGTCATCCTCCAAAACAATGACCTCAGAAGATAGGTTTCAGAAGGTAAAATATCGGGCAACTGGGAAATGCTATAACTAGGTAGAGAGAGAAGAACATGACTATAGGTAAATATCTGAGAAAATTCAACTCGTTATTATAGTTTCACCATGGCTGGCTATTCATAACAATTGCTTTGGGCTTACTGAAGTAGAATAAAAAATATGCAAAAGCATGTAACTGATTATATAACAGTTTTCAGATTCAGCAAAGCACTTCAAATTGCTAAGTAGCCTGAATATGACTATGGGTACATTATAATCTGCACAGGAGAAGCCCTTAAAGCAGCCCAAACTTTTAACTAGCACTTAAACCCATCAGCCAATTACTGTTACTTCATCATGTTCCATTAAACGATAGACAAAGATTTAGGAAAAAAGAATTAAGAAATTCATAAACACTTAAGAAGAATTAATTTACAAGTTAGGCTATGTATTCTTCAGTATTCTTTCCAGAATAAAGTCACATAAACATTTCAAAACCTGGCTCTCACCTACTTCTCACACTGAACCCAATGATAGAGTTGAAATCTGATGTTAGATCCTAAAATAAAGAGTATTTTCATTGATAAACAAGATTCAGCAGTGACTCATTGTATTTTATGCCATGCAATTACTTTTGAATTCCTTTTAAATCAAATTTTACAATAGGGTTGTCTTTTAATCTCTCTCTGAGAACATTTTCACCAACTACCACTGGGTCCCCTTCTTTCTTAAGGGCCTGTAATTACCTATTAAAAAATGTAAGCAATAATTTTACCTAAAATATAATTGATAAAAGCATACAGAAAGGAAACTTGTGTATTAGGGTTTTGTTGTTGTTGTTATTTTGTTTGTTTTTGCATGATTACTGTATTTATGGCATTGTGTAAGATTATAACAAGAATAAAGAAGAATTGAAAATATTTAAAACATCTCCCTTGCCCTCAAGAAACTTCTACTCTAGAGTGCAATTCTAAAATGATACTCTGATATAGAATAATAGCACTAATGAAAGATAGCAATCATTATTATCTTCATCATGTGCAAGCCACTATACTATTGACATTATATCTAATCCTAAAAACAATTTCATCAGGTTGTTACAATGATACTCCCCTTTTTCAATATAAAACTGAGAGACCAAACGTACCGAGCAGCAGAGACAATCCTCATAGATCCATCTCCAAAATTCACTCTTATATACCTCTGTCCATGTCCCTAGTTTATTGTAGCAGAAGACATACTGAACTACTTTAAAGTGACTTACGGAGTCCTTATTTCTATTC
>NW_012150707.1:302083-303242 GCF_000956105.1 Propithecus coquereli | reverse complement strand
ACCATAGACACAGTACAATGTGATTAAAATAACTATCTTGGATTTAGATCATTTTAAGTGCTTTTTTTAAGAACTTGTACCTGAGTTTGATTAGATTGAACTTTCTCAAGGCATATACTGCTATGACTGTAAAGAGGCCTGCCTCTCTGGATTTGACACACATATTATTAAGAAGAGATGAATACATGTACTGTGTAATGCTTAGGATTTCCGCTAGAAAAAGCCTTGATACATTTAAGTCATTAGATTAAGAACTAAGTTATGAATGTTTCATGATGAAGAGAGATGTATGCTCTTTTCCTGTGTCCTTCATGTTGAACTATGATCAGACAAAGAAATCTGAATTGGAATATGAAGCTAGCCAACATAAATGTGAAATTATTTGTGACAATGCTATAATAAATGTAATCTTATAGCAGTTAACCCTCTGTTGATAGCTGATATACTGTGAGAGCACATCCCCACTGATTTTCAAGAGCTGTATGTCTCAAGTTTCAAGATATGCAGGAACTAAATTGATCAACACTTATGTGCACATATGGAAATAAAACTGAATGGAAATCAAGTAGGTAGGAGTGGAGAGGAGATGGGTAAATTCACACCTAACAGGTACAATGCACACTATCTGGGTGAAGGGCACACTTATAACTTTGACTCAAACTGTACAAAAGCAAATTACATAACCAAAACATGTATACACCCATAATATTCTGAAATAAATTTAAAAAATGAAAATTTAAGAAAAACTTATGGGAGGTGAGAGTATATAGCTCAGAAAAAATGCCAATAAGGAGAAGGTTTTTCCTCAGAGATATACTGATTCCTGGCAGAGCGAACATTCTTCCTAGAGTTGAAAGTTTAGTTGTCCTTAAATTAAATGATAAAAACAACAGTATTCTCATTATGTTTCACAATAATGGGGTGACTCATAGCTTAGAGAAAAATTGAAATCAGAAGTGATGTTGATAATTTGGACTACCTAAAGAAATAAAAGTATGATAAAATGTGTGAGGGTAATTCTACAATTACAAGTAGAAGTTGGGCAATTAATTCACATAAATGGAATGCAATGGACTTCGTGTAACTACACAAAAACATGCATCAGAACTTAGGTAGGAGAATACGATACTAATCATTTTATTGAAAACAGTGTAGGGAA
>NW_012150707.1:298575-300233 GCF_000956105.1 Propithecus coquereli | reverse complement strand
TATTATTAAAATTATATTCAAATGTTCCTCAAAAGGCAAATTAATATTCTATCCACTTGTTTCTAATTATCAAATAAATCAATGTATATAATTTACCAACGAATATCCAGAGAATATGTGGAAACCTTATATTACATATCACCTGCTGTTCTTTAAAGGAGAAATTATCCCCAAATAAATGACACTCTGTATTGACCTTATTTTGCATATTTGTGGCATCAGAAATTATTTCTGAATTTTTCTGGAGAATTAAATAATATGATAGAAGTTCTCAAGCCTATCACCTGGGATCAAGGTGGAGAGCACACACTGTAAAGAAGCTCACGACTGTCTCAACAAGTATGAAGAATGATCCATTGGAATAGGATAAGACTTCACCAGATTAAAAGGAGGGAGGAAGGCTGGCAGGCTTACAGTAACTCTGGCTTTCCCAGAATTCTCAAATCCATCAATAAAAGTCAAGACAGAGTATACATACTCATAAGTAAGATTTCTTTTCCTGCAATGAGTCAAGAGAGAACAAGTGGTCTATTGATATGACACATTTGTCAGGCTTTATGATTCCATAATTCAAGGGCACCTGGGACACGCATTATTGCTACCTCATTGCCACTAACTGCCTTGAATACACCAGGACTAACCTCAGCATGCCCCTTATCCCCGTTTGAGTCATCTATCACAAGAATCTCCAGAGTCCTTTGTCACCTCTAAGATCCCACAATATCATCCACATTCGGTGTTCTATGGCCTCTGTTTCATTAGTTCTCATTCTTTTTTTTGTCTCAAGACATCTTTATATGCTTACTTTTAAGAACTTTTCTTCATTCACTATCTGGACTACTTCTAAAAACACAAATTTTCCTTCATTGACTATTTCATTACCCTAATGCACAGAACATGCAAGAAAAAGTGAAATGCATATTTATTTCCCTATATTTACCAGTTGTCAAAATAATTAATTGATTTCCTTTGGTTTCTCCAAAGGGGGCCAATAAATTTTCTTTTCAAATAATATTTAGAACTCATGGTTTTCATATATTTGATGTACTCCAATCCATTGCTCTTGCAGTTCCTTTTGATCCTCAAATTGCCTCATCTGTGTCCAGTGAGAAACTCTTTAAATGAGCTTCTCAGTCCTATGATCATGATGCTAGTAGGCATCAATTATTTTTATACTTTCTCAATTGGAATCAGCCACTTCTCCATGAAGATCTGATTAATTTCAATGAGAAGTGGCAATCAAAGGGGACATGCTGGATACAAGGGATACTCCTAATGATTGGATTGGTCATTATTTCTAGGCCTATTCATTGGCCAGAACTAGGAAATACATATGTACATACGTACGTACGTATGTGTTTGTGTATGTGTATGATTACTACATTTTTAATTTTTTTATTTTGTTTTCTAACAAAATGTAACATACACTGTGTACACACACAAACACAGAATACTGTATGTCTCATAAATGTAGAAAAATTTTCATACACTAAACACATTCGTGAGCCAACACCCAGATCAAGGATGCAAGGCTGGTTTAATATACGCAAATCTATAAATGCAATTCACCACATAAATAAAAGCAAGAACAAAGACCATATGATTCTTTCGATAGATGCAGAAAAAGCATTTGACAAAGTCCAACACACCTTTATGAT
>NW_012150707.1:282868-297677 GCF_000956105.1 Propithecus coquereli | reverse complement strand
ATAGTGACATTTTGGTCAATGACAGACCATATATATGATGGTGGTCGCATAAAATGGAGCCAAAAAATTCCTATTGCCTAGTGACATTGTAGCTGTCGTAACGTCATAGTGCAGCACATTACTCACATGTTTGTGGCTGTGAGTGTGCAAACAAACCTACTTTATCATCCTTATATGACTATCCTGCCAGTCATATAAAAGTGTATGGTAACACTCTGAGACTTTACATTCACCCACCACTCAATCACTGACTTACCCAGAGCTGTCCTGACAGCTCCATTCCTGGGAAGTGCCCTATACAGTTGTACAGTTTTCTATGTTTCATACGGTACTTTTACTGTGCCTTTTCTGTCTTTATATATGTTTAGAACCACGAGTACCATTTTGCTACCATTGCCCACATTATTTAGTGCAATAACATGTCGTGCAGGTACAGCCTTAGAGCCACATGTGGCCTTTAGGATCTTTGAGTGTGGCCTTTTGACTGAATCCAAATTTTTTGAACAAATAAACTAGTTTTGAACAAGTAAAGAATTTGTTCTGTGAAGTTTGGATTTGGTAGAGGGGCCACTCTTGGGGATCTGGAGGGCTACATGTGGCTTTGAGGCCGCAGGTTCTCCATCCCTGGTGGGCTTGTGTAAGTAAGTACACTCTATGATGTTTGCACAGTGAGGAAAGTGCCTAAGGATGCATTTCTCAGAACACATTTCTGGCGTTAAGCAACTCATTACTATTTTAACTCTGACAATTGTGCACCTTTTATTGCAAAAGCCACTGAACAATAATAGGCTAATAGTCAAGGGAGTTGATGAATCATTGACAATCCTAGTATCCACAGAAACCTGATAATGTTGAGTATTGGAGCACTCTGCTTAAAAATCAGTTCATCAGGATTTCTGACACTACCTCCCTCAGCTACTTCAGTCCACACACCAAGTAAGGCAGTATGATAATAAATGCACTCAGTCCCAGGAAGAGATCATATCCACTTGTACATTCTCTAGGTAGTGATCTTGGTGAAAAGGCTAAGAGTAATATAAACTTATTCTGAAAATTTGGAATTGTTTCCTGACTGTTGCTGGGCATGATGTTTCTTTTTCCCCCCCAACAGCATCCCTAGGCCAGTCTGACTGGTACCACCTCAGAGTGGCTACTCAGCCAAAAGAGGCTAGCAAGTTGTACTAGTTTCCCATTGCTCCCCTAACAAATTACCACCAACTTAATACCTTCAAATAAAACCATATTTTTTTCTCATACGTCTAAAGGTCTGAAGTCTACATGGGTTTCATAGGCTCAAATCATGAGGTCGGCAAAACTGTGCTCCTTTGTGGAGGTATTAAGGGAAAACCTATTTACTTACCTTTTGCAGATTCTACAGGTTGCCTGCATTCTTTGGCTCACGAATCCTTTCTCCATCTTCAAAGTCAGCAGTATCACATCTTCAAACCTGTCTCAGATTCTGACTTTGTTGCCTCCCTCTTTCCATTGTAAAGATCCATTTTATTACATGGGACCTATCTACATTATCCAGTATAAGTTTCTCATCTCAAGATGCTTAAGTTAACCACATCTGTAAAGTCCCCTTTCCCCTTTTGCCCTGTAAGATAATGTATGCAAAAGCTCTGGTGATTAGAATGCAGACATTTTGGAGTGAGGGGATGTAGGGCATTATTCTGCCTACCAAATGGATTAAAGCAATTCTGGTTTAGCTAACTAGAATCTCTGGTTAAATTTACATCGTCCTTCATATTTGAAACACGGACTTGGGCGGGGGGGACCAAGGGCAACATACGTAACCTAAACATCTGTACCCCCATAATATGCTGAAATAAAAGAAAAAGAAAAAAAAAAATTTACATGATCCTTGATCAGAGCCTAGAAATTTTTTCTATAAAGTGCCCAGTAGCATCAGAAATATTCGAAATTAATATGCATTCTAAACATATACAATATTCAACTTTAAAAATACAAATAAAAATGAGATAACATTTTTGCACTAATATTGGAACATTTAAATACCTAGATAGATATTTATATTGAAATACTTGGTTTTACATTTATATTCGTCACCCTCATCCATTCTTGATGCATGTGTTGTTGCACAATATTTATTACTGGAAATAAAGCCATACATTTTCATAGTTTTAAAGTATTAATACTCTTATAGTCAGTTATTATCATTCTTATCATAGAATACTTATAAATGGAATAAATTATGAAATATTAATTATCTAATATGACTTCTAAGAGAATGATATAATATAGAATTTTCATCCTGCACACAATGTTGTAAAAAATTTTCATAAAAAATAAGAAATTTTGGAAAATGTTTACAATAAAATTTTGTGTGGTAGTAGCACAGGTTATTTTAATTATTTTTCTACATCTATGTATTTTTCTAAATTTTCTATAAAGAGTATTAAAATAAAAATAACTCATGCTATTTAAAAATTATATTCTTATTCATGGCTCACTTTTTGTGTTACCAATTTACTAAAATTAAATTTGGCATATTTACATGGGAAATATTGCACAGAGACTAGTATTTTTTAATAACTGATTTAATACAAAGACATTTATCTTGAATTAAATTACACTGATATATATAAATAGATGCTATTTTATCTCTATTTTTACTTCATCTTCTCTCCTGAATACTATTTCTATTATTTTACATTGGATTTGCACCTTAGAAGTCACCTTTAGATGTTAAATATGGCTGACCTTGCTCATAAGGAGAAAGCTGGAGCTAAAATTTCAGCAAAGGGGAAGAAACTGGTGAGTGGGTAAAAAACTTATAATATTGTTCATATGTGGCTGGGGTTGAAGAAGCCAGATAATTTAGATGCTGTCATATTTAATAACATAGTATTAAAGAATGAGATATAATCTCAGGTGAAAGCATTTTTTGAAATATATACCATTTCCATACATTTTTTTCCATTTCTACTGCTGTCTAGCTAGCCTAAATCATGATAAATTCTTTCCTGACTCCTACCTAGTTGTATTAGTACTATAAACCTATAATCCATTCTATACACAGCAGCCACAGAAAGATTTTTAAAACCTAAATAATAGTATATCCCCTCTCCACCACCACCCTGGTTTAACATCGTCTCATGGCTTCCCAATAAATGCAGAAAAGTTTAATATTTTTTTTAATATTTCAAAGCATGTTTTCTTTATTATCTCTTTTGATTTTCACTTCATGCTTATGACCTAGCTCAGCAAAATGTTATTATTTCTACTTTAACTTGGAAAATTAAAGCATAAGGAGGTCATAAGTTGCTCAAGGTCATACAGAAATCCCATGACAGAGAAACACTAAGAGAGAGAACAGTGCTATGGCTGTTCAATCTGATATATAAGGGTTTGAATCTCAGATCCCCCAATTAAAAACTGTGCTTTCAGGGCAAGATCTATAACTCCAAATTTAGAATAATATTCTGAAGAGTTTCATATTCTTTGTCATGGCTCAAAGACCTTATATTGATGTTTCTTAATATTGGTTATACATTAGAATTTTCTAGAGAGCATTTTAAAAACCAAAATACTCAGGTCACATTCCCAAATATTTGTATTTAATGTCTTTGAAATCAGACTCAGGTATTAACATTTAAAATAGTCTTCCAGGTAATTGTATTGTGAGCCATGATGAAGAAGCTCTTCCCTCCATAATTTCTCCCGACCACTTCTTCAGTCTCATGTGCTGTGTGGTTGCTTTCTTGCTCACTTATCTCCCAACACAATGGCTTTCTTTATGTAGTTCATGCCTGACTTAGGGCATTGGTATTTGCTGTTCCTTCTGCTGGGAATACTCTTTACCAAGATTTCCATAGGGCTTCTTGCCAATTAGATATTAGCTCAAGTGTCACCTCTTCAAAAATGGGTGCCATTACCTCCAATAAATACCATCTGCCCCCTTCCCTCATCTATGATGCCAGTCATTTCTTATCATACCCAGGGGATTTTTAAAAAATAACAACAGAGAGCTTATCTGCCATGTTTACTTCTGTAGTCACAGTTCCTTGAGCAGTCTCCCCCACACAATAGGTGTCAGTCAATACTTATTTCAAAAGAGTGAAAGAAGGAATGAACCAAGAGTAACAGAATTTAGGCAAAATGAAATTATCTCATTTGGGATACATAACATGGACAAATTCACTGAGGTGGTAATAACAGTAAATATAATAACTGTGGAAGATTTTATTTCCAAAGAGGGTGGTAACAAAAACTCCCTTCCACCATGCTCTTCTACAGTGTGACCTTGCCACTCTCACATCAAAAAGTAGAATCTATTTCTCGACCCACTGATTCTGGTTCAGCTGTGTGATTGCTGTGCAAGGCACAAGCTTAGTTCTTAAACCAGGCTGAAAGATTCTGCTTTCCGCCTCTTGAAAGCTAATGACCAGGCAAGAAGTAAGACTACCCTGAGACCACCAGCCTAAGAGTAAAAGCTGCATAGAAAGGCCAAAGAGTGAAGTACTACATAGAAAGAGGGAGAAAAAGGTAAAGGAGCACCAAGATGCCAGATATGTGACTGAGGAAGGCAATTTAGGGGCTTCTCTGGCCCCAGCCGCCCCAGCTGATGCCATGTATTTTAGAGTCATCCCACTCAGCCGACTCTTTTCCAAATTCATAGCACACAAAATCATGAAAAATATAAATGTTTGTTTTAAGCTGCTAAATTTTATAAAAAAGAGTTTTGTGAGAGTATCGTTATATAACAACTGATAAGCAAAACATTAACTAAAATTTAACAATATCACTGTGCTAAGTCTTTTATATGGATTACATCATTTATTCTTTTCAGCTGTCTTAAGAGTTAGGTACTATAATTTCCCCTTATCACACAAGAGCGAAAACTCAGGACTTGAATTTGGGGAGTCTGACTCCCTATCATGCTCTTAACTCTGCCATTTACAAAGCAGCTGCTAATGAAACATGGACAAGAAAATGTCTGGTAATAGTGCCAATGTGTTTGGATGATTTATTTGACATTTATCCCCAAATTTCAATAAGTGTTGAAACCACACAAGCAACTAATGTACTTCTACAGCTCTTCAACAAAGCAAAAGGAAAGTAATGTAAAAGAGTAAGGAGAAACATGAAGGGGAATGGAAAATGAGGGGTAAGTGGCTTTTATTGTCCATCTTGCAAAACAACAGCCATTTATTAGGGACACTTACAATGTTGTCTGAAGAAAGAAGGGAAATATATTTTGTTTGATTACTTTATTGTAGGAGGAGAGCTACATTAGTCTTTGTACTGGGGCTATTTTTACTTGTTTTTCTCCTGCTTTCAACAGATCTTACCATATAGAATTCTACTTCAAAATGTATTTGAACTACTTATAAAATCTCTTTCTTAACCTCAAATTCTGCAAATTCTTAAAATATCAATGTTATATTCTAGTTGTCCCCTACTGACTAACATTCTTGTCTAGAAAAATGTTAATAATAACAATAATAATAGTAGTAAAATTTAAATAGAATTGACAGCAAGCATAAAATAACTCTGAAAATATATAGTGAATTTGGAACTTTTAGTGTACTCTTATTTTTCAAGGTAATATTCTTTGCTTGCTATAGTTTTCTTTGTATAAATAAGTTATAGTTCTAGTATAAATTAGTTTATTTGATTGCATTAAAATATAAAAGCATGTTTAAATTGAACTAGCAAGAAGGTACTTAATATAATAGTTTTTAGGCTAGTCATTCAATTTCTGAATTGTATAATATTAATAGAAATTATATTTCGATGTGTCTCTGTTATCTTTCAACTGCCTTCAATTGCTGTTGATGTTGGTGCTGTTTTATTGGAGAAAAAAATTAGAAGGATAACACAAACTCCAAGAGTAAAGGATAAGAGGCTTAGGAGTCTTAAAAATATTTTCATGATATAATTTAAGCTAAAGATACAAAATTTAATTTTGTATCTATTATAGGTATTTATATATTTAATATGAGTATAAAATTCCTCTTGGATCTAAGTAAAACTATAGGTATCTATAGTAATTTATTTTTGAGTAATATCGAAGAAAAAATGCACTGGGAAAAGTTAAACAGGCAAGGAAGATTTTATGCAAGACTGTTGCAATAGGGAAGACAGAGTGACCTCAACTCCACTGAAAAAAGACCTGGAGAGATTTGAGTGGGATTGGGAAGAATCTTAGGCCTCCTGCATATGCTGATCAGCCTTACTCAAAGAAAAAATACAGTTTTTTCTCATGTTTTTTGTAACAGGATATATTTTTACAACTTGAAACAAGGTGCCTGCAAAAGTTAGGCTTCTACCCTCCCACACAGACCAGGAGATAGGTGTGCTATCATCCATGATGATTGCATTTCAAAGGGATGGGTCCCAGGTCTTTCAGAAAGATACTATGTCATAAAACTGGCAAGAGACTTTTAAGATTTATGTACATTTCAAAAAAGGGCTGAGAAAGAATGGGCTGTTACAACTTTTCTCAACTAAATGCTCTATTCTAAGAAAAGGAGGTTAGGGGACCGTAGTCAAGAAAAAAATCTGTCTTAAGTTTAATCAAGCTGAGGGGAATATTGTGGTCATCTTGGTTAATGATATATTTACTTATAATCTTTGTAATAGACAAACTGAAGTGTCCATTGTTTTCTTTTATGTAGTAAAGAAAATATCTGTGTTTTTGTGCTGTATGTGTTAAATGAGGAAACTACGAAAAGTGGCAGGGGGCGTTCATCAAACTAAAGAGTTTGCAGCTGTAACCTGCTGGCTTGAATTTAATTACAGACCATGTGTATTGGGAATACAAGCCCATTGAAAACTGCTGTAACAATGTTACAGATACTCTGAAAGAGTATCTCCTTTAAGAGCAATTAAACTCCATATTTCTTGGTCAGTGAGCTGATGCATCAGAATACAGAAATTTTAAAGCCTTTTTATTGTAATTGAAAGTACGTTTAAAGCCAACCCATAATGACTATGGTTTTCATTTTGGATTTCTTGAAGGGCTGTGAAAAGAGGGATTCTTAATGTCATGGGCTCTTCAGAGCCTCTCCAGCTTTATTCTATGTACTTATAACTCTGAATAAAGCATTTATTCTTAATGACTAATTAGGTCTATTATACTTATCCCATGGGGAGATCAAGGGACAAGCCATTAGTTTAATCACTACTAAACCATTTAATAGACCTATAAACAAAATTTCTTATATTAAATGTGTCCTCTGTTCTATCCACTTGAAGAAAAATGTACTAAGAGACAGAGACTTGGGTAAAAAAATGCACAGAAAATATGTGACAGAAAAAATTTCAAAATTACAGAGTATTTAAAATACCTGCATTTAAAAATCTGAACTTAGTAGAGAATGAGTCATTAATAAAGAGGATTCCAAAATTATTTCAATGCATGGGTTTTCTATTGTACAGAATAATTGTTAAAATGTAGAAATATTTATAAATTTTCATTTCTATCCACCTATTCACTTTCTAACACACCCTGGAATCTTCCATTTCTTATTTGAAAAATTTTGATTCACTTTTGATGTCATCTAAAACGGGATGATTTTTTAAAAAGAAATTTTCAGATAATTTTTTCTTTGGTTTATTCCTCCTTTCTTTAACAGATTTGTATAATCACTTTATTTAATATTCCAACTTTTCCATCTATACAATGTTTATTGTGTTATGAATATACTAGATACTTTAAGAGAGGTATTATTTTATCATTTTTAAGAACAAGAGATTCAAGAGGAAAAATTTAGTGTGATTGCCACCTCAACATTTACTCTTTGTGTGACCTTTGTAAATTCATTCATTCTCTGAGAAAATAAATTTCTTTGTCTATAAAATGTGAAAGCATTAGCAACTACCTAATATAGCTGAGTAAGTATAATAGTCCACAATGCATGTGAAATATTTGTTACAAGTTCTGGAATGTACTTACCACTCAAAAAATAGCTATTATCACAACTGAAAAGATGAATAGTATTTAAAATAGAGCAACTGGGTTTCAACTGATTTTCATGTCATTTTATTAAATCATATGTACCATTTTCTCAAACTATCTTTTGTATTTGTTGGCCATTCTCAACAATATGTCTCTCTTAGAAATTAGAAGGCTTTTTAAAAGTAAGTAGGCATTATAAGACATTCCAAATAATACATCTCCTTATTTATTATTTGTCTGTTCAAGTTTTTCACTTCTTCATGATTCGGTCTTGGTAGGTTTTGTTTCTAGTAATTTATTCATTTCTTCTAGGTTATCCAATTTTATGGTCTGTAATTATTCACAGTAGTATCTTCTGATTTTTTTTTATTTCTGTGGTATCAGTTGTTATGTTTCCTATTTCATTTCTAGTTTTACTTATTTGAGCCCTTTCTCTGTTTTATTTTTAATAAGTATAGCTAAGGTTTGGGCAATTTTGTTTATTTTTTCCAAAAAAAACACCTTTTAATTTCATGGATTTTTTTTCTATTGTTTTTCTATTCTGTGTTTTGTTTATTTCTTCTCAAATTTTTGTTATTTACTTCCTCTGCTAACTGGGTTTAGTTTGTTTTTTTTCCTAATTGCTTGAGATGTAAAGTTAGATTATTTATTTGAGATCTTTCTGTATTTGAAGGTAGACATTTATCACTATAAACTTCCCTCTAAGTGCAGCTTTTGCTACGGCACATAAGTTTTAGTATGTTGTATTTTCATTTTTGTTTTTCTTGCAGTATTTTTTATTTCTTTATTTCTTCTTTGATTTAATGGTTGTCCAAGATTATGTTGTTTATTTTCCACATACATTGTGAATTTTCCAGTTTTCCTTCTATTATTCATATTTATTTTCATTCCACTGTGGACACAAAATAATACCTAGTGATAGGGATGGAGAAAGACGGCAAAATATTACTATCCTGTGATTACTCCCCTATAGAAACATCGATTTAAACAACTATCCACACAAGAAAATACCTCTGCAAGAGCTAAGGAAACTAGGTAAGAGATTACAGTACCTGATTTTAGATTAATAATAAGAAAAAGATACTTTGAAGAAGTCAGGAAGAACAGTCTCACAATGCCTATGCTATTCTTCCCCAATCCCGGGCAATGCAGCACAAAGACACCATCTTCTTGAGAGAGAGAAAAAGAGGTATGCACGGGGCTTTGCTTTGGAACCCTGCACCAGGCCCATCAGTGTAAAATTCGTCACTGGGTAGAACCCGATAGCCCCTGATTCCAGGTCAGTGCCCATGCATAGAGCCTCTAGACATGCCCCAGCACCAGATGAGGATCTGACACCCCAGCAGAATGGAATTAAGTTCCAGTGCACATCACTGCTGGCTGACTAAAGTAGCCTTGGACCTTCAATAAACCTCAGCAGCAGGCAGGCCATAGTATTTGTGGGCTTTGTGTGTGTCCCAGTGCAGCACTGATCTCAAAGGCTGTGGGCTTCACGTGTGACCCAGAACAGTGTCAGTTTAGGTGACCACAAGATTGCCTGTATCATTGCTTCCACAAGCCCAGGCAGGGCAGGAAGTTGAGAGATACTGTCTGCTTGCGGAAAGGAGAGGGAAGTGAGCATGAGATTTACCTTGGAACACAGTATTGGGCCCACAATAGTAAAACCCAGCATTGAGCAGAATACCACATCCCCTGATTTCAGGCTGATGCCCATGGACAGAGCTTCTGGAGTCACCCAGGCACCCGATAGGAACCTGCTGCCTGAGTGGGATGAACTTGTGTTCTGGTCTTCAAGACTTCCAGCTGACTATAGTGGTTTTGGGCCCTTAAAAAACCTCAGTAATAGGCACATTGTAGCAAACATGGGCCTTAATGACCATGGGCCTTGTGTGCAGCCCAGTGTTGTATTGGTATCAGTGGCCATGGCCTTCAAGTGTAGCCCAGCATGGTGCCAGGCTTTGTAGCCATGGGATTGTCCACAACACCCTTCCTCCAACCCCAGGCAACTCAGTATGAAGAGAGATACTGTTCAGTTGTAGGAAAGAGAGGGAAGCAAGCTATGGAATTCACTTTAGAGCCCAGTACCAGGCCCACCATAGAAAAATCCCACACTGTGCTTGGATTCCCAATCAGCTTTACCATATGTCTTTCATACCTTCCTTGGGGCTTCCAGTCTGGGAACTTGAAGCCTGTTGAAACTCACAGCAAACCTGGACTTAGAGTCCCCTCTAGTGCTGAAACAGCTGCAATGATCACAGGCTTATGGAACTCAATAGTCAGTCTCCTTTGAATTTCTGGAAGGCCCTCTGAAGAAGGGCAGGTACATACAAGGCCAGACTTCAAAGACTGGAATAAATTTCTAATTTTTAATGCTCATATATTGATATATGTTCACAAGCATCAGTAACTGGCAGGGCAATATGCTCTTGCCAAACAGACTAAATAAGACGACAGTGACCAACTTTAGAGACATAAATATGTGTGATTTTTCAGACAAAGAATTCAAAATAACTCTTTTAAGCAAGTCCAACAACTTCAAGAAACACAGAGAAACAATTTAGAATTTTTCACAGAAACTTAACAAAAATACTGCAATAATAATAATAAAAACCCAGAAATCCTGAAGCTGAAAAATAGAAGGAGGAAACTTAAACATGCAATAGATGGTCTCAACAACAAAATTGATCAAGGAGAAGAAAGAATCAGTGAGCTTGAAGCCAGGCAATTTGAGAAGACATAGAAAAGAAAGCAACAAAAGCAAAACTAGACAAATGAGAGTACATCACAATAAAATGCTTCTGCACAGCAAAGAAAACAATCAATAGAATGAAGAGGCAACCTATAGAATTCAAGAAAATATTTGTAAACCATATATCTGATAAGGGTTAATATACAAAATATATAAGGAAGCCCTACAACTCAACAGCAAAAAACAAATAATCCAATTAAAAAATTGCATAGAACTTTAGCAGACATTTCTCCAAAAAAGGTATACCAAGGCCACCACCAGGTACATGGAATGATGTTTGATATCACTAATCATTTGGGGAAATGCAAATCAAAATCACAGAGATATTGATTCATACCAGGTAGGATGGTTATTATTAAAAAAAAAAAAAAGACTCAAAAGATAAGTGTTAGAAGGATGTGGAAAATTAGAATCTTTCTAAACTGTTGATGGAAACGTAAATTCATGCAGCCACTGTGGAAAATTGTATGGAATTTCCTCGAAAACTTAAAAATGGACCTACTGTATGATCTAACAATTTCAGTTTGGGGTATATATTCAAAAAACTAAAATTAGGATCTAGAAGAGAGATCTGTTCTTCCACATTCATTCTAGCACAAGTCACAATAACCAAGTTCTGAAAATAACGCAAATGTCCATCAAGAAATTAATGAATAAAGAAAATGTGGTATATACGTAGAATGGAAAATAATCCAGCCTTAACAGAAAAGGAGATCCTGCCAATTATGACAACATGGATGAAGCTGGAGGACAGCATGCTAAGTGAAATAAATCAGTCATAGAAGGACATATTTGCGTGATTCCACTTATACAAGGTACATGAAATAAACTTATAGAAGCAGAGAATAGAACAATGATTATCAGAGGCCAGTGGGAGAAGGATATGGAAAGTTGTTGTTCAAATGGTATAAAGTTACAGTTATGCAAAATGAATTAGTTCTAGAGATCTACTCTATAGCATAGTGCCTACAGTGAACCATGTGATATTATATAATTAAAAATTCAATAAGTGAATACATCACATGTTAAGTGTTCTTACCATCAATAAAAGGGAACACAAGAATATTTTTGGAGGTGATTAATATGTTTATAACCTTGATTGTAGTGATAGTTTCATGCTTATATGCATATGTCCAAATCAATTAAATTGTATACAATAAATATGTACAGGTTTTGGTATGAAAATTACATCTCATTAAAGCCATTTAGTTAAAAGAAGAAACCACTATGGCAAAAAACAAAATGAAAAAGAAAAAAATGTTAGATCATTGTAGTATTTGGGCAATTAAATAGACAATTTTAATATAATAAGAAACTGAATTAAAGATTTTATAGTTATCAAATCTTTATTTTTATTATTTTTACTTTATCATGTATTTATTGTTATTTATAAATTAAAAATGTCAGAGAAAAATGAAATAGTACTTAACTCACTAATTTGCGTTGATCATATATTTACAATTGCCATAAAACCCTCTTTCAACAATTTTCAGCTTTTTTCTCTTCACAGAGAGAAAACATATGCATTAATCCAGTAAAATAAGTATACTAATAATATATTGATAAATGCAATAAATACATTCAAAGTAAATTGATACATACAAATAACAAGTTTGAAAGTCTGAAGTGAATTAAAAAGGTAGTGAAAAATAGCATTAGACTATGGCTATTCGGGAGGGGTTGAATTTTAGACAAACCCATTATAATGTTTAAATCCAAAGAATAATACCTTCTATGTAAGTCACATTGATAAGACAGTAAAGTTATTCCAGTATTATTACTATTTTCTGAAAATCCTTGAAATTTCTTTCTTGCGATTCAGTTCAAGGTGAATTTTATGAGCTGAATATGAAGTTTAATCTTATTACTTTAGTTACACTGTTTTTCTTTGATTTAAACAGTATCTTCCAACTTAATCACCACCTTATTCAGCAAACCTAAATTGGTTGTATACTTTCCAAAATTGAATCCACCTTCAAATGTTAAAGGTTTTCCATAACAGAGAATGTTCAATAGAATGTGCCTCTGAGAACAATCCCAAAAAAGAAGGCCCAGAAATATTTTGAGCAATGTCAGCATACTTAGGATAAATGCATGGTCTTATATTGTTATTATTCAGTATTCTCTCTACTGTGTGGGTGTTTGATTATTTTCTGGGTAAAACTTGTAGATCCTTCACAATCACTATCACTAGAAAGACAAAGTTTTGCAGTCTTAATTTACATTTAATATTAACTTTTAAAGAATTTTTTAAACACTGTAAATCCCCAGAAATTATTTTCTTGGCAACTTGCACATTTTAGAAACAAAGGAAAATGTTGTTTAAGAAAGAATAAATTTCATTTATTTTGAGTCTGAGGCGATAGTTTTTCTATTTGTTTGCTTATTTTTTGTTGTTAATCTTCCCACTGATTCTTAGGAAATTAATCCTCATTTTACCTGACCTTTTATTTTACACTTTCAATCCATAAATATTTGTGCTATAATTTCTGATATTTTGAATTCTGTAAGGTGAATGAGATAGACATCATCTTGCTCCTTATTTAACCTCATATCCTAGTTTAGGAGAGAGGCAAAATAATTAAGCAATTTGTGGGGTTGATGCGTATTCTGAAAGAAATAAACATGCTTTATTAAAGTGAATGCTATTATCTTAGAAATCCTAGTGATCAAAGAGGGAATTTATCTAATTCTTAGAGAACAGAAAGGGGCCAATCGAGCACTCCAGGCAATAGGAGTAGAATAATACTCTAGGACTCGAGAGGCCAGTATGGATTGATCAAAGGGAGCTGGTGGACGGGAAGTGAAATGAGGTGATCCCAGAGTACTGAGCAGAATCTAGACCATGCAGGGCAGGGCCTTGTAGGAAAGAAAAGAATCAAGATGATTCTTATGTTCTGGCTTATGTAATTGAAAGTATGTTAATGGCTTTGTGTGTGTGTATGTGTGTGTGTTAATGGCTTTTAATGAGATTGCTAAAAAGTTGAAGAAACATATAGTGGGGAGAAGTAAAAATAATTTGTTTTGTTTTGGATCTGTTAAATTTCAGAAATAATATCTACTACATATACTACATATTTTCTACATGAAATCTTATCAATTCTCCACGATTCAACTTTTAATTCCATGTATGACTCCAATTGACATCTTATGTGGCGTTTCTTTGAAACAACAACAAAAATCAATAACTCATTTGTCTATAATAAATCCATGTGAGTCTCTTACTATCAGGTAAAATTGTAAATGTATCCCTTAAATATACATTAACATTAATTTATTCTTTAAATTTCAGCATAGTCCATGAAAGGCAGAAGGAATTTACTTATTTAAAAAAAATGAAAAAAGAAGAAAGAAGAAAGGAACATAGGAAATTCTCTTTTGAAAAAAATGTTAAAATAAAAGTACCACTTTCTAAAATAATCAGAAAAAAAGGAAAGCAATTCACCAATTTCTCATAGCATAGCTGGAATAAGTAGACCACGAGATATATTTCTGCTGTTATTTATAAACTAATATTAGTATTATGATTTTATAAAAATGTCCATTTGACCCAATGATTCAATTTCAAGGTATATACACAAGAGAAATAAAAACATACATTCACGCAAAAGTGGTAAATAAATATTGATAGCAGCATTATTAACAACTAAAAAGCAGAAAGAACTGAAATATGAATGGATAAACAAAATTTGCTATATCCATACAATAGAATATCATTCAGCCATAAAAAGAAATGAAGAACTAATGCATGCTACAAGGATAAATCTTGAAAACACTATACTAAATGTAAAAATCCAGACACAAAAGGCCACAAATCACATAGTTCCCTGTAGATGAAATAACCCAAATGCGTAAATCTACAGAGGTAAAAAGGAAACTAGCAGTTTACTAAGCCTGGGGGTAGGAAAAGAAATGGAGATGGATTGCTAATTTGTACGGAGTTTTCTTTGGGGGTGATGAAAATGTTCCATAATTAGATTATAGCAGTGGTTGCATAACTCAGAATATACTAAAAACATTGAATTGTTCACTTTATATGGGAGAATTATGTAATATATTAATTATATATCGATGAAACTCTTGAAATCTTGAAGTTGAAAACCACAAAAGGGAAATGAAAGAACTCAAATAGA
>NW_012150707.1:278199-279323 GCF_000956105.1 Propithecus coquereli | reverse complement strand
ACACTGCATTAGTTTTTCTATTTATTAAGTTTTTCATAATGTGTTTTTTCATAATGTATACTTTCCACATAATAGACAGGGATTATATCTTTTTTACAGAGTAGTGTCTTGATATTTTAAAATATGGAATATTTCACACATGTAAAAATATATGAAACATATATGTAACATATAAAGAATACTGATAAAAATGATTATTTGTGCACTCATAACACACTTTATGGGTTAACACAAGTGATCAGTTTTGCCAAAGATATTCGTTTGTGTTAAACTTTTCAAAGCAATAATTTCTGACCTTTTTGATTATCTCTATGTTTTGGGTTTATTTTTATTTCAAAATATTAAGGGATGCAAATGTTTTTGTTACATGGATACCTTTTATAATGCTTAAGTAGGGGCTTTTAGTGTCCCCATCACCTGAATAGTATTCCCTGTACCCAATAGGTAAGTGTTTATCCTTCCCTTTCCCCCCTTCTTGATTTCCAATCACCTTTACATCTCTCTTTGTGCCCATGTGTGCTCATTGATTAGCTCCCAATTATTAGGGAGTACATGTGTTGTTTGTTTTTCTGTTCCTGAGATATTTGACTTAGGATAATGGTCTCCAGTTCCACCCATGTTGCTGTGAAAGACACTATTTCATTCTTTTTTTTTATGGCTGAGTAGTAGTCTATGGTATGTTTATACCACATTTTGTTAATCCACTTTTGAATTGATGGGCACTTCAGTTGATTCCACATCTTTAAGGAACACTTATACACTGTTGGTGGGACTGCAAATTAGTATAACCTCTATAGAAAACAGTATGGAGATTCCTCAAAGAAATAAATGTAGACTTATCATTTGACCCAGCAATCTCACTACTGGGTATCCACCCAAAGGAAAAGAAGTCATTTTATCAAAAAGACATGTGCCCTTGAATATTTATCATAGCACAATTCACAGTTGCTAGTACCTCTTTGAGTTTGGGCATTTCACTACTTCTTTGATCTTTATTTTCCTCTCATAATTTCTCAAATTTAAATATTAATCATAATCTCACACTTTCTTTTAAAATATAACATTTTTGTTTCTTACTTCAGACCTATGAAATAAAGCTGTCTAGAAAATGTATATTATACAGA
>NW_012150707.1:274469-277919 GCF_000956105.1 Propithecus coquereli | reverse complement strand
CTATATAAAATGTTCTACTACAGTAGGGGAAGAAGATAAACAAAATAGCAAAACAAAAAGATGGTGAATATAGAATAAACACACCAACTCACATATGACTGGTGATCAAAACTAAAGTATTACTAAATTTGATCTACTTGTGTATTAAGAATAATAATATATCATGATCAAGTAAGTTTTCCACTGGGAATGTAAAGATAGCTTCATAGTATATTTAACAAGTTAATAAATTGTATAGATTCATGGGAAGCAAGTTTATTATCTATATAACAAAAGATGAAGCAATAGATAAATATAAATGTGATTTTTGGAAATATTTTCTAAATGTCTAAGAAAACAAGCAATAGGTTTGTTACTGTGAATTTATCTAGGTTTATAGCTATGTATTAATTCAAATTAGCAGCCAGCATCATGCTCAATAAGGAAACACTGGACTCAGTCACAATAAAACAAGAACAGTGTAATGCCAGTGACTCTGTGTTATTTAAAATGATTCTTGACATTTCAATAAAGAATTGTGATGAGAGTATAAAACACAAGTTATAAGTGTTAGAAAAGAAGCAAAATTGGTTACTGAAAGCACTGGCTCTGAAATCGTATTTTTTATTATAACCCTAACTTCTGTTTTATCTCTTCAAATAAGGGTTGAAAACATGTGACATTTAAGTTTTGAAAAATACATAAATATTTGCACATGCAGAGGGAATGGGATGAGGAGGATGTTAGAAAAATGTCAAGCTGGTGTCTCAGTTTGTCTGGACAATGCCTGCTGCAGTTTTTCTCAATTTGTCTTCATCCCAGACATATTTCCCTGTGATCTGACTGTTCTTGCTGCTTTAGACATTCATGTACTCGAAGTCAGCATGCAGTGGAATAATTGATATGTGTGTCTCCAAACATTTTTGACACTTTGTGTTCTTATCAATTAAAGACTTGAATATGCATCCTAATAAATGCATATAAATTTAATTGAGAATTATATCCATGTATTACTGCATTAAAATATTTCTATTTTATTTTAATTTGTGTTTGTTCTGTGTTGTGTTTTAGGTATCCCATTCATATCTCAAATATTTCTATATTAAACAACACAAAAATGAAAATTTCACAAGGAAAGAAAAAGATTGAGTAAATATTTAAGAGTTTACTAATAACACAATAGCTATCTCTTTCCCAGAGAAACTTTTTTAGTGAAATCAATGTGACCTAATCTGCTTCCTTTAACACTTTGTGATGCAGAGATTTAAAATTCTGTCCCAAATTTGTTTAGTTTGACACCAATTATCATAATTGAAAAGAAATAGCTCACATACACAGTTATAAATTAAATAAGGTCATCATTTGCTGTTTTTAATAAAATATTTTTTTCTCAGTCTTTTCTACTTTGCCAAGAGTCATACATATTTTACACCACTGACCACTCATCTCAAAATAAATAAATGGGTCTTACTGACAAAAGCTTTAGTATCAAGATAGCTTAATATGGCTGGCTTAGCATTAAGGAATGAAATTAGAAAATCTTGGGAATGCCAAAGATTATCAGCTTCATCAGTGATTGGACCCTGCCTGGGGATCATCTATTATAAATTTATAATGTCTAGAATAATGATGTTTATAAAGGAACTATTCTGTAACTAGTAAAAAATAGTAGAAAATATAAATTCTATATGAGCGAAATATTTTGATACAAATATACTACTTAGAATTATCTTTGGCAATTAAAAAGAGTAACTGTCATGTTAAACTATTAAGCATTTTGTATTGGATTCTATATAAGAAAAATGCCATCTGCTAATGTTAATGTCCGCAAAGCAGGATCACCGCTCTAGCTAATACATATATACAATTAAAATGTGGAAACATAGAAAAGAAACCCAGACACTAACATTCAATAAATACAAATCAAGTTGCAATTGCAATTTTTTCTAGTAACAATATTATTATCCCGTTATTGAATTACTATCACTGTCATATTTTACCGGCTTAGATAGATCACATACTTACAGCTGGTATTTATTACTTGGGGAAAGAGAAGCACTGATTTGTTAGGACTGTGATACAGCCTCTATCCCTTGGTTAGATTATCTATACAGACAGAGAGTGTGAAAAGATGAATCCCAAAATAAAGCAATTGCAGAAAGAATGCACAATGAACACTCAGAAGAAAACAACAAATACCACAGAGAAGTAAGGAGAAAACTGCAGGAAGTCCCTTTACTGCCTTTTCTCATTTAAATATTTCTTTAAGTTCAATCTCCTTGCAAAAATACTCTAGTCTGTCAAATAGCCTTGCTATTTCCCTGCTTTTCCTCTAAGATGGTATCTGAGGGAAGTTGTATGCAAATGTATGTTGGCAGGAGAGACTCTGGAGTCCTTGGTGATTCCTCCGTTGGATGCTTTTGTCTCTATCAGCTTACACGCCTGCTTTCATCTCTTCTTTTCCATTCCGGAATCCCTTTACTATTACCTAATATCACTTATAGCTTCATCCACAGAGAAGCAAACCTTACGGTCTCAAGAAGTGGGATGGAAGGAGTGTCTTTTCTATTACACTACAAGGAAAAATCTATGTTTACGACTCCTCAGAAATACTAATGATAATATAATCATTAACATTTATAAGTAACTGTGTATCAGATGTGGTTCTAAGCACTTTTCAATTATTAATTCATGTAATTAAGTTAAGCACAATATTAAATCATGACTGCATACTTCATTCATTCCATAAAAAAAAAATGCTAGGTTATTCTCTGGTGGAAGCATTTTTCAGGTCAAATAGGATGAAAATCCTATAATCAGAAAGGTCAAAGTGAATGTCAAATGAATGATTTCCTCAGAGTTTCTCCTTTACTTCTCCTTCTGTGTAGACATATCACCACATAGTTGTTTTGGTTACAAAGTATTGACAGAGACATTAATAACATACACTGAATAAAGTAAAATCATGTAAATCACCTCTGCTTTGCTTAGCACTCTTCTTAGGAACAAAGAACATGGCCTCAAGTGGGAGAAAAAGGGAGAGAGAAACCTGGAAAAGCAGGTAGACAAAAGTCGAAAGAGGCAGGAAGATACAACAGTAATAACATACCTAGCATTCTCATGTCGAAACAGAATTGTGGATTTCATTTGTTCTACTTCCTTTTCCTCAGCGTTATCTCCCAAATACACAACATAAACCCTACTGTTCTCTTGTGCCAGAGAAAAGATATAAGACAGGATTTTGAAGAGAAGGGAGTAGATAAGGGAAAGAAAAGAGTTGCCAGCCTAGGGTAAATGAGATGGAAAACCAGCTTAGATGGATTTCCTGATTCACCATACAATATAAAAGATTAAAAGGACGATGTGTATAGACTTAATTGGGCTGAAGTTTTCTCTAATGGAGGCAGCACAGCATTATGGAACAATCAAGAAAAAGGAATGGAGTCTTGGTTTCTGGTTCTAACTGCTAAT
>NW_012150707.1:269671-270829 GCF_000956105.1 Propithecus coquereli | reverse complement strand
TATTTTTCTTTAGTTCTTTAGATTTGACTTCCTTTAGTTCTTACATAATATGAAAAATAGCTGGCTTAAAGTTTTGCCCAGTAAGTTTAACATCTGAGCTTCCTCAGGAACAGTTTCTAGTGGTTGCTTCTCCCCAACACCTGAGCTCCCTGTATATTTATCTTTATATGTCTTATACATATCTTTATACATCTCATATTTTTTGTGAAAAATCAACATTAAATTAATATAATGTGACTACTCTGGGAATCAGATTTTACCCTAAAACCAGGGTTTATTGTTGGTACTGCTTTTTTATAGTTGTTTGTTTAGTGACTTTTCCAAACTAATTCTGAAAAGTCTGCATTTTTCTGTCAGATATGGCCATTGAAGTCTGTTTTACTAAATTAGTAGTCAGCTAATGATTGGACAGAGATTTTCTTAAATATCTGGAACTGATAAATGTCCCAATCTTTATCAAAAGGATCTTTGTGTGTATTGGGAAATGACTTCAACACTTAGCCATTCAGTTTACCACTGTCTTAGCCTTCATTTCCTACTTGTGCAGAACCTCAACACCAGCCAGATGTTAGAACATGGGGCCTCATTAGATCTTTTTTGAATGAATGCACAGCCATCAGCATACATGTGGCCTCTCCTGCTAGATTCCCATGGCAGGGAATGAACCTTTCAAATTCATTCTTTTCTTTGCCTCCACTACTATCTGTTGTTCCAGGAAGCCACAGTGTTAAATCACTTGTCAGTAAATACTTTTGACAAAGTCTCCTAAGAAGAGGTTTATTGCACTGGGTGAACCTTGAGTAAGCTCAAATAAAGGTAAGTCTTTCAAGATAGATCATTTAAGGAACCACCAGACAAGTCAAATGACTTTGGGAATGAGGCTTTGAAAGAACTCCTCAGTTCTGCTCCCTTCAGTACAGGAAATATAGGCTGTTATTTTTCAAGGTTGCCGTTGAGCTATAGAACAGGGAAGAAGAATAGAGTAAGATAAAATGCTACAAAATTCACTGCTATTACCAAGATTTAGCCACTATTCTTGAATAAATGTTCGCCAGATTTCTACTAGCCTTTGGTTAATTTCAGAGTTTTGAAACAGTTGATTCTGAAAATTTTTGCCAGTTTTATCATTGCTTTTTCCAAAGGGTAAATTTTCAGAGG
>NW_012150707.1:268015-269621 GCF_000956105.1 Propithecus coquereli | reverse complement strand
CCCCAAGCCCTTAGCAACCACTAATCTATTTTGTGTCTGGTGCTTATAAATAGGATGGTACAATATATGTTCTTTTATTACTGGCTCTTTATACTCAGCATAAAATTGTCAAGATTCATTTAAGTTACAGCATGTATTAGTACTTCCTTCATTTCTATGACTCAGTAATATTCCATTGCATGAGTATGCCGCATTTGTTTATCCACTCTAATTCAAAGTACATTTGGGTCATTTCCACTTTTTGTTATTATGTATAGTGCATGTACAACACATTCTTGTACATATGTTTCAAATTCTCTTGAGAATATACCTAGTAGTAGATTTGATGGGTCATATGTAAATTCCATGTTCAACTCTTTGAGGAATGAGCAAACTGTTTTTTTCCAAGAGCTGTGACATTTTACATTCCCACCTATAATGTATGAGGGTTTCAATTTCTCCACAACTCTAATAATACCTGTTATTTTTAAAAATTATTGTTATAGGTGTGAAATGGTATTTCATTGTGGTGTTAATTTGTGTTTTCCTTAATGATTAATGATGTTGAGCATCTTTTTATGTGCTTCTTGGCCATTTGTATGTCTTTCTTTGGAGAAATATGTATTTAGGCCCTTTGCCGATTTTCAATAAGGCCAATTGTCTTTTTCATTACCAAGCTCTAAGAATACATATTTTAGATACTAGAGCCTTATAATACATACAAGGCTACAGCTTATCTTTTTACAAGACACTATAGCTTACACTGACTAAAATTCTGTAAGGTGTGTGACTATTCCACTAAGAAACAATTGCCTGGTCCCAGGTAAAGATTTACCCCTATATCTTTTTTTAAGATCTTTGTAGTTTTAGTTTTTATATTTAGATCTTTTATCTATTTTGAAGAAATATTGTGCATGATGTGAAGTAGCAGTTCAAATCCTTTCTTTTGCATGGGAGTATCCTGTTGTCACATTACCACTTGTTGAAAAGATTACTTTTTCCTAATTGAATCGTCTTGGCACTCTTGTTGAAAATTAATTGGCCATAAATGTTTAGATTTATTTCTAGACTCTACATCCTATTCCACTGCTCCATAAACATACCCTTATGTCAGCATTACACTTGTTTTGATCACTGTGGCTTTGTCATCAGTTTTGAAATAAGTGTGCGTTCTCCGATTTTAACATTTTTCAAAATTGCTTGGATATGCTAGGTCCCTTCCATTTCCATATGAATTTTAAGATCAGCTTGCCCATTTCCATTAAAAAAGGATTACATTGAACATGTAGATAGTTTTTAGGAGTTCTGCCATTTTAACAATAGTAAGTCTGTCAATCCATTAACATGGGATGAATTTGCATGTATTTATGTCTTTTAAAATTTCTTTCAATAATTTTATAGTTTTCAGTGTACTTTGTGCTTCTTTTGATTAATTTATTCTAAGTATTTTATTTTTTTGATGCTATCATTAATGGATGCTATTGTTAATTTCATTTTCGGATTGCTCATAGCTAGTGTATAACAATGCAATTGTTTTTTGCTTATCAATCTTGTATCCTGTAAACTTTTTGAACTAATTTATTAGCTGTAATAATTCCTTTATAAATTCTTTAGGGTCTCCTATAAA
>NW_012150707.1:261177-263670 GCF_000956105.1 Propithecus coquereli | reverse complement strand
AAAATTTGGGTGAAGATAATAGACTAATAGAAGAAAGGTTATGTATCAGAGGGAAGGAGAGAAATTAACATAGAAATATGTATTTGTCTATATACATATATATTTTATACACACACACACACACACACACACAAATATATAAACAGCATATTTATGGAATCACAGGCTCCAAGGCCCCGTCTTTTTTCTTTGCACTGCATTGTACAACTAATTTAACTTGCTCTTCTTGAGACTGCAAATCATGACAGAAAGTCTTCAGGACCTTTTTCTTTGATGTTTCCAAAGAAAAGTAATTAGGCACATTTTGATCTAATAGTTTTTTAAACTGCCAATCACTTGACTATAAAGCAGTGAAGAAAGATAATAAAAATAACATTAGAAAGTTTACATTTATTTTATATCAACAGATGGGAACCCTGAAATTTTCAGACAGAATTACTCTGTTTCCCTTTGCCGCACTTGCTTATTGTGTTAGTTTATGTTCTCTGGGAAATAGATGCCAAGAGAGAGTTAATAGTGCCAGATATTTATTGGGGATGATGTCTGTGAAAGATAAAGAGGGAAGGGAGCATAGCAGAATAGAAAGCTTCCAGACCATGATGCAGATCTGATACCTATGAAAGAGAGAAATAAAAAATATTGGATAGGAAAGTCTCTGATCGTGATGTAGCTCTAAGACAGTGCTGGTTACTCCAAAGGAAGATCTGGCACAAGGGCTGATCAATAGAGGGGTTCCCTTCAAGACAGAGGTCATTGAAACTGATTGGTAAGAAGAGATAGAGATTCTGTTACACAATTGGAGCAAGGAGATTGTGTGGGGAGCTCAAGTAATTCACTCGGGTGCCTCTTGGTTTTCCCTGTCCAGTTGTAACTGTGAATGGATAAATGCAGCAACCCCGGCTTCAGCAGGGTATGGATGCAAGGTGCTCAGATTCTTCAGAAATGAACATTGGATCACATCTGAATTCAAAGTTTAGATCATATCAGATTCCTCAGGAATTAGGTTGAATCACCAAGACTTGAAAAGACAATAAATGAGAGTGAAGGAGATTTAAAATGGAGGATGAAAAATAGAAACGATGAGTACAAATCACAGTCCTGAGAGCAACCAGGTTGTTTTGTGTATCGCTGACTTTTCTCTTCTAAGTTTCTCTTCCAGAGAAGGAGTCCATTGAGAACTATGGAAGAGCTACTTTCCTCATGATGGAGAAATGGATCTACTTGGTACAAGCCATAAACTGTGGCAGCAATGGAAAAATGCAATTCAGACATCCCTTCCAGAAGAAACCTGCCACAAGGTGTGAAGTTACCTGGTGATCTCCAGCTGCAGTGCCTTAGGGATCGACCACAGCATTAGAGCTGAAGTGATACTATTCCCAGAAATCTCAGTCAATGATCAAATAGAGCAAGGGTACTATGGCCTGACCATTTCTTCTCAACTTGGAACTCTCTAAAGGGCATTCTTTGTGCCAGAGCTTTCCATTTGGCTTTCTAAGACTCAAAGTTTCATCACAATCTGAGTCTTTTCTTATCCAATTTTTTCTTTCCCCCTGTCCTTTCATAGGTGCCGTATTTACATCACAGTCTAAAATCCTTCCCTACCTACTGCTTCTTCTCCTCTATACCCTTTATAATAATTTTCTTCAATAAATTTCTGGGACAGATAACAACATATAACATTTTGTCATCTGCTTCTCAAAGGACCTGAATGGACACGATCTTCTTCTTAAACCTCTGATGTAGCCCAATAAACAAGGTTATGTTTCCTTAACAAGTACATTCTATACTTTTCCTTCAGAAAGATGTGACTTTATTCCTGAAGTAGTATCAATGGGTTTTGAATGAAGATGGAATCTCTAATGCATTTTGAAATTATATATTCCTAGAGGTGCTGCCCTCTATTTTCCTATGGATAGTAAGCACATATGTAAGTAAGGTTTGATAGACAGTAATGAAAAGTTAAATCTCAGAGAAAGGGACTTTAAACATCGACATTATTTCATTTTTCCATACAATGCCCTGTCTTGTTTATTATTTGCTAGTTTGTTATAATTTAATTATGCTAAGTGAAAGAAGCCATATCCAAAAGCTTACATACTGCGTGCTACCATCTATATGACAATCTGAAAAATGATGAAACAATAAAGACAGAAGGCATCTACATCAATAGTTGCCAGAGATTGAGTGGAAAAAATGTCAACTACAAAGGAGCACCTGAAAATTTTGGGGGTGATGGAATTGTTCTATAACTTGATTGTGGTCATAGTACACAACTATATGCATTTATCAAAACCTGCAGAATTTTACACAAAGAAGGGTGATTTACTATATGTGCATCATACCTTAACGACTTTAAAAATGAGCCATGCTTTCAAGTAAAAAACAATTGTTTTAAAAAGCACAGAGTAAATCCAAAGAAATAAGAAATTAAACAATAAAGGTAATGGCAGAAATCAATGAAAAGTGAATAAGATATATAATGTAGAAAATTAA
>NW_012150707.1:259960-261127 GCF_000956105.1 Propithecus coquereli | reverse complement strand
TTAAATATATAGGCATTTGGCAATTTTTCACATAATTTGGTTTTGGCTAAGGTAAAATTATATTCAAGTGTTCTAAATGGATAATGCTTGCTTTGGTAAATTACACTGATCTTCATTTACAAATGCATGTAAAAGATTGACTTTACTTTTATTTTTTCTTACCTAGATTACGGCTTTTCATACCTTCAAATATTAACCAAATATTAATTCTGTAATCCCCTCGATGGTCTTTAATTCAAATTGGGATTGTATACTTCAGGAGATTATAAAAATAATTTGATTATAATTCACTTCTGTTTTTATTCAAGTTTCATGGTTTGACATTTTACATTTAACTTTGTAATGCATTTTAAGTTAAGTTTAGTATAAAGTGTGACGTTTAGGTAGAGGTTATTCTTTTCCTATTCCTGTCCAATTGCTCTGGCTCTATGTGATAAAAAGACTGTCCTTTATGCAGTGAATTTCTTTTACGCTTTGTGAAAAATCAGTTGGGCCTACTTGTGTGGGGCTATTTTAGTGGTACTCTATCTGTTCCATTTATCTATGTATCTATTCCTCTGCAAATGCCAACATATCTTGATTACTATATCTATACAGTAAGCCTTGATATCAGATTAAGTAATTCCTTTCACCTTATTTTTCTTCAAAATTTTTAACTATTCCAGGGCCTGTGACTTTTTATATAAATTTTAAAGTAATCTTGACTATGTCTTCAATATATCTTACTGGGATTTTGATAGGAATTGCCTTAAACTTATAGATCAATTTGGAGAAAATTGGCATCTTTACTATGTTGAATTTTTCAATTCATTAACACTATATACCTTTCTATTTATTTAAGTTTTCTCTGATGTATTTCACCATTTAGTTTTTTGTTTTTATTATAGGCATGTGCTTCCTTCTGATTTGGCTATTTTCTCATAAATTGACCCAAGTATAATGCTAAAGAGGTTATCAGATGAGTACAAGAACACCCTGTGATATAAACATATTTTAGATAAGAACATGTATTTTTCTTTAATAAAACCTATCTGGATTTTTCTTTGTAGATTTATTTTCCTGTAACAATATAGAGTTCATTTTAGAAATCTTTAGGATAGATTGTTAAATTTAAAAAGCAAATTGGGAAAAAGCAATATATTATACTATCTACAAAAAGTAGAAAAA
>NW_012150707.1:245129-256098 GCF_000956105.1 Propithecus coquereli | reverse complement strand
AATCAGTAGATTCAGTAAAAGGGTGTGCAGGATGACCTCCCTGTCAGTAGGTGGCACTTGCAGGGAGGAGCGAGCTGCAGTGCTGTTTTTGGGTCCTGTAGCTAGCTCTTCTTCCTCTAGAGAGGCCCTCTTGTGCCTCAGGTGTTCGGTGGGGCCCTGGGATTTCCAGGTGTGTCCTTATTCTCCACCTCAGTGGAGGCAGGACCGGGAGTGAGTCTCGGTGGGGCTGGGTTGGATAAGCCTGCCTTCAGGCTCCACAACTGCTGTTAGCAGGGTCAAAGGTCTACTCTTTGTTTCTGTGCAAAGCTGTCAGGATGAAGTGAAATAGCTCCACTCAGCTCAAATTCTAGGCTTGGGGGCTGGAGCTGTCCAAGACCTGCACTCTGGAGCAGGTCTCGCTGCCCTCCACTCTCCTCCTCTCCGTGGCCTCTCCCAGGCCTCTGCCAGGAATCAGGAACTCAGAACGATGGATCTCCCCTGGCTATGACATGGGCCGAGAGGTTCCCTACCCAGGATCGTAACCTGAGCTATCCTTATTCTCCACCTCAGTGGGGGCAGGATGGGGAGTGAGTCTGGGTGGGGCTGGGTTGGGTAAGCCTGCCCTCAGGCTCCACGACTGCTGTTAGCAGGGGTCAAAGGTCTGTTCTTTGTTCCTGTGCAAAACTGCTCGGAGGGGCTGAAATGGCTCCACTCAGCTGAAAGTCTGGGCTTGGGGGGTGGGGCTGTCTAAGACCAGCACTCTGGAGCAGGTCTCACTTCCCTCCACTCTACCCCTCTCCGTGGCCTCTCCCAGGCCTCTACCAGCAAGCAGGACCTCAGGCCAATGGATCTCCCTTGGCTGTGACGTGGGCCGGGGGGTTCCCTACCCAGGACCCTAGCCTGAGCTGGGTGCACAGCCCTCTTTTGGGAGGAGGGTTGATGCTCCAGCATGCTGATCTGCCCCTGAAGGCACGCTCCTCAGTAGGCTCTTTTACAGATCTCTCTTCTGTGCCCCGGGGCAGTGCAATCCTGACCTGTGTGTACGGGGTCTGGTCTGCAGGTCTGACCCCTGGACCCTGTAGATCAATCCCTGCCCCTGCCAGGGGGAGGGATGCTGGTCTTGAATCACCCACAGGGTGCCTAAGCTGGATCGATTTCACTCCACCTCGGGATTTGCCCCACTCTCCTGGAGTCCCCAGGCAAGTAGCACCTGGAAGGGCTGGCAGGTAGGGAACTCGCAATCTGAGTACCCCTCAGTCTGCTGTAGGGCCCCAAAAGGAAAGGTCCTGTTCCTTGGAGATGCCTCCATGTGATTGTTAAATTGTCTCTCTGGGCACTCACGGGTGTGGAAGGGGAAGGAGAGAATGGAGTACTATGGCATCTGCCGATAGGCTCGGGTCTGCGCCCAGGAGGTGCCCTGAGGGGTCTGGGAGCCCGGCGCTGAGTCTGCAAGAGGCCACTGCTCACTGGCGGCACCTGTCTCTGGGCTGGTGTCGGCAGGTCTCTCCAACAGCTCAGGAGCCACCAGCAGTCCGAGATGCAAGGGAGGGGGAAGTTAACCGCTCCACCTACCCTTGTCACTTGTCTCCAAGCCTCTCAGGACCTTTCTCCTTCCAGTTCTCCTCCGCAACGTCTTCCCTTGGAGTCTCCTGTAGTTTCAGGCACCCTTCCTTCCGGCCCTCACCCGATCTATGTTTCTCTGCTCGCTTATTTTTTTTCTCTTTCTTCTAAAATTCGTTTAAAATTCATTTAAAATTCGTTTAAAATTCTGACTGGTGGGTTTTCTCATTCGTCATCTTGGCTCCTCCTCTGATTCGTGATTTTTTTAGTGCATCTCTGTGATGAAGATGTACAGGGCCTGTGGAACTCAGGGCACATGCAGTTTATCAGCATGCTTTCTGTGGTTTCACAAATCATTGATTTAAACAAGCAAAATGTTTTCCTAAAGGGTCAAATACCTTATAGCCTTATTTTATGTTTCTTACTCTGAGCACAACCCAAGATATGACAAAGCCTTCTGTAACCTCTTTCTCTCAAGTGTTCTGAAAATAAAATTATTCTGTATCAGGGACTTTGGGGACTTTTACTTGGCAGAAATCTCAGAGAGAGCAAGGATTTTTGTTGTTATACTTTTACTTTCTGATAGGCTTGTATCCAGAGAATGCAATGGAAATTACCTCAGTGATTCAATATCCATATGCTGCCTGAAATACTGGGATAGTACTTCTTAAAAATTGGAGCATGTCCTAACAACCTCTACCCTACTCTGCATTGCTAGCCCTTTGTCTGTACATAACAGCAGGAGCTGCCACTTCTCAGAGTTAACACGTACCTGAGCTGAGGAGAGACCTCAATATTTGATATTCATAGGAATGATCTAACCAATACCTGCCATGAGAAACACTTTTCATAAAATAACTTGAATATGTGGTCATCCACAACCCACTCTTCACTATCACTAGATCCCCTAGTGCTTCTGTATAAAATCCCTTCTACAGGCTGTGCGTGGTGGCTCATGCCTGTAATCCTAGCACTCTGGGAGGCCGAGGAGGGCGGATTGTTTGAGCTCAGGAGTTCAAGACCAGCCTCAGCAAGAGCGAGACCCGTCTCTACTAAAAACAGAAATAAATTAGCCGGACAACTAAAAATAGAAAAAATTAGCCAGGCGTGGTGGTGCATGCCTGTAGTCCCAGCTACTTGGGAGGCTGAGGCAGAAGGATCGCTTTAGCCCAGGAGTTGGAGTTGCTGTGAGCTAGGCTGATGCCACAGCACTCTAGCCGGGGCAACAGAGCGAGACTCTGTCTCAAAAAATAAAAAAAAAAAAAATAAAATAAATTCCCTTCTACAATTTTGGCCTCTTCAACTCTAGGGCACTAGGAGTTCTGAAACAAATTTGGCTCCTGCCTTTCTGGTGGGACCCAGGAACAATGCATGTCTGGGATCCCTCTCATATTTGTGACTTGCCCTTGGCATGCCCTTCAAGGTCTAAATATTTGTAATCGTTTCTTTCCCACATCATAGATATTTGCATTTGTGTCAGGTGACAATTGCAAGCATCGCCATTAAAGGATGCAAAAATTGTTTATACTGGGATCCAGTGTCAAAGCAAAAAACCCTCAAAGATTTATAGACTAGTGTCAAAACTTTATTCCCTTCTCCTTAGACTTAGCTTTCAATTGTAACTAATTTCTTTTCTATAGTGACTGTTAGTATCTTGGGAAGAGCAATTATTGCAGCTCCTTTAGTCTCTAAAGTGACTGACTACCTCTTCCTCTTCTTCCTTTGTTACAAACCTCATAATGTGATACGGGTTACAAAAAAAAATCACACTTCATAAATATTTCAAATGAACCCTTGGCTAAAAGAAAAGTCCCTCTTAAGTATATCACAGGAAAAAAAAAAAAAAAAGAAGATAAATGTGGTCTCTAGAAAGGCATCCATGTCCATACACTTTTTAGTACCTTTTCTTACATGATATCTTGAAGTTGAAACACTTTCTTGTATTTCTCTTTTATCCCAGAGGCAACTTGTGAAATCCTCACCTTTCTTTCTCTATGCCTCACCGATCTATTTGTCTGAGAAGGCCACTCTTTCCAATACTTATTACTGAAAGTTTATTAGAGTTAAAAAAAGCATCAAACCAACTTTTGTTCAGGTGACGACTATAATTTTCAGCTCAGAATGTCCATTCTTTAGGACAGTGATAGTCTGAAAACATAAGTGAGTATACATAATAAATGATCACTATTATAATATGTGGACAATGACATTACATGTTCGATGTGTTATCTTTCATTACCAATACATAATACAATGCACTGTGCAAAATGGCAATAAACACAGTGCATTAACATTACATTTCCTTTAAGTTTGTTCCAACCAAAAGGAGTTTATTACAGTAATTAGTGTTTCTGCAAATGATTTGTGTCTCTGATTTTCACTAAGTAAACATATGCCTTTAGTGTACCACTGAAGGAATTTGATCTGTAAAAACTATGTGTTCAGGCTTTATGGCTACATTATATAATTAATTCTATAAATCATTTATTGATGAAAACCTGTCTTGAGCACTGGAGCATGATTGGGGATAATGAGACAAAACAGCTATCTTTATGGAGTAGATTAGCTAGACGGAATGCTTGCATATGTGATATACAGGAAAGAATATGGTGATATAAGAGAACATGTTAGGGGATTATAACCCAGTTTATTAAGTTAGGGAAGACTTTCTGATAAAATGACATCTAGCTCAGATTATAAGAAAAAGTAGACATTATTGATGTGAAGCTGCAGTATTGGATGGGTCAGCTCAATCTAAACAGAAGCATGCAAAGCAGGGGACCAGAGGGAGAATGTGACATATTGGAGGCATTGTAAGAAGTCTAGACTATCTGAGTGCAGAGTACAGTGATATGGGTCTGAGAAGGAAGTTAAGTTTCATTTGGAGACATTTATAAGCATGGTAGGATCATATGCTTAGAGAGCAGTGTATGATTTAAGAGATATTAAAGAAGTAGAATTAATAGACCAGATTTGATGGTTGTTAAATGTAGTAAGAAAATGAATAGAAAATCGAAGGTATTTTCAAGGTTGAGTAATTGGAGGTTATTTAATGAGATAGAAAAACCTGCAGAAGAGACAAATTTGTGAGAAAAAATGATAAATCTGATGATGGACATTCTGAGTTCGAGGTATATGAGTTGTCCAGTAAGCATTAGAGACTAGAATTGGTGAATCGTTTGTGTATACGTGGTGATTAGACCTTCGGACTGGAAGTGTGTTTGTGAATTCAGGTTTAAATTTCTCTCGTTTCTTTTTTCCCAACGTGGAAGCATTTCAAGCATGTTTAAAAGTGTCTGAAATAGAGACAATGAATAAAAGAATGAAAGTATGGTACTGAAAAGGAATACATTTGTAGCCAGACAGCTTTTTGGGATATTTGTAATTATCTATTTCTTCTAAGAAAGGTGGTTTCTGGTAAGTGGAGGGTCTTTAATCTATTGGATACAAGTCATCATGGTCAATAGATTGGCTTTCCACATAGCTGAGAAGGGTTTTAAACAATGACACAAGTAAGTAGTTAGGAGAAATGTGACTTAGCTTGCTTTACGTGCATGAAAAGAAAAGGGAGATTGAGATTTAATGAAGAATAACCAGTGGAGAAAGTAGGACCAGGATTGCTAGGCTTTTTACTTGAAAAGGACAGAAAAGGGACATGATGCAGGAAACAATCTAAAGAGATTGAGAGATAATCACAAGACACCTTAAATTGGGTTTTTGAGTGAATTTCAACTCAGTGTTTGACATAAGGACATAAGTTATTTATTCTCCAATTCCTATAAAAATCTCTAGTAAAATCATCACTACTAATCATCATTGCTAATAGCCTAACATAAGATGACTCTTTGTATTGAATATAAAGAAACAGGTGTTTCTCTGTCATAGAGTCCCTAAGATCACCCAGGGGTGCGGCCTTCTGATTTCAAGATTGTGCTTTTTTAAGCACCAAAGGAGGCAAGAAAACTTTTATCTTTCTCTAATGCACCCCTTTCAATAAAAGGATTTGTTCTGTAAAATTTGGATTCAGTCAAAGGCCTCATTCAAGGATCCAGAAGGCCATATGTGGGCCTAAGGCCATAGGTTCCCCACCCCAAGAAGGTCTTTTATGTATGATACAGAAGATGGGCATCAGAACACAGGTGTGAGGGTGGCTGTTAGGGTGAGCCATACCTTTACACCATAATAGGAAGAAAACATGAAAAAATGATGGCAGATGCATACAGAAAATGTGATTTCATAGCAAGATCAACTGCTGAAAAGGACAGAAAAGGTAAAGTTACTGCTAGCTTAAGAAGAATGGGGAAAACTGAAATAATTAGGAAGGGGGAAGGGGCATATATTAATATCAATGCAAATTGCCCAAAAGCATTGGGAAGCACAGTGAGTATCAGTCTGCCCACCAATGAGGTAGAGGTTCAATAGCCAGGGCACAGTTGTGAACCAGAAGGTTGGTTGAATTCAATCTAAAGATTGACATTTTTAAATAATAGTGTTATAAAAAAGCAAGAGAGCAAGGGAACTCACCTACTGATTTGACAATTCTTTCCCAAAGAGTCCCTCCCCCAAGAAGGGGACATTCTTTTATAGCAACACAAACTGACTAAGACAGATCCCTATTGACATCATGTATGAGTTACAAGATGTATTCTTATTTACCCAGTATTACCAGTAAACACATTTGCTTTCCAGCTTCAATTTTTTCTTTTTTTTTAAGAAATCACTGTTTTGTTTTACTTTCTGAGATAGTAGGTGGTAGGTCTGAACTTGGAACAATAATTTGATCATACATCACCCATCACCCATCTAAGTGTGTTAACCCCAAGAGCTAGAAAATTCCTAAATACAAACCAAAGATTTGGAAATGGTGGATTCTGGGGAAAAGTATTTCTCTATAGTTGTCTTTACAGAGATTTGTTAGCAATAGTAATGTTATTATTTAAACTGTAAATCAAAAATCAAAGCAAATATTCTTTTGAAGGAGCCAGTCCAAAAGCAGTTATGTCCCTCTGGGCTTTCCTTATATCTAGTTGACACAATCTTAACAAGATAAGTAACAACATTCTAAGAAGCCTAGAAGGAGCATTTAAAAATAAGAACAAATACAAAAGATCCTTGTACTCTTTCCTCCCTCAGGTTTCTCACCTTTTAACACTGTGGTCCCCAAGCCCCAGGCCACAGACCACTACTATTCCGTTGCCTGTTAGGAACTGGGCCGCAAAACAGGAGATGAATGGAGGGCGAGCAAGCAAAGCTTTATCTGTATTTACAGCCATTCCCCATCGCTCACATCACTGCATAAGCTCCACCTCCTGCCAGATCAGCAGCAGCATTAGATTCTCACAGGAGCATGAATTCTACTGTAAACTGCGTATCTGAGGGATCTAAGTTGACTGCTTGCTATGAGAATCTAATGCTTGATGATCTGAGGTGGAGCTGAGACAGGGATGCTAGCTCTGGGGAGTGTCTGCAAATACAGATCATCATTAGCAGAGAGGCTTGACTGCATAGTAAATGTAATGCACTTGAATCATCCCAAAACCATCCCCACCCACCTGCTGGTCTGTGGAAAAATTATCTTCCGTGAAACCAGTCCCTGGTGCCAAAAAGGTCAGAGACCACTGTTTTAACAAATGGCCACTTGCAATGTTTTCAGTATTGTCCATTTGCAAATTTATATTTTTGAAATATTTTCATCCATTACCATTACTGAAAAACAAAGGAACATTAAAATATGTATTCATGAAATGAAAAGACATATTTAAGTGATATAGATTTCTGTGGCCTTCAGAAGAAAATAATTCATGCTTGAGATTTTATAATATAGCCCCAGAGCTTTCTTTGGGCATGGAATAAGAACCTCTCATGTTTTGAAATGTCTAGAATGTTCACTGTCCACTGAAGAATTCATTCTTGCTCTGACAATTTGCTATAACTGTAATAAATACTGTGGCGTTGCCAAGCTGAGAGGACCATATTTCCTCACTGTTTTTAATGAGGTTCTTATAGCAGCATCCATAATAGATATAAATGAAAAGTGATATTTGAAAGTATAGATCATTGATCCTATGACAGACCACTTAAATTAGAATTTCATGGTAGAGGGGTCCAGATACTGGTCTTTGTAAAAAGCACCTCGGATAATTCAAATGAGTAAACAGGTTTGAGAACCACTGACATATGGCAACAATTCACTAATATACTACTTTGTTTTTTATTTATTGTTATTATTGTTGTTTTTCTCTATCTCTGTTTGTTTTTTTTTTGTTGTTGTTTTTTGGTGTTGATTAGGATGCAGAGAAACATTGTCTCCTGGTTCTTCCAGCATGTGTGGATGCCATAATACCTTGTAAGGTATTCAGTTTTAAAATATACTCTATAACCATTTATATCAAAAATTCTAAAAGACATGCATCAAACCAATTCCTCAAACAATTTAGTTACTAAGAATTGTGTTTTACTTCATGGCTGTGCTTGCCTGTCCTTGAATTAGATCATAAAATTTTTAAAAAGTCATAAAATGATCCTTTATTTTATTACAATTTTATTATAAGAGAGATAACTAGGAGTCATGTTCTTATCCCTGCTATACTAACATTTATAGAATGTTGTTACTGGAATGGACCTTGGAGAGCACATAATTCAAATTTTTAATTTTCACAGAGGCAATACTGTTTAATATAAAGAGTTTCAGCAACTAGGTAGCAAGAATAGAAATACAATGTTTGATCACCTCCACCCAACTACCAATTACACAGACATTCAACCTCTCAGAATCTTAGTAATCTCACAGTAGATTTATGCTAATCTCAAAATCTGATTCACGCTGTACGTGAAGATGAAACTCTCAATGCCATGCCAAAAAGAACAACAAAGCCTTCTAAACAGTGTCAGAATATAGTATTATTGTGAGAATTACATCATGTAAAGTACCTGGTACACAGTAAATTATTCTTTGAACTGTTCCCCATCATTTCTTACAATGAGTATCTTATCATCTATTACCTAATTTTGAAAAACAAAAGTATTCTCAATATATCTTGTTTTCAAATAGTCACTGTTATTTTCTTACATTTGGGGTTATATGTCTTTGGTCAACAGGAACGTATCACTTGTTTATTAGTAGTACAAGAATTGCTCCAAAAGAGGGTGTCCTAAAACAAACAGAATTCTGTATTTCTTTGCTTCTCACTTTTGTGATAATATGACATCACTTTCATAGCAACATGAGCAAGCTCTGATTTAGGCTGTATGTGAAGATGTAACTATCAATACCAAGCCAAGAAGAACATTAAAGACTTCTAAATAGTGGCAAAACGTAAAAGCAAGACAATTCTTTTTCTTTGTAAGACTTCACTTTTTATCTTGAATTTCAGGAATATTTACTCGTATTTAAATATAAGCATGAAAGATGTAAAATTATATTTATGCCTAACTATAAATTATTATTAGACATAAATATTCATTAATATTTGTTGTTATGATCTGTCCCTACAATTACTTGTTTCTATTAACAACAAAGTTGACAAAAAATACTAAAAATAAAATGTGTTTTAATATTTATCTAAACTTACCAAATACAATATTTTTGTATATCTATATTAACCAAATAAAAATTTTTCTTCAAATTTGAAGTAAAAGTCAGCATTTTTGTATTTTCTATTTCTTACCTCTTTATTAGATGTAGGTACTTAGAACTTCATGACTTCACCCAGCAATAGCTACCTGGAATCCTCTCTCCAACCCATTCTTTATCATATTAGAAAACCAATGATTATGGGCTAAAAGGAAAATCATTTTGTTAGACTTTCAAAACTTTCCACAGTTTCTCCAAGATAAATTCTCAAACTGTCTTTATTTGTTTATGTGAATATTCTATTGTCATCAACCAACCAAAATCCCTTTCTTTTGAACCTATTTCTTCCTCACATCTTTGTTTATGCTATTTTTTTTCCCCTCTATGTTTTCCTGGAACTGAATTAATACTTTGATAACTAAAAAACCTCATCTAACTTTCAAAATTCTACACAACTTGCCTCTTTTCTGTAATGACTTCCTTGGCAGGCCAAATCCAAAGATTTTTCTCCTGCTACTAAACTTTCATGACATAGCTTCTGTAAAACCATTTGTCAACTAGTTCCTTGAAGTTTCATTATTTGAGGTGTGGTAGGCAGAAGAATAATGGCCTTCCAAAGATGTCCACCTAATCCTCAAAATCTGTGAATATGTTACCTTACGTGTCAAAAGGCACTTTGCAAAAGTGATTAAGTGTCTTGAGACAGGAGATTATACTGGATAATCCAGGTGGATCTAATGCAATCACAAGAATTTTTATAAGAGACAGGCAGAAGAGTCAGAGTCAGAAAGAGAGATTGGAAAACTAGAAGCTGGAAAAGGTGAGGGAATGAATTATCCCCCAGAGCCTTCCTTTAGGAAGGAATGCAGACTGGCTAATACCATGATTTTCCCCCTGTAAGACCCATGTTAGGACTTTTATCCTGTAGAACTATGAGACATAAATTTGTGTTGTTTTAAGTCATTCCGTTTGTGGTAATTTGTTACAGCAGCAATAAAAATCTAACACATTAGGTATTAGATTCTTAAATTAGATTTTTAGATCATATAATAAGGAGATAGGTGCTTCATTTTAAAGATGTGCATGGAAATAGAAAGGATGGGAGCATCAACGACAAGCCTTATTTTACGTCGTGGCATCTAGGAGCAAACCCCCAGAGCTTGAATTAATTGCCTCATGGATTTTTGAGTATATTTCAAGCATCTCTCCAAAAGTGGGAATATGTCAGACTTCATTATTAAAATAAATCAATTTTTTTTTGCCTCTGCCTACACCCTTCCTGTGGCCACTATTAACTCTTCTCCTTTTACTCTGCATATCTTTTCTCCACTCCATGAGTTTTGCCTCATCTTAGCTCTTATTTATGCATGACTTGCCTTAATCTTTTACGGTTTTCACTGATACACATGTCTGTGTACTGACACTTCTGTTTATTTTTCAGCTCTACTTTCAAATGCCTGTCCTTATTACCACATCTCCAGTTCAATTTCTGGAGGAAGAGAATTAAAATAGTCCAGATAATATCTAATGTTTCTATTTGGATTCAGCTTCCACATGGATCATAGCCCAGTTGACAGTTTCACCAGCTTGGTCTGCTCCGTAAAAAACTTGACTTTTGGTTCCCTGCACTTATATTTATCTTTTGCTTTCACAACCTGATTATGAGAACTTTGATGTCTAGGATCAAGTATTATACTATATTAAACACCATCACGTAACATGAAACCCAGATTAGCTAGGTTTTAATTAATTATTTTGTCAATAGTGTAATGAAGTATTATCATCAATTCTGTTAACAAACAACAAAATGACAAAATATATTTCTGCTAAATCTGCCACATCTTTAGGTAAATGTAT
>NW_012150707.1:239382-241468 GCF_000956105.1 Propithecus coquereli | reverse complement strand
CGCACTCATTGTTTGTGCATATGCCCGTCCCCTCCTCCGCCCTCCCCCCTCCCCCTGCCGAACATTCAATTTAATTTTGTTAACCATTTTATTCTTTTTTAAAAATTGAGGATCATTTCAGGTAATGACAATATTCAATTCATGAGAGCGTTATTTTCTTTACCACTCACCCTTGTGCCCACACTCACCAACTGTTGAAAATTCTTTCAATTAATGTTAACAATTGAGGTCTCAAATGAGCCCCAAATAAATTATGTGAGAAACATACGGGGCAATAAGACAGCTTCTCAAGCCTGATTTATAGATGCTAACAATATTGATGGGAAAGGTGGAATATGAGGAATATTTGTTACAGTAAAAAGTGCAGAGTAGTGAAGTGTTGAATGAGTTAAATGGGGCACAGGAACAAAAAAAAATAAATTTCAATTAAGGAAATTTTAAAAATTTAAATCATAGGAAACTTTGAGAGTGACAAATGTAGAATTCCATATTGTCTTTCTTTTCTTGTATTCAGACACAACATATATAACCAATACAGAAAGCTATCAGTACAAATGTGGTGAGCTCTTGCCCTAGAGCAGCACTAGAAAATTCTCTCATTTCAGTTCCTCTTTATAAAAGAAAATGACCCCTACTCCTTTTTACTTCTGTAAACATTTGTTTGAATAAAAAATTTTGTTGTTTCAGCACTCATTGAATATACTTCTAAATTATATCAAATCGCATTTTCATCTTTGTAGATAAAATATTGTAAATAAAATGTATTTTTATCTTGTAATTTAGGTTATAGCAGTAGCTTAGGTCCACATTTCTGAACACTTGGTTTCACATTCTGTGTTATTTTTAGTAAATAGGTTGAATATACAATTATTTAGTAGTTTGATATTAAAAAGCATGTATTTTTACTATATATTCCTTGACATCTCTTTTTGTCAAAGAAACAAAATTATATTTAATAGAAATGTCTAGCTGTTCGAATTTAATAATTCAAGTATTAATGTTAACAGAAATGTAAGATCATGTATTTGGATTCACAATTTTCAATCAATGTAAGAAGACACTGATCATTTGCATGTTAACAGCTATTTACATAGAATGGAATTATAATTTGAAACCCCTAATATATAAAGTTTTAGTCCAATTTGGGTGTGATAAATAAAATAATAAAGCTAAATTAATGAAATTTGAGCATATTTACATAATTTATACTATTTATTGAGTCCATCTTTGTACTTATATATCCCTTGTCTCTGAACTAGATTTAGATATATGAATTTTCTTGAGATTTCCTGGCTGTGGCCTGGTTACCTGATTTCAGATACATAGAAGCATGGTCAGGAGACATACCGCTCCTCTGCCTCCCCATCCCACACACCCCCCAATATCATGTAGTAGGTGATAAATAAGTGTTTTTAATTCTTACAATGTATTGGGAGAAAAGAGACTTGTAAAATCATAATGCAGTCATATCCATATGAGAAAATGCTTCTGAAATTTTCTATTGTTGAGACAAATGTTTATGACATCTACAAATGGCCTACTTCTCTGATAGCAGCTTACAGAAACCACAGGTCCTGGATCTCTCATGGTTTATATGATGGAAATGGAAAATCTGTTTTCATAACTTCTCTGTTCAGGTCATTTATGGGAAGAGCAGAATTGGGAAAGTACTTTTTTTTTTACTGAAAATCTACTACTGTTAAATCTCTAATCTACAAGCATGGGAACAAAGATGAACACTATGACTCTACCTTCAAATAACTTATAGTTCAGTAGGGATAATAAAAGATGCACACAGAGAGCTGGAATACAGATAAGATTTCAAAAGGTGGTGTGCTATACAAAACTTACAAAGAAAATAATGGTTTCGAATGCTCCATCGTGACAATCTTTGCACACCTGTGAAGATGTAGAGCCATGATTATACAGGGATGTGTACAGGATATCAATTTGCAATAAGTCTAGAGTTTTTAAAAATTCAAAATATGCTTAAAATTTGATGACAAAGAAGTTTTTTTTTATCATTATAGTCTATCGATCCACAGAAAGGAAAATAGTTAATATGTCAATGATGTATTCATGAATA
>NW_012150707.1:229021-239332 GCF_000956105.1 Propithecus coquereli | reverse complement strand
ATTCAACCCTAGTTTAATTTATTTTTTAAAATACAAGTTTTATTAAGGATAGAGAAACAGACTCAATAATTAATTAAGATTTGTACTTTTGTTATGGTAAATTTTATGAATCACATTAGAAAAAGTTGTCTGCCTTACAATAGACATATTTTACATTTATGTATTATAAAACTTAGATTTTATCCACTAAATTCCATTTTTGCCAGAAAAAGAACATTAATTCACATAAAGCACCCAAGATTAGGAATGTCTTTTATTAAGGTTTTAAATGATAATGTATTGCTATTATTATTTATCAAGACTGTACCTTTCCTTTTGCAGAACTTAAAGACCTTTATAGAAATGCATGTTTTATAGTATTATACACAGAGTTCAATTTTTTCTTGACAGAAGACTCCTCCTGAAAGGGGTTTAGATACATTGTTATGCATATTTCACTTTTTCAGTCATTATGCTATCATTTCATAAATAATTGATTAATTAGAATATAGAGTATATGTGACGTCTCATTTTTCTTTAAGTGCATAGAGACTGGAGATATTTCACCAGGTTTAAAATTAACTGGATCAGACAATAATTCCCACCAAGCTGTTTTGAAGTAAGTAGTTCAGCAAGTGAAATAGTGTTCTTACTACTATACACAAGGCATTATTTTTTAAAATGTGTTCTTTATCATGAACTACCTTCTATCCATTGTTTAAATAGTAGGAATAAAAATACGACAAAAAAGAAAACAAGATACCAAGAAAGAGTCCAAAATAATATAAGAAAAGTCACTCTGGACTAAGTTATTTTCTCCAACTCCCACAGATGCAAGGATAACAGACTCGAAGTGAAAAATTGCAAATAAGTAATAAAGAAAAGCCACAGATTTCTTCAATGTCCTCTTGATTACACCCTTTGGTTTCAGTGTTTGCGGAGACAAGGAGCTTAATGTTACTATTCACTTATTCCATAGACACACAAAGAATTCGCATAGCATATCAAGTCCCTGTGCTGATACAGCCTATAGTTCATCTTTCCTTAAGGGATGCTACATTTGTGTCTTTGTAGTCACCCCAAATCTAAATATTCAGTATCCATAATATTATTTGCTCACTTGTTCCAAATTTACAGAAAAACAAATACATAATTAAAAACATTTTTTTTAAAACTTGGTGCCTTACAAAAGAAAATGCACTATGTAATTTCTAATGGTATTGTATTAATTTGTGGTGACAACTAGAAACAGAACAATGAAAGTAAAAGTCTCTGAATGGCATGTTTTTTTTTTCCCTACTGAGAAGCCAAATTTACAATCATCAATAATAATATTAATACCTGTTAATATTTAATTATAACTTTTAGAAATGATGATAGGAAATATTTACATGCATGTTTTCATATAAGTCTTTAAATAATTTCATGAGATAGATTCCAGGAATTAAAGCTTAGAAAAAGTCATGCAACTAATGTGGTTTTTTAATGTGACTGGAGATGTATGAGTAAAGAGAAAGGATAGTAGATAAGGTAGAGATGAGGTCAGAGAAGTAGCCTTTGCATTAAAAATAGACTGAAGCAGAGCAAGCAGAGAGAGATCACTGAGAAGGCTATTGTAATAGTTCAAGTGAAAGATTATGATAGATGGGGCGTGTCTGCCCATTTGGGCAGATACTTGGAAATATTTTGAAGGCATCTCCTACAAGAATTACTGATAACTTATATTTGGAGTGTGAGAGGAAAAAGTCAAAGGCAACACCAATGTTTTTTGCCCCAAAATAATTACAAGGAGGGAATTCCCTTTAAATTGATTGAGAAAGACTTCAAAGGAACAGGTTTGTGAAGACAGGTCATGTCCATGATGTTCTGAACCCTAAAGACTGGAGCTGCTAATGTTTACTGCCATGTGAAGAAAGCTGCCTGAAAATGAAATCAACACAGAGGACAGCAGATGCATAAGCTGGACAGAGAGAAGTGTCCATCGGCTTTCACAAATGTATCACAAAAGTATCTTTCATTAGTCTCTTACTTGCTGGGTTCCAGCCACATTGACCTGTTTTCCATTTTTACAACAGATAAATCTCTGTCTCACTTCAGAGCTTTTGCAGTTCCTGGTTTATTTGCCTGATATGCTCCGCCTATTCCTTGGGCTCCCTTTAGGTCACTCTTCAGATATTAACATGAATAGTAACCCCTGAGGGCTATGATCTGCTTGAATACCCAATCTGAAGTGAAGCACTAGTTACCTGTTATCTCCACACACTTTGCCTTCTAGTATATACATACATGCATAATATTATTTGAATATATGTATATTATATACATTCATTATTATTCTGTGTATATTCTTATTTTATTAATATATTTGCTTATTATATGTTTGTTTAATCATTCAATTTTGTTTCTTATTCAATTTGAGAAGCACAAGGATATAATTTGCTGCTATATTCTCAGAAATTAGCACAGCCTTTAGAATATAGAAAGTATAAATAAATTAATCAATTTGCTTGGGTGATTTTCTGTTCTTCTTTTAGCAACCACCTCCCACTATTTTCTTTATTCAGGGAGCTTAATCTGGTTACCAGATCTTGATACTCCCTTCCCTTTTAATAGGACAGAGCATAACTCTATTTTAATTCAGTATATTTAGAATCTACCATTTTAGTGGAGAAGATAATTTTGTATTAGCGTCCAGATTTATGAAAACATTCATATCAACAGCATATATTTAATGTAGGCTGATTCCATCATCTAAGTTTTAAATCTGACTAAATTTTTTCAATGTGGCTAAAGCTGTAACGCACATTCTCTATCCAAACATATTGGGTATATAGTGGTGAAACGTTGGGATGAATGAGTGCTCCTACAATGCAAATAATGTAGAACAGTCCAAAGCATGACTAGATTATATATTTATTAGTAGAATTGCCCAATTCACCAGTAGAGTCACAGTAATTCTCTAATGCAACCCTATTGATTAATCAAAGATTAAAACAATGAAGAGGCTCTGCTTAGTTCACTCTAAGGTTCTGTCTCTAAGTAAGGAGAAAATATTCAATTTAATTTTTTTTCTTTTTTTTTTATTTCAGCATGTTATGGGGGTACAGATGATTAGGTTACGTATGATGCCCTTACCCTCCCTCCCCCCCAAGTCCGAGCTTCAAGTGTGTCCATTCCCCCGGAGGTGCGCATCGCACTCATTGTTTGTGCATATGCCCGTCCCCTCCTCCGCCCTCCCCCCTCCCCCTGCCGAACATTCAATTTAATTTTGTTAACCATTTTATTCTTTTTTAAAAATTGAGGATCATTTCAGGTAATGACAATATTCAATTCATGAGAGCGTTATTTTCTTTACCACTCACCCTTGTGCCCACACTCACCAACTGTTGAAAATTCTTTCAATTAATGTTAACAATTGAGGTCTCAAATGAGCCCCAAATAAATTATGTGAGAAACATACGGGGCAATAAGACAGCTTCTCAAGCCTGATTTATAGATGCTAACAATATTGATGGGAAAGGTGGAATATGAGGAATATTTGTTACAGTAAAAAGTGCAGAGTAGTGAAGTGTTGAATGAGTTAAATGGGGCACAGGAACAAAAAAAAATAAATTTCAATTAAGGAAATTTTAAAAATTTAAATCATAGGAAACTTTGAGAGTGACAAATGTAGAATTCCATATTGTCTTTCTTTTCTTGTATTCAGACACAACATATATAACCAATACAGAAAGCTATCAGTACAAATGTGGTGAGCTCTTGCCCTAGAGCAGCACTAGAAAATTCTCTCATTTCAGTTCCTCTTTATAAAAGAAAATGACCCCTACTCCTTTTTACTTCTGTAAACATTTGTTTGAATAAAAAATTTTGTTGTTTCAGCACTCATTGAATATACTTCTAAATTATATCAAATCGCATTTTCATCTTTGTAGATAAAATATTGTAAATAAAATGTATTTTTATCTTGTAATTTAGGTTATAGCAGTAGCTTAGGTCCACATTTCTGAACACTTGGTTTCACATTCTGTGTTATTTTTAGTAAATAGGTTGAATATACAATTATTTAGTAGTTTGATATTAAAAAGCATGTATTTTTACTATATATTCCTTGACATCTCTTTTTGTCAAAGAAACAAAATTATATTTAATAGAAATGTCTAGCTGTTCGAATTTAATAATTCAAAGTATTAATGTTAACAGAAATGTAAGATCATGTATTTGGATTCACAATTTTCAATCAATGTAAGAAGACACTGATCATTTGCATGTTAACAGCTATTTACATAGAATGGAATTATAATTTGAAACCCCTAATATATAAAGTTTTAGTCCAATTTGGGTGTGATAAATAAAATAATAAAGCTAAATTAATGAAATTTGAGCATATTTACATAATTTATACTATTTATTGAGTCCATCTTTGTACTTATATATCCCTTGTCTCTGAACTAGATTTAGATATATGAATTTTCTTGAGATTTCCTGGCTGTGGCCTGGTTACCTGATTTCAGATACATAGAAGCATGGTCAGGAGACATACCGCTCCTCTGCCTCCCCATCCCACACACCCCCCAATATCATGTAGTAGGTGATAAATAAGTGTTTTTAATTCTTACAATGTATTGGGAGAAAAGAGACTTGTAAAATCATAATGCAGTCATATCCATATGAGAAAATGCTTCTGAAATTTTCTATTGTTGAGACAAATGTTTATGACATCTACAAATGGCCTACTTCTCTGATAGCAGCTTACAGAAACCACAGGTCCTGGATCTCTCATGGTTTATATGATGGAAATGGAAAATCTGTTTTCATAACTTCTCTGTTCAGGTCATTTATGGGAAGAGCAGAATTGGGAAAGTACTTTTTTTTTTACTGAAAATCTACTACTGTTAAATCTCTAATCTACAAGCATGGGAACAAAGATGAACACTATGACTCTACCTTCAAATAACTTATAGTTCAGTAGGGATAATAAAAGATGCACACGGAGAGCTGGAATACAGATAAGATTTCAAAAGGTGGTGTGCTATACAAAACTTACAAAGAAAATAATGGTTTCGAATGCTCCATCGTGACAATCTTTGCACACCTGTGAAGATGTAGAACAGGGATGTGTACAGGATATCAATTTGCAATAAGTCTAGAGTTTTTAAAAATTCAAAATATGCTTAAAATTTGATGACAAAGAAGTTTTTTTTTTATCATTATAGTCTATCGATCCACAGAAAGGAAAATAGTTAATATGTCAATGATGTATTCATGAATATATAAAATTTAAATTCCAAATAATGACTCAGCCTTCACGATTTGACTTTTTAACATATGGATCATTACTGATTTTATCTTAATTGATATGACAATTCCCTTTACACTCTGTAGCAACATTTGGCATTGTAGTTTTATTCAGAATGAATAACTCAAATATCTGACATCTTAATTTGGGGACATCTGTCAGTCTAAGCTAGAACTGATCATTGATTTTTTGGCATCAAAATATTTAGAGTTTAGAGTGATAGAATGTAAAATAATCTCTGAAATAATTTACTCATTTTCTATAAATTAAGTATTCATGTCAAAAAGAATATGCTATGTCAGCATGGGCAGTATATTATAAATCTTTTTTCTTACAAATATTGACTATACAATAAAATGTATTACCCACAATTTTAGGTTGAAAGAATATACTTTTCCCCTCACTGAATTGCACATAGCTTTTTGATTCTTCCTTAGTGAAACAAGGTAAAATGGACTCTCTTCTTGGCTAATTTCTGAAAATGTTGTGCTTTCATTGCTATCTATATGTATACCTATAAATATATTTGATCAACAAATAAATATTTTATGAGTATTGCCAGTAATAATATTCTGTAATTTTTTTCACCAAGTCTTAAAACAGCACATTGTCAAAATTAGCAATAATGATTTTTGACAAAGATTACATTAAAGATTCTCGACTAAACCAGGGGTTAATAATTTTTTAATTAACTGCACATTCCCTCTTCCTTCCCAATTTTAGATCACTGCTTTACTCAGCCGCTCTTACTGACTGGAGTGCATTTTATTCCTTACTTGTTTTGTGTGGAGATAAAGGCAAATGACTGAGAATCATCGCATTATAATACATTAAAAATAATTTCATATTTAGTAAAAATAATTCAATCTCTTATGATGCCATAATATTTAGGCAATTTTCATAGTTAATAGAAGTAGACACAAATTATTTCTATTCTATTCCAAAAACTGTTCATATAGATAAAATTTTTCTTTTTTAATTCATTCTTTGCTTTTACAGATATGCTTGCCTGTTAGGAAAACATAGATACTGGAATTGTGTTTTAAGAATTATCATGAGTATGGTCAAATTTACTTATTTAATTAATTAGCATTGTCATACACATAGAAGGGTTGGTGTGAGAATGAAAACCTGCATTTTCCATCGACTCTGTAGTAGAAGTTTCATGGATCATACTTGGAGAAATATTGTCATGGGAGCTGAATTGAGGTCTTTCAATTGATACTGTTTGATTTTGAACCCTGAGTCTGCCATTTTTTTCAGATGAGGCAACTTAGGTATTACTTATTTAATGTAGCTAAGTCTTAGTATACCTAACTTCAGGCCAGGAATAATGTTAAGCAGGGACCAAATCTATAGGTGGCAGATATGGGCCAGGAGGGTAGTTTCTAGGGGCAGAGAAGCCGGGGAAGGGACTACAGGAAAACACAGTTAACAACCACAAAGAGCAGGAATTTAAGGTTTTGAGGCATACACATCTGTGGAGCTGCAACGGTGTTATAAGGACATCTGTCAATCATGTGTAACAATCATTTGATAACATCCCACACCTCCCATAAGGCTGCCCCCAGACCAGGCCAATAAAAGGAAACCATCTGGACGTCCTTCACACCTTTCTCCACTTGTGGAAATAGAACTGTTCCTCTCGGGAACGTATTCTTGCTTTGTATAGCTCCCTTCTTTTCTGCAATAAAAGCTTCCTGTTTGTGGTCATTCCATTACACTAGCCCTGCCTATGAATTTTACAAGCAAGGAGCCAAACAAAGAACCGGGACAACAGTCCATCAAGAGGCTGAACCTGACAATAAGGTTTCCATTTTCTGGAGTTATAGTGAGAATGCAGTGAGGTTATGCATGCAAAGCATTTAGCCCAGAGGCTGATACTAGGAGAAGAGCTATTAAGTTCTGCTATCATCATTATCATCATGAAATAATAGACATAGTATAAAATTTCATATTAAAGATATTTAGAAGTTTCCCTTAATGCTTACTATTTCTTTTAATAGTATACCAATTTCATTTATATTTTGTAAAGATATTATTTAAAATTCCATTTGCTTTTATGTTTTGTTTGAGTTTCTTCTTTGGTAGATTGTTTTGTTTTTTTAAGACATAAAATCTTTAAAGCTATGTTACTAAGCAATTTGTGTTTTGGAAATGACTTAGCAATCTGCTAAGATATTGCTAAGTCGTTTCAGGGGAGCAAAAAATAAAATAAAAAATTATATCTATCTGGAAAAATCCAGCTGAAATGTCTAAGAAGAGTGGATAATTCATTTATCTTTAGGAGTAAATTTATATTTCTTTTCTTATGATAAAAACAAACATTCCCAGGCTGGGAGAAGCTCTCCTACAGAGGGGGCCTACATAGATAGCTCTTTACTTTCTAATTCTGTCATGCATAAGGCAATTGAAAATTTGGAGAGATGCTCTGATTACTGAACTAAACTGCGTATATCCAGCAATTTGATCTACCAACGAGGTAAAAAGTGGACTTAACCGTAGGTCACATTTTCTCTTTTTTGAAGGGAAAAACTTTTGCCTTCAAATCAACAGTGGGTAAATGAGTGTTTAAGATGGATGTTTGAACAAGGCATATTGCTTGAGAAATCCTAAACTTGGTACCATATTGCTTCTAGAAGCTTATTTCATTAAATGCTCTAAGCTTTTTACCAATTTTCCCAACTCTCAGGGCATTCACTTGCACAACATATTCTCATAAGCGACACTCTAAAGTCAGAGGTAAGACATCCACTCCCACCTTTCCATGTGATTTGTGAGGAGAGCTGATTTTTTTAACTATAGCTAAACCTGGATATCCTGATAATCTTTTTAAAATTTTTTCAATGAAGCAGTTGAATATTTTATTATTTTGCTGCAAAGATGTTGCTCATTGTATAAATATAGCACCAGTAAATGCAGTATATTGCAAAATTAAGACAATATCATTCCTCATTTGATACTGTACAATCAAGAAAAACTTCTCCACTCCCAGTTATTTCCAATGGAAAGACGATTTACGTTTTTCAACTCAAATCCTGGTATAGATGTAAGCAAGTTACAGTATTATAAGGCTTAAGATAATAATGTTATCCTTGAATTACATAATTTTTATAACTAGTTTTTTACCACGGATAATTTGATGAATTCTGAATAGTAGAGCCTAGTCTAAAAATCATATAGTATTGACAAAAAGATGCATATTTTATCTACAATCATTAGAATATTAAGGAGTATTTTCTTTCATTAGCAGTGTTGTGAGTAGTTGCTATTTTAAATTGTCTATCCACCACTAATTTAAGACAACTATGCTGGATTAAGTTATTTCACACTATTTAGGGGTTTGATATTTACTCAAAGTTTTTATGTATTTCTCACATGATTCTTCACTCATTAGTTTATCTAGTTCTGAAAGTTACTCAGTATCACCTTGATCAGCCAACCATCTTCATAACAAGATTTGTTAACAAGTCCTGAGTTTTCTGCCAGAGCTTCATTAATTTCAGTTACTTCTCCTGATAAAGAGGGTTAGCAGGTTTCATACTTTCCAAAGCACCGAATTCATCTTGTTTGTTTAATTTTGTCCAAACTTCAGGCAGACTACAGTAAACAACATCTCCCAAAGCTTCCTGTGCAAAATTGCTGATTCCCACTGTTCCAACACCATTTTCTGTTGTTATCCATTCACGTTTCTCTGCGAATTTATGCACAGAGAGCAGAGCGGGTTCCTCGCACAGAGTCGGGAAGGCGATCTGCCCTGCTCGCAGCGCATGTTCACAGGGGTACTCCATATCCTGATAATCTTTTAAATTGAGTTTTCCCAACTTACACCTTTACCCAATCCCCTTGAAAATCATATTTTGTAAAAGATGCCTGAAATATCCTGAGGTAATAGAAGTGTTCTCTATCTTGATCGGGTGTTGGTTTTATGGGATATGCACATTGGTCAAAACTCATTTAACTATACAATTAATATTATGCATTAATGTCATGTACATAATTTTTCCTCAGTTAAAAAAAAGAGTGATTTATGTTTGTGTTTTTTAATTTGCATTTTAAGGTAGAATTTTACACTGGTCAGTTTTTCTTTATTTGAGACATCAATATATCCTTACTTCTAGCTAAATCTAAGGGATTATGACTGAAGTCTGGAATTTGTGGCACCCTTGTCCCCTAATAGCAGCATATTGCCCTTTAAAGAATAGGATTTACAAGGAAAATTCCAGCACAAAGCTGAAAACAATGGAAAATCATGGTTTCATAACGATATCCCCTTCTTTTAATTGCCAGGTTCAAATTCTTGTGCTATCTCAGATCAATGTGTGATCTAATCTATGAAGAGTATCTAAAGTTTGAAGAGGCCTGATAAACATTTCTCACCACACCCAACATTCATAATAAATTGAGAAAAAGATAAAAAGGACAAAATGTCAGTTTTACAAAGCTACCTTGATGGATACACTTTAAGTCACAGTGACATGGGCTTAATATCCCTTGACCTTCAGTCCAGGCCTGGTGAAGCCCAATGGGGAGGAGTTTAGGTTTGTAGAGCAAACATCCTTATTCTGTTCTTTCTCTTACACTGGCTTGAGATGGAGATGGAAGAAGAGACAAAATCCTCAGTGCTTATACTTTTTGGTAGATTAGTCCTGTCATATAGAAGAGTGAATACAAAGAGCTGCTGTCCAGCAACCAATTGCTTACATCTGTGTGGATAAAAGTACAGGGAGGAGACAGAAGAAAAGATGTTAGGGAGCACTGATACGAAAAGTGTGGAGGCAGGTTGTGGATAGATTGCAGGAATGAGTTCTAGTACTCTATAGCACTGTAGTGTGGCTATAGTTAACAATTTATTCTGTTTTCAAATAGCTAGAAGAGGCGGGGCGCAGTGGCTCACGCCTGTAATCCTAGCACTCTGGGAGGCCGAGGCGGGTGGATCGCTCAAGGTCAGGAGCTCAAGACCAGCCTGAGCAAGAGCGAGACCCCGTCTCTACTAAAAAATAGAAAGAAATGATCTGGACAACTAAAAATATATA